>NC_135052.1:24288104-24605604 GCF_051014685.1 Ptiloglossa arizonensis | reverse complement strand
AGATTTCGATCCCTGACCGTACACGTTTTTGTCAAATTTTCACTTCCCGCCTACACACTTAAAAAAAAAAAGAAGTGTCGATTTCTTCGACAGCTTCTTCGAACAATTAAATTTTAAAATGTGGATCGTTTAAACCGGCAAGAAGAGTGACGAAAATGGTTGAAAAATTTCCTAAATGTTTCCACGCGGCTTTGTTCAATTCGATGGACGAGGAGGGGTGAGGTAAAAGGGGTCACGGTCAGGTGGTCGAAGTTCGATCGCGATAGATGCGTAAGGAATTTTAATACTTTCCTCGATGTCAATAGGGATTGCAACGAGACACCTCGTGTTCTATAATTTTTTTGTTAAACAGGGGACACCGACGATTAGCGTGTATTTAAATTCAACGAGGAACTATAACGAAACGAAACCAGGGTGGTTCGGGATACGTACACGCTGCGAAAACGCTCTTTTCTCGCTGATTTCAGTTCATCGTTCGAGGCCTGATAATTACGAGTCGCGTGTTTCTTTCGTATTGTCTCGAAAAAGTCTCGAGAAATTCGTTTACGAATTCTTGGCAGAGAGTGACAGAGAGAGGGACGCCGTATAATAATTTGGAAATATTTTTTTTCATTTTTTTTTTTTGTTCTTCCATCGAAAGATAAATTTTTATCACACTCGATAAAACTTGAAATATTTAACGATTAACATTCTACGGGACCTTATCGGAGAACTGTTTGAAAGGTTAGCTTCGGTAGGTTAGGTGATATTTATCCGCTTTGTAACGAACGTAATTCAAAGATAGCGTTTGGTCCGTCACATATGGTATTCCTGGCCTTCTCTCTGCGAGGATTCTCGTCTTTAAATAACATGCTCTCGCTCGACAAGCTGTAAATATAAGTAACCACGAACGTTCCAAAGATCACAGAGAAACACGTGACTCGAAGTTCGCTCGAGGTCGAGGCAGAACCGATTGGCCGCTCAAGGTCACCCCCACCACACCGTCTGGTTCCCCCACCGCTTCATCCTTCGTCCCTTCGCTCCAAACGCGAAACCAAGAACGGAGCAAAATTTCTATTCGACGATCGAATAAAGAACAGAAAAAATAAACAATTTTCTTCGTCGAAGGAAAATTAAAATAACGAACCAAGAGGACGAAATAAATAAAAGAAGAACGAACATTTTCTCGTCGAAGAAAAATTTAAATAAGAAAAATAAGTCCTCGTTGAAGAAAAATTAAAAGAAATACAGAACGATGAACAAGTTTTCTCGTTGAAAGAAAATTGAAATAACAAACGAAAAGAACGAAGAAATTTTCTAGTTGAAGAACAATTAAAATGAAATAGTTCGTGGCGAATATACGTTGTGAAATAAAAATTTTGCCCGTCTCTGTCCCTTAACGAACGAGTCGCTTCTGTCTCGACTGTAGAACATGGCGGTTATCGGCGGTACGATTATCTAAGGACTAGAGTAGAGTGCCAATTAGGTGTAGAAACAATTGTAAAGTAGCTTTAGGTCTTCCCAAACGAAGGTGCAAGGTGCTTTTAGGAAGAAATATTACGCGATGAAGAATTGACCGACAACGATTCGCGTTCTCGATTATGTTTTTCGCGACGAGCTGTTTGCTCCCACCCTACCAGGTTTCCGCCAATGGCGTCGCCTCAGTCGGGGCGGCGTCGAACTCGCGTCGCGGTGTTTTTCCTCGGAGCATCCAGTGGAGCATTTTGTATAGCGTCTCGAGCTGCCTTGAACCGAAAGTGCATTAAAATATCGTCCGCACCACAGCTGAGCTAGGGGTAGGGTGATGCCTGGGGGAGGGGGGATCGCTATCCAACCACGTTGTAGTATATTGACCACGGTCGATCGTGGTTCGTAGTGTTTTATAAACGGCGCATGGTGTTTGCTTTGTTAACAATTTTTTTTTTCTTTTTTTGGAATCTGAATCGACAAGTGTGCTACTATAAAGGCCTTAAGCAACCATCGAATAGTAGTTTTGAAATAGTCGGTGACAAGACTGTAGATAACTTTCGAAAGAAATATTGGCGCGAAGAAAAACTTGCGAATGGTCCAGTAGAAATTCGATCATATTTTTTTTTTTTTCTTTTTACTCCGATTTGTAATTATAAAAAAGCACCTGTCGACCGAATTCAGCTGGAACCAAAACTCGTTTCAAGAGTTTCTTTCGATCTGTTCATCTCCCCGCAACATAACCTCCAAAGATACGTTTAATCGTTGACATCGACCTTTCGCGGCGGCCATTTTGGAGCACGTGTCAGGGAAATACGGGCGCGGGACTAAGAATTATGTCCAACGTATATATTTGATTTTTATTCAACGAATCGTTACACACGGTCTTAACAAATTCAGGAAAGGCTATAGCTGAATACCCTGAGCTTCTATTTAAATATGAGCGAATATAAAAACTATTGCTTCCTGATAAGATGTTCATAATTATTTTTTGTTCAAAATTTAAAAACAAATGATATGTGACAAATACATGAATGGAAAAATATAAATGAAAAATTGGTATCAATATTGATGCCGATAGAATTGCTTAAATTCGTTGAATATATTTTTTTGTGTATGAATATAGTGAATTTACTGCGACAAAAAATTTAATAACATTTTCACAGATTTATTTTTCCACATTGTGATAGCGCGGATAGTAATTTGAAAATATATGTAACAAATAACATATTAACAACATTCTAATTGTTGTGAAATGCATATAAATCGTTGTAAACGACATACTATACAACCATGTTATCGGTAATTATACAAATTTGTAGAAATAGTGTAGAATTAATCACCGGTATTCGGCTAAAAAATTTGCAAAGGCGTAGGACTACGTTACTAGTATTCAGTTGAAGAATTTAAAACGTGAGTCTATGCTACTGGTATTCAGCTAAAGAATTTAAAACAGCGCGAGTCTACGCCACTGGTATTCAGCTAAAGAATTTAAAACAGCGCGAGTCTACGCCACTGGGATTCAGCCAAACAATTCGAAACGACGTAGTTCCACACTACGCGTCTCGAATGTGTGAGAAAAAAATTTTTTTTTCGATCGAAAGTTCCCCCACCTGCTTCGAAATGAACAAAATGCGATCGTGTCGTTCGCGAAGGGTCGATTTGTAAAGAAAAAAAAAAATATTTCTAGACTTAAGCCACTCGGGGAACAAACACGCGTCGAGAGAGAAGCGATCCAATTTTACGACAGCGATCGCCCCACCCCCCATCGCGAACCGGAAGTGCCCCTGGCCGCGGCAGTGCGCACGAGGACTTTTTCTACGTAAGATAGATTTTTCTCTAGTAGAGTCGGGGGGAGTGGTAAGGGCGAGGGCGAGAAGAAAAAAAAAACACGACTCGTGAAGTAGCGATAATAAGCTTGATCGCGCGTCTCGATCGGATTCGAGGGGTGAAAAAAAAGAAAAAAAAAACAACTCGATATCCCGGGCCACCCACGCTGAACGGGGGCGACGAAAAATTCCCCCCCTTCGAAATCCCCGCCGATCGTCGAGCGGTGCAAATATCCGGGGTATGCGAAAATATTTAGAAAAAGATATTCGGCGTGCGTGACCCCCACGGGGGGTCGAAGGGGGGCTGAGGGACGTCGGTGAAGAGCGTGCAATTAACGGAGAGGAGGCACGATAGTCCCCCCTACGGACTTGGAGTGGGGGGAGAAGATTCTCTGAACGCAGCCGGCGAACGATTCGTTTAACGCTGGAGGGGGTTGTAGGATGGTAATTGTTTTCGTGTTTTTTGTTTGTATTTCGGGGTGGTGAGAGGGAGCGTGTTTAACACATTGCGGACGGAGCGCGATTGTTTAAAAAAAAAAAGAATTGAAATTCAAACAAAAGAAGGGAATGCGTCTGGCCAATAAGGGGGTGAGAACATCGCGGGGTACGTCCGCGATGTGCTAAAAGGGGGTAGGAATATAGAGTGCACGCGAGGCGCAAGTTCAGCTATGAGAATAACGATAATAATATTAAAAAAAAAAATCTAACGATACCTAATGGTTACTGATAATTGTAAAACGAGAAGCGATGACTACGGCGATGATAACATAGTGCGATTATTATTACTATTAACTACGGCAATACGATGATATACATATATTATAATGAAATACAATATATTTATCGAATATTTATTGAGCAAACGAAATAGCACACTGTGTAGTATGGTTGTACAAAGTAGGCGACGAGGCGAAAAACGCGCGAGCGATTTCTTTTTTGTTTTTCGGTCGGACGAGGGCGTGGCCAGACTACGGGGGGTGGTGCGAGGGGGGTGTGGTCACAGTTCAAGTGGGGAGCTTCACGATCAATTTCACTCTTCGTTTGTACACTTGTCCTCTTTTTTTTATTTCTCCTCGTACTCGTTGGAAAAGTAGACAATTTTTCTTAACGCTCTAACGCTGATTGTTACCGCAAATTGTAAACATTTCTCCTCCCCTCCACTCCCCCCTCCCGTGCTACTTTCTTTCGTCCATTTGCAAAATCTCCCACCCACGTCAAAAACTCTCCCGATTTTCCCCCCGTCGACGAATCCTCGAGTTTGTATTGTACGATATTCGACCCTTGAATTGTCGCAAAAAGAATAAAAAAAAAAACAAAAAAAAAACCACCCCAGCGCGCAACCCCCCAACGCGCTCGGTAAAAGTGCCCCAAAGAAAAGGAGAGTAAAAAAAACACACACACTGGGCCTAGAAAACGATCGGAGTAAAAAGGAAAAAAAAAATATTAATAATAATAATAATAATAATAATAATAATAATAATAATAATATTAAACGAAGGACACGGCGAAAGAAGAGAAGCTGAAGACGCGAGCCCCGTGCCACGATTCGGTGGCCCGGTGCTCGCGTGTATTTTCGTCTCACGATCCTTTTTTTTTACGATTGTGAACGAGGTTCATGTTATATATCAGGGATTAGACTAAATAGTATAATACGCTGCGAAGGGAGGTGGCAAGAGAAAAAAAAAGGAAAAAAGAAAAAAACGAGAAAATGAAAATTAATTAAACCGAGGGGGTGGTTGGCCTTGGGGGGAAGGCGGGTACGAGGGGAGAGCCGTGACAAAGGTGGTGATTAGTGGTAACTGGAAGGGATGAGACGCGTAATCGCGTCTCCGTAGAAAGACCGACCGGGGGAGGGGAGGAGCGAAGCGTTGATTTTTCTTCGTAGAATTTTTTTTTCTTTTCTTTTTTTTTTCGCGCCAAAAAAAAATCGTGGCACCACGAGGTTGAGAACATTCGTCGAATTGATCGTTCACCGCTCCTCTTGTCGATCTTCGTCGTGCTCCTCCGTTCAAGGTCAAAAGGTCAAGAGATGTTCCCTTTCTATGGAGACGCGTGGTTTGTCGATCGTTGAGACTTAATGCTTAAGAGAAACTTCTTGTGATAAGCGTGGAGTGACCTCTGCCCGCGGTTTGGGCCTGTAGGAAACCAAAAAAAAAAAACACAAAAAAAAGACAAAAAAAAAAAATAATAATAATAATAATAATAACAACGATACAAAAACGAAGAAGTGGAAAAAAGGGGTGAGAAACAAAGAGATCCGAGGGTGTTAAGTAACGACCTTAAATATTCGCGATATGGAGCTGGCAACCCTCCGACGAAGGGACACTGACAAGGGAGAGGCTTCTTTGTCACCTTACCGCGCCAATTATACGTTGTGTCCATACTGTCTCAATTAATATAATGTATTATATTATATATATAATATATATATTATATATATATCCGACAATATTGATTATTAAAAATTCTTAATATATAAAACGAAAAAAAAAGAAAACGGTCTTCTGGCCAGAACTGTGTTTCCCCCCTCTTACCGTACCGATTTTTCACACGACAACAAACCGGGGTCAACCGAATTGTTTCCTTCCTCGACGTCGATTTCACTCGATTTTTCGACTCACCAGCGATCGAACATCATTTCAAATTTTATTTCTCATCGATCGGTCGACTTTTGTTTCAAAATTGGTTGCAAAATTTTTTCTTTTACAAAAGGTGGTTCACGAAGTGCGAACTTACTAGTGAATCGATCGGAATTTTTTTTGTACGATACAACATGGTCCAAGTAGAGTTCTACGATCGTTCGAGCACACTTTTTGGAAAATTTATTTTTATTTGAATTTTCAAGGTCGCGTTCAATTTTTTTTTTGTTACGTTTCTTGTACTTACTTCTTAGCGAGTAAATATTGCAACGAATAGTTTTCCCGTCCGAACCGTAGAATGTTTAAATAAGTGACCTTGAAAAGTGACCTTGAAAGTGACCTTGAGAATTCGAAGAACAAGAAATTCACTCAATCGTCCCGAAACTCCACCATTTTTATAACAGATAAAAAATTACCACCCTGTGTATCGTCGATGGGTGGATTTTCAACGACACGAAGACAAACCTGAGTTTCTCGTTTTCGATTCTCATTCTACGACCCGGTACAAAGCGTCACAGAATTTATTTTCAACCGGTAAGTGTCCCAGGAAGAAAAAAACAGCAACAACAACAACACCGGAACAATGGAATTGGATCGGAGAAGGAGAAGCTCGCTGAAAAAGTGAAGTACAATTTATTATTTATGCGCAGCCATGTTGACATTCGGTGCACCATTGCGAAAATAATTCGAAGTACAATAATACGCGCGAGTTACAGCCACGCCGGAAACGACGTCATCGCGACGATTTTTCTTGAGCGCGCGCTCCATTTCTCTCTCTCTCTCTCTCTCTCTCTCTCTTTCTCTCTTTCTCTCTTTTTCTATAAATACATCGTAAATAAAATATATATGAGTGTGTACGTGTGTGTGTGTGTATGTTTGCGTTTGTGTGTTTGTATATACATATTTATGTGTCACTGTGTATATCTGTACAACCTGTGGATACACGCCTCTACAAAGTATAATAATCTCTAATAATCGCTAATTTCGTCGAGTCTATCGATCGTTAACCCCTTGTGGTCCTCCATTTTCTTTCTTTCTCTTACTTTCATCGTTACATCTGCCGTTGAATAGTCAATAATCGTATAATTAATAATGAAAAATATCACTTGCCGATCGTCTCGCGTATCGAGACGACGACCTAAAAATCCCCTGTTTCTTAAACTTAAAAACAACCCTTCCCTCGTTTCCACGAGGAAAATTCAACGCGTCGGAGGTCAATCCTGTCCTCGATACAGAAAGAAAAAAATTATTGCAAATGTCTGTCGCGTAACAGGGAAATTTGTTCTTGGAACGAAACGGTTAGGAAGAAACGCAAGGGAGAGCTCTCGAAGTGCCAAACGCCAGCCGGAAGGATCGTCTGTTGGACCGCAAACGGTTAAACAAACAAAGGGTCGCATTGTTTAATTATTATCCAACGCGTTTGTCGGACGTGAAAACGAAAAGTAAGAAATGCTGATTGGACGAAATTCGGAGTTTAAGCTTCGTCTGCAACTTGATAAGCGAGATATTTCGGTTTCTTGGCGTGGACACGTCGCTTAGAAGAAACTGGAAGCGTAAAATGGACCTGGCGGATGATAAACGATCGTTGAAGCGAGAAATTCGTTCGTAAGGTAAAAATCAACGAGAAAAACATTCCACATTTGCAAAATAAAACGAACCTTTATGGCACTCTGCGAATTTCCCCGCCCCTCTTTCTAGTACATTCTGTTTTCCAATTGAAAAAATTAAAAATTGATTTACAAGACACGTTTCAAAATTATACCTTTCCACTTTTCTCCTTTTTTTCCAGCTAAGATCGAAAACGTAAGCAACATGGAAAAATCTCGCCATTCGAGAATAGACGAAGCTTCGAAAAAACGTTGTTCGATGGCTAAATGTAGCCAAGAGTCTTTTTCTTTTTAAATGTAGTACGTTTCCATTTTTAACATACTCGATCGAGAAAAAAAGTATTTTGCAATTTTCAGCAAGGAATAAACATCCTTTCCTTTTTCTAATATTTTTAGTGGAAAAAATATTTTTGTAATTTAATTGTTTTATAATTACAAAACAATTATAACTGAAGAGGACCGTAAATTAACGTGGAAAAGTTTGTTACCAATATTTAACCTCTTCCGAGCCAGTTGATTCCGTGCAACAGATGAGCAGAGTTGGTTGCACCGAAATGTCTCGGTTATTGATAAAATTTCGATACTCGGATTCGTGATCAAGATCGAGTTTCTTTGACTCGAGCGGACGGTAGCTACAAAAACAAACAAGAAGATAAACAATTCTCTACCCGACCTTCGGTCATTAATAATAGAAGATTCCTATTTTCGAACATTAAACGAGGCGCTACTGTACCTTTTAACGAGGATCTAAAGCTAGACTAAAAACGCGAAATTTTCCACAGAAAACTAGACCTAACCCAAACTAAATTCTAATTTACCTGAACAATCATAGTCAACTTCTTGTTACAATACAACAATGTCCCGCATATCGATAAAATTCATTGCTCGGATTCAAGATCAGAAATCATCCCCGCCACTAATTGTGTTTCTATGAATTCTCTACACGTACATCGCCAATTGACAATTCTTCAACGAAATTAACCTAAAAACGGGTTTCGTACGAAGACGCGGGTCGTACATTCGGCCATCGGTTACTCGAACAACGTTTTCATCGTTTTCTCGTATCGACGATGATAAATCATCCTTACAATAAACAGAAAACCAAGGACGGAAATTGTTCTACGCTTTTCTCGGCGCGAACGCGATGGACTAGAAATAGAAACTTCCTCGCGAGTGTTCGATGCTAAAGAATTCCGCACGCTGTTCCGTGTCACCGATCGAGATTGTTCAACGGGACAGATTGTTCGCGGCGGACAATTGAGCCAAACGGAAAGACACTGTGGAACGGTCGGTTGGTGGTCGTGGAACAAGGACTCGCGCGACGCTCGTTCGTTCCCATCGCTACTTTCATCGAATGCTGCTGAACTCCTGTACCAGGCGACCAAACAAGGTCGATTCTTTCGTTCCGTTCTAAGGATAAATAAATAGGTGAAAATACTTGTGGTAAAGTAAATGCCGCACAGTTCTACCCTGCCCAGAAGTACTCTGTTCGGTCTAAGCTTAAGCCCTAACAGCCAGGTGTCTCTCGTACGTACATCTACGGACGATGCGTTGACAAAATTTGAATTCCATTCGCGAAAATACACGTGTCTCGGCGTTACACCTAGCCTTCATAGCTAACGGTGAAGAAAATATTGCTACTCTATACGCTATCGAAGACGAAACGTTCGGGTGACCCGACAAGTATCCGGGGTGGTCGATACGTTCTCAAACGTGTTCGAATCGTCTAACCAACTTGTGCAAACCTTGTCAAACTTGTAACGTGTTTGACGTTCGTAGAAGCTGATCGAATCGCTGACATGTATCACGGACGTTGTTATTAAAAATTTATCGAATTTACTTCCGACTCAACAATTCTCTTTGCACTTTGTGCATTTGTCAGCTGTATAGTTTAAGGTTAACAATAATCTTAAACTAACGAGTTAGCTGAGATAATCGAGAGTCGATTAAGAATTGGACAATCGAAGATATCTTAAGACTTCGTTCTCTATATTCTAAACTAGCTCTTGTACAATAACAATTCGAACAGTTTCAAAAACCTATCGACCACTTCGGTGTACCGAAGGGTTCGAAGCATCGCTCCCTTTATAATTTTCCTCTTCCTTCGAATCGCGTACAATTAACATTCTCGTCGCGTGTTCCTTTCTTTTTCGTTTATTCGTTTTTCTCTTTTTTCTTTTTTTTTCCTTTCATATATATATATATATATATATATATATATATATATATATATATATATATATATATACGTCCCCTCGGATCGTCCTCCAGAAAAACGTGACAAGTACAATCGAATATCTGGGAGACGATGCCTAATCAGACTATACGCTCTATCGAATTAAATTTACGTCTCCTATGTGATAATTAACGTATAATTATCCTTTGAGATATCGTACAAGAAAAGAGTCTCTCCGTGCACCGAATCTACAGCGATCGTTTGCTCGAGTGTTTTGTTTTTAAGTACGAAAAACGCGCAGCCAGTGTGCAGCAATGGCGGAAAAAATGACCAAAAAAGAGGCCGGATCGCCTTTCATACAAAATTACGTAAGTACCTTCTATCGAGTGAGCCGCGAATGGAAAACATTCACAATGGAATGTTCGACGATTGTTGGCTACGATCTAAGAGTGTATGAGCGGAGTGAAGGGGAAAGGGGAGGGGGGAGAAAGAAAAATATCGGCCGAGAGCAAACGCAAAGGATGTCCTGCATCCCAAGGATCCTTCGTGGGTGGTCCTTCGAAACGATACAGGACCGCTAGGCGCAGCTTTGTTTCGCGTCGTGCAACGTGTTTAGCTCGAAGGAAGTCCTAAATGATTTTAGTGAAATACTCTGTTGGTGATCAGACGATAGTGATTAGCGCTTCAGCGGCAGCGACACCTTCTGACCGATGAATTGGAGCGTTTCTACTCAAAGAGTATTTTATACAAATTTTTGAAAGATTCCAAAGCTTGTCACGAATGTGGAATAATTTAAGCAGGATCGGAAGCTGCAGAAATTTGGAGGAGGAGTTTTTAGATATCGAGAGGTCTATTTTTTCCGTCTAAAGTTTTTTACGAATATAAATATTAACGGTATATTCATACTTGCGATTAAACAAGAATATATACTTTGTCTAGAAACTCGTCCCAATGGAAGATTCGGGCAAAATGGAATCCAAATCTGCGATTTGTTCATTCGAAACTCTATCTTTTAAATTGCTAAGTTTTAAACGGAAATTTTTCTAAATCTCCAATAGGCGTTTTGATAAACTTTTAACGAAAATTTTTCCGAACATATAGCGGAAATATTTCCAAATCTTTGAAGGAAATTTTTCCACATTTCCGACTGGAATTTTCCCAAATTTTCCGCAGAAATTTTTCCAAATTTCCGACTGGAATTTTCCCAAATTTTCCGTAGAAATTTCCCCAATTTCCCACCAAAATTTTTCCAAATTTTCCACAGGAATTTTTCCAATCTTTCAGCAGGAATTTTTCCAATTTCTCAGCTGGAATTTTTCCAATTTTTCAGCTGAAATTTTTCTAACTTTCCCACAGTCATTTTTCCACGTTTTCCATTAAAATTTTTCCAGATTTCCCAGAGAAATTTTTCGAAATTTCCCACAGGAATTTTTCCAAATTTCCCACAGAAATTTTTCCAAATTTCCCGCAGGAATTTTTCCAAGTTTTCCATTGAAATTTCTCCAAATTTCCCAGAGCAATTTCTCCAAATTTCTCAAAGAAATTTTCCAAATTTCCCAAAGAAATTTTCCAAATTTCCCAAAGAAATTTTCCAAATTTCTCACAGGAATTTATCAAAATTTCCAAGAGGAATTTTTCCACACATTCCACAGAAATTTTTCCAAATTTCAAAATTGCTCAATGTACGTTCTAATTTTCAATTAAAAGTAATACTTCGAACGGATAAATTTTCATTGAAAAACTGTTATCCGTGAGTCCCTAAGGTATCGTTGCCGCGCGATCATTACAATCGTTGCCACGCGGCACGCGTGAATATGTCGCCAGCGAATAATTAGGGCAAGTTGAAGGAACTGTGAGATTTCAATGCCATCGTGTCTCTTGTTCCAAGCAACATGCGACATTGGAACGTCGATCAGCTCGCCACTAACAGAAGCAGGTCTGATCTTCGACTGGTTCTTGAGCTCGCCTTGTGAACACGTTCACTAGTTGGCAGTGTACTCTGTAAACAAATTGCATCGGGTAAATTCCATAATTTGAAACGATGGTAACAACTAAACGGAATGCAATGGAATGATCAGTTACAGGAACACGTCAATTATATTCGAGTCGTATTCTGAAACCTCGAAACAAGTTGACGAATATCCTTGTCAAACAATTCACCTTTGACCACTGTCAATTGGTTCTATTTTTGAAAATAAATTCCACGGGCTGGCTCGTACGGTGTGTCGTAATAAACTTTTAACGAGGGACAACTTCTTCGACGACTGATGAATTTTTTTCTCGGTCAATTATCTTCGTTTGAGTATCACCAATTGATTGGACTAATTAATCCTTCGGTCGTTCGCTGATGAATCTTTGACACAAGTTGGTACGCGCATGTTTAATATTCCAAACACTTTGACTTAACAATCTTTTACAACTGAAAAAGAAGATTTCCTCCTCAACTTTTCTCGATCAGTATTTTTGATCCATGAAAAGATTCTCCATGTTTGCTACCAATGGATAGCTTATTTTTCTAATCCAGTTCCAAAATGGGGGGGGGGGGGCAGAACCTCTGGGGGCAGGGAGTTTTAAAATAAAAAAAAAAGGGAATTAAAATATTTCCTTTTATCGAGTTATCTACATTTTTCTAAATTAAAAATTTTCTTTCACGTACCTATTGATGGTAAGACGCCCTCTCCCCCCAAAACCGTGCCCCCCATTTTAAAAAAAATTGGTTTGACAATTGTAGATATTTTTAATCCACGTAAATATGTCCTCCATGTTCGTTACCGTGGTCTATTTATTTGTTTACTCCAGTTCCAAAATGGGGGGTACGACCCCTAGAGGAGAGGGGGTTTTACAATAAAAAAAAAAGTAAATTTAAATATTCCCTTCTATTAAGTTACATGTTTCAAGACTAAAAATTTTCTTTCGACGTCTCTCTCGATTGTAAGGTGCCCCCTCCCCCTAAAATAGTGCCCCCCATTTTAAAAAAAATTGGTTTAACAATTGTAGATATTCTTAATCCACAAAAATATGTCCTGCATATTCGTTATCGTTGCGTGTGTATTCGCTTACTCTATTTCCAAAATGGGGGGCATGACCCTTAGAGGAGAGGGGGATTTACAATCCAAAAAACAAAGTAAATTTAAATATTCCCTTCTATTAAGTTACATGTTTCAAGACTAAAAATTTTCTTTCGACGTCTTTCTCGATTGGAAAGTGCCCCCTCCCCCCAAAACCGTGCCCCCCATTTAAAAAAAAAATTGGTTCGACAATCATAGAAGTATATTTTTCTCCTATTAAAACGCACCACTTTTGTGAGGTGCAGAAATTTTTTGTTGGAAGGAGGTACCTTCTAAAAAATTGAGGGGGGCAGGGGGTCTATATCGATCAACAGTTCCTAATCGCGAAACGGTAAAGAAACGCGTGAACGCGTAAACGGACATAGTCGTGGAGTACCTGCAAATAGCTGGAGGAGTGTTTACCTGATTTTCACATTGGAGTTATCGATCACCTCGCCGTCGCAGTTCCATACACTCAGGCTAGAGTTCAGATAGCTGGTGTTAATCTCGTTCTCGGACTGCATGTGTAGCGTGGGCATGGCCCGGAATGTGAACTCCCTCGCTCTGTACACCTCGACGAACGGTAGGTCGTACTTTGAAAGACAAACAAAGAGGAATCAATTGCCTTTATTCTAGAAACGATCACGAACAGATTCTGTTTATTCTTCTTCGCTCTTCTATAGAAGGATTATCAACGCTACTATTACCGCTTTGTGCGGTATTCTTTCCGGATAAATTCGAACAGTGTCTGCAGTCTGCAACAGTCTAGATACTTGCTAACTCTGTCATGGTACCAACTTGCATGATCAGAAATATTTTTAAATATCTACGTCTCTTGTCAGATCCCAGGTTCTTTGGTATCTAACCTCTAAATTTGTTGTTTTACAAGGGACCCAATGTGCCCCCTTCTGATTTTAACCTACTTTTGCAAGATGATAAAGTACGGATTCTTAATGTGATCTGTAGGACATTGAGGTGTAGATACTTGATCATTTTCGAGATATAAATAATTGAAGTTCAAGGCATTTTGGATCAGAGGATGTGAATATTGAACCATCTTCGAGACCTTTGTGAGAAAAACGCGTGTTAAAAATAACAAATGACATACTCTTGCGTAATATTAAATAACGGCATCTGGAAAATGACACAACCGCTAGCTTTTATGCCATTTACGTCACGTCTACGTATTGATATTCACACCATACTGTGAATATCGATGTATAGCGCTTATGTAATTTTAATTATTTATACTTTTACAATTATCGAGTGTCTACATTTAACGTTTCACACATTTACATGAGGACCTGCCTTCTATCACCCTGCAAAAACACATTGAAATTAGAGGGGGACAGATTAGGTCCTTCCCTCGTTAAAGCTCCCAATATTTCCAAATGTTAAGGTTCATAATTGAACACGTTCTCGGCACCAAAACTTAAACTTTAAACATTTTCACGTGTCTGTAATAATTCCCACTAAACTTTGGCAATTAATACTTTTTAATTTCCAAGTCCGCGATTTTATTTTTCAAAAAGAACGAGAAAGATATTGAAACTGAGTAATCATTGGGAGTGGGAGGTACTTTAATTAACGCGGGGAGAATAAATGTTTGAATCCTAACAATTTCTCAACGGTATATCATTTCTACATTTTCCTAAAAAAAATTGTTCATAATTCCGGGGTGAATCAAAATGTTAATTTACTGAATTTATCTACTGTTCATAATTCCGGGGTAAATCAAAATGTTAATTTAATGAATTAATCTATTGTTCATAATTCCGGGCTGAATCAAAGAATGTTAATTTACTGAATTAATCTATTGTTCATAATTCCGGGGTGAATCCGGAATAAATGTTCATTTGCTGAATTAATCTGCTGTTCATAATTCCGGGGTGAATCAAAGTGTTAATTTACTGAATTAATCTATTGTTCATAATTCCGGGGTGAATCAAAAAATCTTCATTTGCTGAATTAATCTACTGTTCATAATTCCGGGGTGAATCAAAGTGTTAATTTACTGAATTAATCTATTGTTCATAATTCTGGGGTGAATCAAAGAATGTTAATTTACTGAATGAATCTATTGTTCATAATTCCGGGGTGAATCCGGAATAAATGTTCATTTGCTGAATTAATCTACTGTTCATAATTCCGGGGTGAATCAAAGAATGTTAATTTACTGAATTGATCTATTGTTCATAATTCCGGGGTGAATCGATAAATGTTCATTTGCTGAATTAATCTATTACCTAACAAATTACTTAATAGGTTGTGTGCCGTTAATATGGAAACGACTGGCTGCTGTATTTTACTTGAAAGCGAGCTCGAAGTAAAATTGTCTTCTCTAATTTGCCCGACGACCCGATACCACGTCGCTTCGCTGCTAATTGAAATCCTGCATAAGGCCGTGCACGAACCACTGCACCTACCAGAGTTTTCTGCTTACTGGACAGCCTGAGCAACATTCTGATATTGTTCAAAAGCGAGGTGTGTCGTACTAAAATTACGTCGACGCAGCCATCGCCAACATGACAGTGGGGACTGAATCCCATGGGACTCCTGGTACAGGCACATGCGAGATTAGCGCCGTTCACCATGAAGAATTTCCCTCTAACGGTCATCCATCCTGAAACGAGTACAGTAGCGCTTCATATAATGTTCGAAGATTGAGAACGCCCATTATCAATACGCGAAGCAGGGGGTACAGAATATGTTTCTCGAGATTGATCGAACTCGAACAAGCCACTAGAAAATAATAATTAATAGTGATAAAATAGGACAAAGTTTTGACTAAGTTTTTTCATTGGTATACAGGGTGATTCAATTAAATGGGATCACACGAATGTTTTATTTAATTTTGTATGAAAAAACTTCTCAGAAGAAAATTACGTTATTTCAAGGGGCACGAGTAATGGTGAAATAAATTTTTTTTTTTTTTTTTGAGATTATTTTTTAAATGAGATTTCAAGGTTTTAGGTATTTTTTTTAATAGAACCCTATTTTTCGATACCCTTATAGAACACAAAAGACAAATTTAATGACCTTAATGACAGTACTGTTACAAATAATCTCGAAATATTTGCATGTGAAGGTGATTAAAATTTTCTAAACATTCACGTATTGAAAAAAATTTCGATGACCATGAAATCTTGTTCAAAAAGTAACTGGATTAGAAAAAAAAATTGACAACTCACTGGAAATCTCTTTATCAGGGACACTGTTGTGCATATGCTGCAAACACCTGGTGCAGTTTTTCGTGCATCTTGTGCTCGTTGCAGGATGACAGGGGTCGGATAGAAGGTGTATCTCGCCCTCGTAACCTTTGTTCGCGATGATTTTCTTGAAACCTGGAACCAAACAATGATTTCGTATACTCATTTCAGAGATATTTAAAATACAATTTTTTACACCTTATTATTTTTCTAAAATGTATTTGACACCCGATCGATTAGCTATCTCAATTGGTTTACTGCGTTTTAAAAAGTCTACTGAATAGTTATCTTTCTGTTTGCACAATGATAAACGTTAAAAAACAATTTCAACATTGTAGCAGATACAGGAAATACATATGAAAGGCGATGGTATATATACAAACATTTATGATAAGATTAAACGATTAGTCGAATGTTTAAGTAATATCACTTATTTTCTTCTACTCAATTAAATCGTAGACGTGTTGTACAAACATATAAGACATACTTATCAGCGTTTGAGAAATTTATATATTCGCGATAAAAAAAAAAGATACAAATTCAGAATATTTATAGCCTTTTCTTCTTTTATTTCTTGAATTTCCATTTCTAGAATTTAAAAAAGAAAAAACTTAGATAAAAGTTTAAATTTTGCACCTACTAGCACACAATTAATTTACCTATCACAATACAAGGATGAGTACTATAACAACCATATCCTCCTCTACTTTTAGTGCATTCTCCTTTTCTTCCTTTCATCTCTATCTTTCTCAAAATTTAGCAAAATGAAAAAATTGAAATTCCAAATTTGTCCTCTACTCCCCAGATTGCAATAATGCTATTTCTCAAGGTTAATCCACTCACCAAAGTACTCCATTGAGAGGTCACTTTAGCAACCATATCCTCCTCTACTTTTAGTGCATTCTCCTTTTCTTCCTTCAATCTCTATCCTTCCCAAAATTTAGCAAAATGAAAAAATTGAAATTCCAAAATTGTCCTTTACTCCCCACGGTTAACCCACTCATCAGAGTACTCTATCGAACACTGACTCTACTGACCATAATCCAAAGCGTAGTCACTTACAGTAGCTCTACTCACCGGAGTAGTCGTATCTCTGGGGTCCCATCCACCTGAACTTCTCACTGTCCCGGATCACGTCGCCCAAGTAGCCATAACTGAGAACACTGGCGTACAACCTGAGCAACGCTCTATCGTTGTGCACAGATGAGATATCGAGGCCGGTGCTGTCGCCAAAAATGATATGTATCGCGGCAGTCTGCACGTCTGTCGTCCCGTGGAGGCTGTACGCCACGGTGTCTGTGCTCCCGCTGGGTATTACGCCTATGGGCAAAGGAGGGGTTGGTAGTCTGACATCAGGGTCGTTGGGATCGATTTGCTGGTCCTTGGACGTCCTCAGCACCAGCCCGTTGATGACTTCCGCGAGGGTGCCGTCACCTCCGATGCACACGATCGCCTATATTATTATTATTATCATTATTATTACACGAGTAGAGACCATCTGGAAACGATACACATCGAGCAGAAAATCGTGAAACAAATATACCCCAGATTAGCGTGAGAGATATTTCGAGGAAAATTTCACCAGGAATACGTCACTGCATCTAGAGATTATAGATTTTGAAAAGATCAGGGACATAGCGAACGCGATATCGTCGAGATTAAGATATAGCTAATTCTTTTGGGTTGGCGGGGAGAATTATAAAATCTTCTATTCGAGCAACGAACAGTTAAGATTGTATCACGATTCTTACATGAAAGTCACTCAGGTCGGCGTTCAGAAGGGTGTCTCGAGCGTGACCAACCCTTTCCGTGACTAACATCTTCGTTTCGATGCCAGCGATGGTCATCAAAGGTTGCACGTCCTTCTCCCAAATCTTCACCCCCTTCTTCTTCCCGCCAAACGGATTTACGAACAGCAGTATTTTCCTGGGACGGTGAGTTAGACCTGGAATGGAAAAAGAATTCATTAATACGGATAATCCGTTAATAAATTATCGGTAGAATGATTAAAGTTGCGGACGCAATGAAGGTTCTCATCCCCTAAAAAAGTAGAGTTCTTCAAGAATTTATTCGAGAAGAACTACTCGACGAATCGAATTAATTTTTTTTTTTTATTCAAAGAGGGATGTGTCACGGATCGTTTAAAAAAATTTCGAAACTGTGTGCATGCGAATACGGGCAGAATATTAATTACTACGCGTGCGTGCAGCGCGAACACAGGTTGTGCTGTCTGCACGGTTCTCACGGTGATCCGATATGGAAATGGATGGAATTTTATACGATTCTGTCGTATTCCGTGTCATCTGTCAGAGTTCGATTTTGAAATATTGAAATTTGTACGAAATTACTCCATTCGACGAGAAAAGGAAATTTCACTTCTTCGTTAGCGAATAAACACACGAAAAGTTAGAAAATTAAAAACAACGACTCGGTGGATCGAATGCAATATTGGCAGCTGTATGTGCAACGAATTTAGAGAAAAAATATTATGATATTTAATATTAAAAATATTAATATTAAAAAATATTTAATGTCCATCGTGTTCTTGTGCAAACAGTTTCCTGATATTCGATCCTACATTTTTTATTGTAACTTGGTCAATTCTTAGACAAGTCTTCTGAAACAAGGGGGATAAAAAATAAATTGATTTTTCTTTTTAATTCACGAGGGTGTTTATCCACTTAATTAAGTAATGTATCCACTAATACCGATTGGAAACGATATTAATTAAAGTGGGTGGAATCGGGCGTGTTTGGTTCGATCGAGTGTCTCGGCATTGATTTTTCGTAGGGAGCTGAGGCAGCAGATGATACTCTCTTTCGGGGAAAACATAATGCGTCTAACGTGAACTCAGATCAATACAGCAGCCTACTCTCGTTCACCCATCAGCGTAGTTTCGACGAAGAGATCGTGTTACATGCACGATAAAGAAACGCCCTGATTGTTCTTCCGTTCGACAACGTTTCCCTCGAAGCGAAAGTGATTGAACAGAGGCAACCGGCGTTTCGGTCGATTGACGAGGTCGGTAACATCGTTCACAAAGCGTTGAAAATAATTTCAAAGTATAATTAAAGGACCACTCGAGCCTTCTGTGCACTTGGATTCTTCAACTTCCGGGACATCCTTGGTTTTTTAGACTCTTAAGGCAACCAAGTTCTGAAATTTGTTAAATGTCTATATGTTTGAACCTCCAGGACATCTAGGATCCTCAACTTCTGGGACATTTGTATTCTTGGACTTCTAAGTCGTCTGGATCCTGAAACCCTCAAGTTGTCTGAATTCTGAGATTTCTAGAGTTCTCAAACTTCTAGGAGACATATGTCCTTCTCCAGTGCCAGGACATCTAGACTCTTAGATGTTTAGAACACCTAGGTTCTTACTTGGACTTTGGTGACATTCATATTTTCAGACTTCTAGGGTGTCCAAGTTCTTGGACTTTTGTACGTTTAATTATACTGACTTTTAGAATACCTAGGTTTAAAGATCGTCTAGATTCTGAAACTTCTAAGGCATGTAGGTCCATTGTCACTACTAGGATATCTAGACTCTTAGATTTCTAAAATACCAGGACTCTTAGACTTTTAGGACATATAGGATCTTCTATTTTTGTCATATCTAGACTCTCACATTTCTAGGGCATCTGGGTTCTTGGGCTTGCCAAACATCTACATTTTTGAACCTTCAGGGTATCCAAAATTTAGGACTGCTGCAACTCTGAGTAATTGTGATTATAGAACATCCAGAGTCGTCGACTCGTAGGACATTTAGATACAGAGACTTCTAGTTCATCCGAGTTCTTAAACTTCCAGGACATCTAGCTCTTTTTCCACTATCAGAGCATTTAGGCTCTTTGATTTCTAGAACACCCAGATTTGCTAAACACCTAAATTTCTAGAACAGTTCTTGTACTTCTGCAAGTCCAAATATTTAGACTCAAGGAACATCCAGGATGTTCACTCTCAGGACATAATCCTAGATTCTGTGATTTCTAGTTCGTCCGAGTTCTTAGACTTCCATGACACGTAAATCCTTTTCCACTGCCAGAGCATTTAGTCTCTCAAATTTCTAGGACGTCTAGGTTCTTGGGCTCGTGAAACATCTACATACTTGAACTTTTGGTGCATCTAAGATTCTTGGACTTCTGCAACTCTGAATAACTAAACTCTTCGAACATCCAGGGTCGTTAACTCTTAGGACGCCTGAGATTTTCAGGACACGTAAGTCCCACCACATCCAAAACTCTTAGACTCTTGGATTTCTAGGACATCTAGGCTCTTAGACTCTTGGATTTCTAGGACATCTAGGATCTTAGACTCTTGGATTTCTAGGACATGTAGGCTCTTAGACTCTTGGATTTCTAGGACATCTAGGCTTTTAGACTCTTGAATTTTTAGGACATCTAGGACATCTAGGCTCTTAGACTCTTGGATTTCTAGGATATCTAGGACATCTAGGCTCTTAGACTCTTGGGTTTCTAGGACATCCAGGACATCTAGACTCTTAGACTCTTGGATTTCTAGGATATCTAGGCTCTTAGACTCTTGAATTTCTAGGGTATCTAGGACATATAGACTCTTAGGCTCTTGGATTTCTAGGACATCTAGGACATCTAGGCTCTTAGATTCTTGGGTTTCTAGGATATCCAGGACATCTAGACTCTTAGACTCCTGAATATCTAGGACATCTGAGCTCTTAGACTCTTGGATTTCTAGGACATCTAGGCACTTAGACTCTTGGATTTCTAGAACATCTAGGCTCTTAGACTCCTAGAACATTCCACGTCCAACTCATCGTTCGCGTTTACACCGTGACATAACCTGGCAAGGTAAATCCTTCCAAACAAAGGAGACGTCTTTATATTTTCACGAATTTTTCTCGTTCAGTGAACTTCTCCCTCTGTCTGCGAATAAGGCAAGCCTTTCTATTCGATTCGCGTGACACGGCAACGTTGACCCGTGGTGAAAGTGTCCCTACCGACTGGTAATTCGTTCTCGATCCGCAACAGGCCTATTTTTACAACCGACAAGTCGTTTCGTGACCGATAGGAAGTATATTTGCGGAAAACACGATGGAACGTCGTGACCTGTCAGTTTCCAAGCAAATATTGAAAGTGAACCTTAACCCACCGTCCCACTTGAGACGTGCATGACGCAGAACATACTGAAAACACTCAAACGAATTGAAGGATCGTCTTTCAAAGGTAACACGAATCGATGACTGTCTGAAATGTGTTACACGAATAGAAACGTCGCTTAACAACCAACTGCTCAACATAATTAGACTATCGATCGTACTGTTCCTTTCTTTGTATTCCATAAGTTCGTTTCGCGAGTCTTTACCCACTTAACTATACCAACTTTTAGCTCGCTATAAACACACATAAACGTGCTACCGGGTCAAACCGTTCCCAACGTTGCTGCATACTGAAGTCTTCCACCAGGTGTTAAAGTGAGTTTCAACAAGATGATTGATCATTCTCGGTTGGAGACAAGTATAAAGAGTGTTCACGTAAAATGTAAACTCTACTGTTTGCGTTTTATAAAGAAGAGTATTATGAACAAACTAATGGGTGTAACGACAAAATTGACGCACCTCGAACGAGAACTAGAAAGTTTCTTTCATCATCTCCCATCGTGTTATCTTATTTACCATAAGTTATGGTCCCCCTAGAATGTATAATTTTGATTGCTGGCGGAACATACCTTGAAAAAATTAACGACAATATTTACTCCAGAGTTGAGACAACTTGTGAAAAATCAGAATCTTTAATAACTCACGTACGTTGACAATGGGCCTGTTTTTAACAATAAAGCGACTGATCTACACGATGGTGTCCATAAAGATTCAACGAGTGATCGTACAAGAAGATGACCACTCTGTAGATGATTAATAAAATTTCTTTCTTTCGTATCTGTACATATTTAATCGACTGAACAAATTTTCCAAAAACTCATCGAATATCATCTTTTTATCCCCCACGTGTTACATTATTAGTTAAAATTGAACAAATCTTAATTCGATACTTAAATTTTATCAGTACTTCTTCCATGGTGCGAGAGACTTCTGGTCCCCGAATAATTTTTGTTTAAATAATTCGTGGAGAAAATCCCATTGACAGACACCGAAACAAGAGGTAAAGTTTCCTTTGAAATAATTCCAGGATCCTCGGGCACATTACGTACGAGCTAAGACCGTGAGACTAGTCCTTAAGCCAACAGACAGGTTCCACGGATAGGTCTTTAACGTCAAGGTCCGAGAATAAAGCGGAAAGTTTGAAACATCGACCGTGACCTTGACTCGAGACGCTTGAATAGCGAAGAATTGATCGACGACGCATACGGTTTGCCAGCGACGATTTTCGCGTTCAGGAAACTCTTTTTAGAAAAATTACTAACATCACGACCAGGAGGCGAACGTGACAATTATTCACGATGACGTACGCAGCGATTGGACGAACGTTCGAGTTTCTTGAACACCGAGCGGGGATCCTGGTTCAATAGGTTACGCGATGACTCTTCTGTCGGACGAACACGGTGCAAGGATGTGCAACGTGCATTTTCATCTTTGTCGTAATTTCGAGGGGGAACGCGTTGAGAGCATTTACGCACGTAAATATTTAACGTAGATAATTGTTATTGCAACGAGGATAAGTATTGAGGTTTCTTAACGGGTGAATATTAAAGATGGATTTTTTTTTCTTTTTTTTTTTCTGGTTTTTTTATTTTAAGGATGAGTTTCTTTGGTGAACTTTACATTTTACTGAAACTCGACAAACCGGACGAATAACGGGACAGGTGTCTTCGGGTAACTTTTACTTTCATCGACATCGAGGTCTCGACGTCATTGGATTTGGCGGGAGAGTTAAAAATTGAAGAGATTTTGAAATTATCTGATCCTTTTGAGGTTATTTATTTTTTTTTTTTAATTATCTGATCGTCCAAGTTGGAAAAATTTGATTTGTATTGAAGGAAATATATTGGGTTGTTCGGAATGTTATTTTATTTTTTTTATTTTTTTTTTTTTGGAGAAAATGAAACACGATTTTTTTAGAGTGTATAAACATTTTATTAAATTATATATTCTTCATTTTGGAAAACGAAATTACTTTCCGAACGACTCAATAATTTATTGTGAAGAAACAATTTTAGGTAGGTACTATATTCGGGCTGGAATTTTTTATGAAAACGTTCCTGTATTGAATTAATTTTGTTAATTGCAAATTGTATCTACACTTGCAAATGAAATAATGTCTGTAGAATTTGTCAACGAAATTATTTTTTTTAGTTAATGCTTCGCGAGTTATATATTTATAGATTGGTGCAATTTTCGAAAATATGTTGCGATATAATTTCGCAGTTTATTTAATTATACTTACGAATGCAAGTAGCGATCGTAAAATCTATCGTAGACACGCAAGTTATAGTTATGGAACATGGACATGCATGTCATCATCACGTACATACCATGTTTTATTAAATTACTAATTTCTCGCGTAAATGTTACTAAATTACTAATTTCTCGCGTAAACATTGCTAAATTACTAATTTTTCACTAAAGACGACTAAATTACTAATTTCTCGCGTAAATATTGCTAAATTACTCATTTTTCACTAAATATTACTAAATTAATAATTTCCCGTACAAACATTGCTAAATTACTAATTTTTCGCTAAAGATTACTAAATTACTAATTCCTCGCGTAAATATTGCTAAATTACTAATTTTTCACTAAAGATTACTAAATTACTAATTTCCCGTACAAACATTGCTAAATGACTAATTTTTCGCTAAAGATGACTAAATTACTAATTCCTCGCGTAAATATTGCTAAATTATTCATTTTTCACTAAAGATTACTAAATTACTAATTTCCCGTACAAACATTGCTAAATGACTAATTTTTCGCTAAAGATGACTAAATTACTAATTCCTCGCGTAAATATTGCTAAATTACTAATTTATCACTAAAGATTACTAGATTACTAATTTCTCTTACAAAAATTTCTAAATGACTAATTCTTACACAAACATTACTGAATTACTAATTTCTCGCATAAAAATTACTAAGTTACTAATTTCTCACTGAAGTTTATTAAATTACTAATTTCTCGCACAAACATTCCTTATTGACCAATTTCCCGTACAAACATCATCAAATTAATTCTTACCTAAAACGAATCTCCACGAAAAGAAGAAAACGGATTTCTCATCAAATTCTCGTTAACATACAAATTGAACGATCTTTTTCCTTTATTCGTTACTCAACTCGATTTACGTATGTTTATGTAGGTCACAGACCAACCGTGTTACCGAACTAATAAACGGGTTATAACACGCTCGTAACGCTTAACGATCGTTTATAATTGAGAATACTTCTCGTCCCCGCTTTCAAGATTTTCCTCCCGTTTCGAGTGCGCCTACCTGTGTAAACGTGGCGCTTGGAGGTGCTAGACCGAAATAACACCTTATTTGGACAACAGAAAGTGCACGTGTGCACACGGCCAAACGCTTTCGAGCTCCTTCTTTCCACACGGTGAGCAACGATAATGTAAAAACTGCTCGCCTCAGGTGCATGGCTCGCGAAAAAGAAACAGAGGGAAAAAAAATTGAGTAGGCGCGAATAAGAAACTCTGCAAGGCGAAACGAGGTACCCCCCCCCCCCACCCCCCGGCCCCCAGGTACTTACGTACGTGCTGATCGATATACCGCGCGTAAACTCGCGGCTCGAATTCTTGATCCTAATCGCGACTTCCTATTCGCTCGACCGTTCCCGCTTACACGACCTGGCACGTCCCGTTTCGCGACAATTGATCGGTTCTAAATGCAAATTTCTTACCTCGTAGGACTTTACCCGTGACAAAGGCCGTTATCACGGAGATAAGGTTTGCTTCTACAGCGGCGGATTATTTATTCGTAGAACCCGCGATTTAGGTAGAATTTTAGAAAACATTTTGAAATATTTGAAATTTTTTAGATTAATCGAGGGAATTGAATTTTTTAATTTTAGATTGTCTTAAAATATCTACGTATTAAGAATACTGTTGGGAAGTATTCAAAGGAAATTTGAAATTTTTTTTTTTTTTAATTTTGTAGGATAATTATTTACTCGATTCAATTGAAATTTGAACTAGTGTTCGAATAATTTGAAATATTTGAAATTTATTAGATTAATCGAGGGAATTGAATTTTTTTATTTTAGATTATCTTAAAATATCTACATATTAGGAATACTGTTGGGAAATATTAAAAGGAAATTTGAAATTTTTTTTTTTTTTAATTTTGTAGGATAATTATTTACTCGATTCAATTGAAATTTGAACTAGTGTTCGAATAATTTGAAATATTGAAATTTACACGAATAAAGATTAAAAAATAAATTTTTTTAACGAAAATATAAAGAGTGTACCATTTAAATCTTCCTTGAATATCTTCGAAATTATCAACGATATCGAGAAATATTTCTACAAAAACGATAAATAATTTCCAGGGGGAGGAGGCATAATTTAATACCAGTAATTTTTTGTAGCTACGTAGAAGAAATATAAATATCAAAATTATTTTTTAAAAGGAAATGAATCTCTATAAAAAATGTATTAAGCTACTGATGTTAATAAACCATAAGGAACCATGAAATATTTAGGAAATATTTTCATTTCAATATCATGAAAATAATACTATTAGTAATTATTATAATAGACGTTACACAAGTTGCTCAATTCTTTTTTCTTAAACCGAAAAATTTATCAAATTTTCGCTAAATTCTCAAAAGTAAATTTTATTTCAATCAATCACCAAAATGTTAAAAACAAATTATTCTAATGTATGTGACATTTAACATTTCGAATAGTCCTAAACAAATAATATTTATTATCAATCCTTTCTTATCGCATGAAAAAATTTCTTTTTCTCCGAATTCTTCAAAATAATTTTTTTTTTAATTCATTTAAAATCATATTGACCTACAGAAATCATTAACAATCACATGCAACATACATTTATGTACAATACACGAAAATATTATTTAATCGATCGTTGTCGAAACGGACCAAGAAGATCGAGATGTTGCGCGCCAATTGAACGATTCGAATTGTTTACAGAGATCTCGGTTGCAGCGAAATTTCGTTGTTTCTCCGCTCTTTTTTTACGGGGCATTAAAAACATACCTTGGCTGCACAGCCTTGATCCGTAACCAACGACCTAGTTTCAATGTGAGCTATGATTAATCCTTTCTACTCATTCGTCGCGGTACACCGAAACGTTGATTAACCAAATTCTCGAACAAGGGAATCGATAATATTTTTTATGAATTATTGCAGCGCGTCATAGAGGTCTTCCACTGCAGCTGTTATTTAACAATTGAACCTAACTCAAAAATTCCACAAAGAATATTTCTCCAAAAATTCATGTCCACAAAATAATTCCATAAAGAACATTTTTTTTTTTTTTTTCAAATTTCATCCGGACAGAAAATTCAAAAAAAAATTTTTCAAAATTTCATCTTGGCAGAAAATTCCACAAAAAACATTTCTTCAAAAATTTATCTCGACCAAAAATTTCATAAAGAACATTTTTTCAAAAATTCATCTCGACAAAAAATTTCATAAAGAACATATTTTCAAAAATTCACTTTGATAAAAATTCCATAAAGAACAATTTTCAAAAATTCATCTCGACAACAAATTTCATAAAGAACATTTTTTTTTTAATAGATTTCGACAAAAAATTCCACAAAAAACATATCTCTTTAAATTCATCTTGACGACAAAATTGCACAAGAAAAATTTTTTCCAAAATTCATCTCGACAAAAAATTCCACAAAGAACGTTTCTTGAAAAATTCGAGCGACTGGATATCTTCGTAACGGTGGACTTTAATAATCGATACACCATACATTATTCAAGGCACAGCTATTCTTCCATCGTAAATAGAAACGAAATAATAGCCTGCGTACCTTCAAACATGATTCAACATTCACCTACTTTTACCTTATTTCTTATTTTTACGCTGGCTAATTTTAAACACCTTAAACCCTCGAACCTTTTTCCATTGATTCGTCTCAATTGCGATATTAATTTAGGGAAAATATGTAAACGAGTCGAGGATCAACGTTCCCCCGGTTTCACGCGCTAGTTCATCTCGTTACACGCGAAAGACAACAAGTGTGAACGCAAAGAAGAAACAAAAGCTGACCTGGGAAAATAAGCTGTGCTTTTTTGCCGTAGCTAAATAAACCATTCAAGTGTTAATGAAGAGGATGAACTACTTGTAGCCAAAACTACAAGATACCGAGGAAAGAAACTTTGTTTTGTGTACCACTTTTCCGGGGAACAAACTTTATATTAAATTCCTCGAATTTCAACGCGTGCTTTAGCCTACCTCGCGAGCATCGTTTGTTTCCAACCTCGATAAAAGTCTTCGTTGTTTTATTCGTACCAACAACGTATTCCTGCAATCTAATCTTTGATTTCTTTTTATTATAATTACTCGAAATTGCACTCCGTATTATAATAATAATGTACTTTAACCTCCGTTTGTGTAATTGTTCCTTCGAGTTATTAAATAACTTTACTCCGAAAGTTCATAGAATTAATTATTCCCTAGGAACAATATTCTTTCTTGTACTGAAAATGATCCAATACGATGCAAAATATTTTCATAGTTATTTCGAAGACTTTTCATTAATAAGAAATAGTTTGAAATTATTTAAGGAATAATTTTGTAAATATTTAAACTTTTCCACATTCACGTTGTATTATTCGAAACCTCTCCATTTCACATTTTCTTTCTTCTCTTTCCTCGTTTTCTTCTTCCACATTATCCTATTAAATTCTTATTATATTGCTTTCAAGGTTAGGTTAATATAGCTCTACCTGGCCTTTACAGTATACTTACTTTTACCTCTACGAATTAATGTTTTATTACCGTTTCCTTCTATTTTCTTCTTTCTTTAACCGATACTGAATTTTACAATGTACACAACTTTGGTGCAATAAAAATATACTATTGTTGCTATTAATATTAATATTATTGTTGCTATTATTATTAATATTATTATTACTGATATTATTACTATTATTATTACTATTATTGTTACTATTATTGTTACTATTATTGTTACTATTATTATTACTATTATTGTTACTATTATTACTACTATTATTATTACTATTATTATTACTATTACTTAAAGAAAAATTCAGGGAAATGTGCAAACGTGATCTTCAAAAACCTTAATTGCAGACACTAAACTTGCCGTACATATTGACAATAAAATATTTTTCCTTTAGAAAATTAAGATAAATAAACAAGTTACACTTACCCATTAGGTAATTTCGAATGGTCTTGACCCACGAAGCCACCTGCCTTGGATCCGTGTGGCTCATCGTCACACTGTGGTGGCTCCACTTGTTCTTTGGTCCGTGAACTGCGTAGTGTAAAATGAAATTGGTCGGGCAAACTGTGGGGGATGTGGGCGACGTTGGGGGTTGTTTCTCTTTAGCATTCTCCCCCAATATCCAATCGTCCCCGTAGCGTACAGCTAGCACGTCGGTTAGGGGTAGCGTCCATCTTGCTGAAAATTAACAACATATTTCTTTCATCAGTGATCGAACAAAATTAACGAATTTTTTTACATTAAATAAAATACTCTCTTTGTTAATTTTTGTATATTAAATGTTTGTATAAATTCTCGTGAAGTTTAAATATTATTTCTACTTGCAGGAATTTTTACTTTTTAAGGTAGAATGTTTTATTACACAAGGTGGAATATTTTATTATACAAGGTGGAATATTTAATTATCAAGGTAGAATATTTAATTATACAAGGTAGAATATTTTATTATACAAGGTGGAATATTTTATTATACAAGGTGGAATATTTTATTATACAAGGTGGAATATTTTATTATACAAGGTAGAATATTTTATTATACAAGTAAAATAAATAAACGTGAGAATATTTCAGCGTAGTGTTAAGATAGAACACTGAATGTTTTTTTTAAATTTATAACATATATGAATTATAATTATATTATCTAATAACGACAGGCCAGAAAAAATATTTGTTGAGTTAGAACACTGAATGTTTTTTTTAAATTTACAGCATATATAAATTATAATTATATTATCTAATAACGACAGGTTAGAAAAATATTTTATCTCGTTTTCTTCGATTCTACATGTGTACATGTGGTAAAAACAAATGTTCCAGGGTAGATTAAACATTGACTGGTAACTGAAGACTGAGGTCATCAAGATGCAAGATCAGAGAGACGTCAACCCCGCGAGTTGTATAAATTCAAGACGTTGATTAAGACAGATAACAGAATTACGTAATTGATAACAGCTCGCGATACAATTGTCGCTCATAAACTTGGATATTGCCACGAAATACTCGTAACGATTATTTACAATGCAGATTCTTTCGCGTATAAATAAAATGGTTCGATATTTGTAAATATTGAACGAAACAAGAAATGAACAGTGTAAGACAAAACACCATTTTTTAAGCACGAAAGAATATCAAGATTTGGGAATTTTTCTCAACGAAATGGAAACTCTAATATAAATTTTTCGTACATACATTAAAGATCCACACTTTAAACAATATTTCTGCCAAGTTTTACAAACAAATGTTAACGTATGTAGAAAATATAAGCGTTTTCATATACCACGTTAACTAAATTTCCTAGTTGCATAGTAGAATTAATTTCTCTCGTTCTGATAGTCAGATCTGAATGAGATTTGAATTTTTTCAAACTAAATAAGTGTTTTTATAAGCTCCATTCACTTAGGAACAGCACACTTTAGAAAAGTATGTAAATTATACACATTGAAAATTCATAGCTTTGAACTTTTCTGGAGATTGACTTCGAGCTTTCGAAACGACAAAATTTCTTTCATTTTCTATCGATTCTCCAAAAATTTTTCGTAAACAAAACGCTCGTGATAAAAATTGTCATTCTCGATCGCGTGTCACGAACGTGTAGCTACACCTCACGCCCCGGTGGAACATGAACGAAATAATAAACAGTCACGAAAGTACTGGAGAAAACAATCCATAAGTGAAACGAAAATAAATGTTATTGTAAACATACTGTTCAAATTTCAAGTCGATCGTACAAGTAGTTTCTAAGAAAAGTCAATTGAAATAAAAAAATATCAATTTTGTTCGATCAAAAATATGGTATTCCCCTTCAATGATAATATAGTTTAAACAATGTTATTTTAGAAAACTTGAAATTCAATTAATCTCTTCTTACTCGAAACATACTTAATTCTTATTAATTCTTTCAGCGTTAATTTTTATTTATTTATTTCTTCGTTTACGAGACCCTCTAGAATACAAAACAAAAAGGTAGAAAAATTAGTCATAAAAATATGTAACACAGAACAATTGAAACTTAAATCTAGCAAGTGTGAAAAAGAATATATTTACAAAACTTATTAGTATTATATATATCAGAAAAGATTAATATTATATTTTTTAATACTTTTATCAATTCTGCTAACCCAGAAAACAGTAAAAAAAAAACTCGTTAAAATATTACAGAGAAAGAACTTTTCTTTTGGAAACTTTCCACTCGAACGATGGACGATTGCCAATACGATTTTCATAAAAAAAAATATTCTCGAAAGCAAATCTAACGGAAACGTTACTGGAGATATGAACACAGTTTCATCGAGATTTGGAAACGACGGGCGAGAAGAATAAAATTTCTTTCATTTTCGTCTTTTCTCGCCGCAATTCCACAAAAATTTCACCTGATAAAAAAAAGACGTCAGTGGTCGATCGAAAATCGTCACTCTCGATCGCTTGTCACGAACGTGTAGCTACACTTCACGCCCCGCTGGAACGTGAATGAGATATTAAGCAATCCGGAGCGACGACGTGTCGTTTAATGTAATGACATAATATTAATAATATTTACCATAATAATTCAATCGAATAATAATAATAATAATAATAACAACAATAATTCAATAGAATAGTAACAATAATAATAATACAATAGAACCATAATAATGAGAATAATAATAGTAACAACAACAATTCAATAGAATAGTAACAATAAGAAAAATTCAATAGAGCCATAATAATAATGATGATAATAATAATAATAAGAACAACAATAATTCAATAGAATAATAACAATAACAATTCAACAGAATAATAACAATAATAATTCAATAGAACCATAGTAATAATGATAATAATAATAGTAACAACAACAACAATTCAATAGAATAGTAACAATAAGAATAATTCAATAGAACCATAATAATAATGATGGTAATAATAATAATAAGAACAACAATAATTCAATAGAATAGTAACAATAATAATTCAATAGAACCATAATAATGATAATAATAATAGTAACAATAACAATAATTCAATAGAATAGTAACAATAATAATAATTTAATAGAAGCATAGTAATAATGTTAATAATAATAGTAACAACAACGATAATTTAATAGAATAATAACAATAATAATAATTCAATAGAACCATAGTAATAATGTTAATAATAATAGTAACAACAACGATAATTTAATAGAATAATAACAATAATAATAATTCAATAGAAGTATAATAATAATGATAATAATAACAATAATATGACAACAATTCAATAGAATAATAATAATAATAATAATTTAGTCGCCCCATATTAATAGAAATCCAATCGCGTTATAACAATAATAATAAGAATAATTCAAAGGCAGTGCCAATTTTCAAAGCAATAAATTTCTTTCAGCATACCCTCAGAAGGATTTTTATCGTTTCGATCGTTGAAAAATTTGGAGTATTCAACTTTATATTCGTCGAATAATTTAGACAGATTGGACATTTTTTATTTCGCGTGGCAAACACTGTAAGCCTGAAGAAATTTTTGACCACCTTTCTCGGACACACTTTACGCGAACAATTTGAAAGTTTCTCCTGGAATTTTTCTATTATTTACCACGAAAGAAACATTCTCTTATCCTGAATGGAATTCGTGCGATAAAGAGCTACTTAATATCGAGAATTATCTTGTACGTGCTTATTACCAATGATGGGGACGTGCTCAAGGTAAAACAAATGACGTTGTCAACAGCAACGTTAACCCTCACGACGGTAATGGAGATTGAGAAACTTTTGATGACGCGATAAGCCAAACGAATTTGTTCCTTGTCTCTTTCTTTATCCGTTACGAGTTGCGCGTGGTTTTGTATTTGTGGAATGCGGCAAGATGTAGGAAAACATTTATACAGGGTGTCTCGAACTAAATTCAGTTTTGAGTAACACCAAATTGTGGAAAAACAATTTTCCTTTTTTTCTTTAAGTTAACAAAAGTGTAATACACTGCGACACGATGAACAATTTTTTTTTATCAGACAAGAAATATTTTAAAAATAAATTAAAATTTTCTTTTCATGATTATTTGTGAAAAATTATTTTATCGTTATTTGTAAAAAAAAAATTAACACAAAGAGGGACCATCGTTGTTCATGGATAGTGCTCAATATTGAATCAGGTCTCAAGAATATAAAATAAATATAAAGTTTCATTAAAATCCATTTAGACGTTAGAATGTGGTTCTTCGTAAACAACATGTTTTCGAAATCCGTCTAGATGACGATATTTTCCATCCATTTAGGTGGAAACGTAAATATTTTTCCCTGTGTCGCGACAAAAGCATTCACCAAACACATACTTATTTTTTTAAAACGTGTTTTTACGTAAACAAAATTTTTTCGATGTAACTTATTTCGATTACAATACTTTCTTACACGTGGATTAAAAATTGAAATTTTTTCTTCAACAGCAAGAAAAGTGATTACTTGCACTAATTTCTTTTACAAATGTGAGTTTTGGTAAACAAAATTTTTTCCATATAATTTATTTCGATTACAATACTTTCTTACACGTGGATCAAAAATTGAAATTTTGTCTTCAACAGCAAAAAATTAATTACTTGCACTAATTTCTTTTACAAATGTGACTTTTGGTAAACAAAAGTTTTTCCATATAATTTATTTCGATTACAATACTTTCTTACACGTGGATCAAAAATTGAAATTTTTTCTTCAACAGCAAGAAAAGTAAGTACTTGCATTAATTTGTTTTTAAAATGTGATTTTTGGTAAACAAAATTTTTTCCATATAATTTATTTCGATTACAATACTTTCTTCCACGTGGATCAAAAATTGAAATTTTGTCTTCAACAGCAAAAAATTAATTACTTGCACTAATTTCTTTTACAAATATGAGTTTTGGTAAACAAAATTTTTTCCATATAATTTATTTCGATTATAATACTTTCTTCCACGTGGACCAAAAATTGAAATCTTCCCTTAAATCACAAGAGAACTGATTACTTGCATTAATTATTTTAAAACGTGTTTCTTCATAAAAAAAAAATTTTTTCTCAAAATTCATTTCGATTATAATATTTTCAAAAAGGAACACTTTTAGTACCGCGATAAAAACGTTCACCAAGCACTTACTCCATTTTGAACAAAGAGCGTGCAAAACTTGATTAGCTTACGAAGGAAGAAATAGAATTCGATTAACAGTTGCTCGACATCGATCGATTATGCACGTGCTGTACTAACTGGCCATTAGTCATTGTCCTGAACGTGGTATCGGCACGTGTGTTCGTAAATACAAATCAATGCTAAAAATATTACGCACATGGCCTCTTCCCACAAGTGCACTCAACTTTCAGACCTGATTGGCAGTTTGCGATCGAGAAAGGGACAATAATTTCAAACATAAATGTTGTTTTACTACGCCGATGAAAATACATAATAATCGAAGGGATCGAATTCTCGAGTGACCTCGTCGCTAATTGGAATATTTAACGCTCGAGAAATAAAGTTTATCATTCTTTTTAGTATCGCTCTCTATTTATTTATTTATTTAATTGCATCCGGGGGATAGAACATTCGGTGAAAGTTTCATGAGAAAGTTTTCCAAATTTATGAAGCGGAGTACGAGTAAAAGTAAACACTCGAAAATAATGTGAAAACGATCCCGTTGAAAAAATCGTATCGTTAACAATAATGTAACGTTTAAATTTCTCAATCGCGTGTATCATTCACCGAACACCATATACAGGGCAGTTATCACAAATTTCATTTTCCAATAACATTGGTGTCTGATTTCAACTTACTTTCCTCGGTTGGAAGAACAGTACGGGTCAAAAAAGACCCGAGGAACGCGTCAAGATTAACATCGAAACGAATTAACGACATCGTTGTCTACTCATCACAGATTTCATTTTTTAAAAACCTTGTTATCCTATTTTAACTCACTTTCCTTTATTGGAAGAACACTATGGGTCAAAAAAGACCCGAAGAACGCGTCATGATTAACATCGAAACGAATTAACGACATCGTTGTCTACTTATCACAGATTTCATTTTCCAAAAACCTTGTTATCCTATTTTAACACACTTTCCGCTATTGGAAGAACACTATGGGTCAAAAAAGACCCGAGGAACGCGTCAAGATTAATATCGAAACGAATTAACGACATCATTGTCTACTCGTCACAGATTTCATTTCCCAAATACCTTGTTATCCTATTTTAAACCACTTTCCTCTATTGGAAGAACACTATGGGTCAAAAAAGACCCGAGGAACGCGTCAAGATTAACATCGAAACGAATTAACGACATCGTTGTCTACTCGTCACAGATTTCATTTTCCAAAAACCTTGTTATCCTATTTTAACCCACTTTCCTCTATTAGAACACTATGGGTCAAAAAAGACCCGAGGGACGCATTAAAATTAACATCGAAACGAATTAACGACATCGTTGTCTACTTATCACAGATTTCATTTTTTAAAAACCTTGTTATCCTATTTTAAACCACTTTCCTCTATTGGAAGAACACTATGGGTCAAAAAAGACCCGAGAACCGAATGAAAATTAACACCGACACGGAAACACAAATCGCGCAATAGCGAAACACGAAAGAAACCAACCGCATCGTTGTAGTCGCAATTTGTTTGCCAAGAAAGCACTTTGTAACCGGACACGGATCGAACACAATCAACGTCAACGCCTACCTGCCGTTTTCAAGCACTATACTTTTCGCTTGCACAACGTACGCGGCGAGGATCACCATTTTCTCGCGATTTTAAGGCCACGCTTCCTGAACGGAACAACTCGTCCCCAACCAATCTTATTTGGTCTCGTGTTGTACAAATTTCTCAAGGTTCTTTGGAACAAAGCCTGAACGCGTTCGCAGATCGCCCCATGCAATCTTCGCGAGTCGTAACATTCGTGGAACCATTAACCAGCAATGGTTCGTGTTTGCGTGGGCGTAAATGCATACTTCGCGCGTGCATTACGCGGTGACCATCGAACATACGTGGATTCTCGTTTGATCTACGACGTACGAGTTCAATCGCGAACGAGAATGACTTCAATCGCTTCGACGATTTATATTTTTTTTATTAAGTGGAAAATGTTTCAAGGGGAGCCACCACTCCGAGACGTCGAAAAATAGGTAAACTTTGCGAATTTTTTTCTAAGTAGTTACCCAATGAAAAATGTAGTTTTTTTTCGGAGAATATAGATATAACTTTCGGATTCGTTTTGCAATTTTTCGAAAGTAAAAATCGTACAAAATGGCGAAGTTATTCGCTGTTATCTGAACCCCTTCTGGTGAAACATTGTTTGTTGACAGCCACAGTTGACCTGAACTGGGAGGTTTGAAATAAAAAAATGTTGTCGATTCATAAACTAGAGACTATTATCTAATATATAGCTTACTATTTTTTGAAAATTTTAGTAATTGTAGTAATGGTTAATGTTTGAAGAAGAAACAATCATTTCTATCCAAGAAACTACTTTAAACGTTTGTGAAAAATTAAATAATCAACATATTTAAAAAATCGTATGCTACATTGTGTAATACTCTATGTAGAATATTTCTATAAAATTTTAAGTAAATCGGACGTGTAGTTTCGATTTCGAAACCAGATCGAATAATATCATTTTAAGAAAAACGTGAAATAAATTTATTTATCGCTGCAACTTCACTAAATGTTTGAATATCAAAATAGCTTTTTGACATAACATTCTACAGATTCCAAACTTTAAGAAAATAAAACAAAAAACAAATTCGATTTTGTTCGACTCGTCAGAGTGGTGTCCCTCCTTAAATTAACACTCGAAAATTTGTAGATTACTCAAAGAAGTACTTTTGACTTTGAAATAACTTTATTTTTTTTTAAATAAAAATAATTTGTTCCAAAGACCTTTTCATTAAAGTTTTTTCCAGTGTAATAAATTGCACAAACAATCCACCAAACTGTATAAATAATCCATCAAATTAATCAATAAGTTAGTACAATCTTGGACAGATATTTCTCTCCCAACCCCACTCTAAAATTTACAATTCGTTAGAATAAACATTTGTTAAATTTCTTTAGCATTTCTTCTTAACAATAATCGTTTAATTTGAAAAACATACAAATTCTCCGGTATATTTTTACACTCTAGAGAGAAAATTAACGTAAAATTAAATTTTAGAAAATTTTACAAAATTTTAGAAAATTTTACAAAATTTTAGAGAATTTTACAAAATTTTAGAGAATTTTACAAAATTTTACAAAATTTTACAAAATTTTACAAAATTTTACAAAATTTTACAAATTTTACAAAATTTTACAATTTTTAGAAAATTATACAAAATTTTAGAAAATTTTAGGAAATTATACAAATTTTTAGAAAATTATACAAAATTTTAGAAAATTTTACAATTTTTAGAAAATTATACAAAATTTTAGAAAATTTTACAAAATTTTACAAAATTTCTCTCGGTAATTTCAAAATTGTGTTCGAATTGGCTTCGTTCGAGACATCGTTCGAAAATATTCACTCGAGAAATCTCCTCGCGAACATTCACGAAAATGAATGTAACCAATGAAGGTCGACGGGTGCTCACCTTGCGAGGAAAAGGTGGAGGTGGGTCGTTAATGACCAAAACCACCTTTTCGTTTGCATTCGTTTTTTGAATCGTTGGTAAAACTCGTCCTCTTCGTTTGCACATTTTAGCCAACGTCTGGACTAAAAACTGGACGCGTGGTGGAAATATCGTTAACAAACTAACAGAAAGTGGACAGCAATGTATCACGGTGGCGATAAAAGGCTAAAGAAACGCTCGTTTCGAGCGTGGGACACACGAAACGCGTAAAAAGAGGCGAAGGTTTCGATGAGATCATTTTTATTCGTAAGACCGTTTTATCTTCACTTGTGCAATTCAATCGACAGTCCACGACTCGATAACGCTGGCCACAACCCTTGAATTTAATCAATTTCGAGGACAGTTTATAATTTTTACAATCAGGTACAAATTTCATATCGTTGTATCGTTCGAACGCAATGAAACTGTTAAGATACATCGGATAAGAAGGCTCTAAAAGTTTATCGTTCTGTAGCTTCGTTGAATTTGTTCAAAAAATTCAGACTTTATTTTTCATAGTGCTGAGATCCATTTTTATCATCCTATGTAATTAACAGATTTGTTTGAACACATTAAGGATTGATTTTGTCAATATTTGTAGTGATACAGAAAAATTGAGATCTTGCTTTTAATTGAACACTACAATCCCCTTTTATCATCCTACTTACTTAAGAGATTTGTTTAAATATATGAACTATTGATTTTGTCAATATTTGTAGTGGTATAAAAAGATCGAGACCTTATCTTTAATGCAATACTAAAATCTCTTTCTGTCATCCCTGCATTTCATAGATTCGTTTGAACGAACGAGCAATTTATTATATCAATATTTACGTACATCGATTAAAAAAGAACTGTGTACAATCTGTCTTCAAGTATTCGAATAAATATTTGTAACGATATTGGAAAATTGAAATTTTGTTTTCTATAAAGTTCTAAAAGCTCCTCTTAGCACTGGTGAAATTTTCAGTTCGTGGTTCAATGTTTTGCTAATTATTGCACAAATCTAATGCACATGCATTTCAACTGCACATAGATTCCCATAACGTCTAACGTGTGGGGAAAAATTATTTAAATACGATCGTTTTCACGTTCACAGTCTGGGCTCGAAGTTAGGAGGACATGTATAAATAAATCGCGAATTTTATGCACTTATAACGTATGCGAATATGGAAAACATGGTACATAGTACAATCAGTCCAGTTGCAAATAACGAATTTCTTGCACGAAGAGTATTAAAATATATTTCCGTGCTTTGTATGCACTCGTGACACAAACATCATTGAAAGTTTCTGGACGATTGGTGAATTAAACTGACGAAAATTATTATTACAACAACGGTGAAAATAATTTAAAAAGTCAATTAAAATTCTAGTACAAAAATAAAAATATTGAAAATGGACGTCCAAATGTAATAAAAAATATACCCAAATGGTAATATAATCGAAGTTTTCGATCGAAGTTGAAGAGGAACGAACAAAAAAATAATTAAATTATAACAACGTAGATCTGTGAAATAATAAACCAGTTTCTGTAATTAAATATCATCTTTGGATCTCTTGTAAACTAATTCTCTCTTAAAAGACTGATAAGAATTATACTCAAATTCAATATTCGATCGAAATTGAATGAAAAGGAACAAAAAAATAATTAAATTATTACAATGCAGATTTGTGATGTAAGAAACCAGTTTCTGTAATTAAATATCATCTTTGGGTCTCTTGTAAATTAATTCTCTCTTAAAAGACTAATAAGAATTATGCTCAAATTCAATATTCGATCGAAATTGAATAAAAAGGAACAAAAAAATAATTAAATTATTACAATGCAGATTTGTGAAATAATAAACCAGTTTCTGTAATTAAATATCATCTTTGGATCTCTTGTAAACTAATTCTCTCTTAAAAGACTAATAAGAATTATACTCAATATTTGATTGAGGCTAAAAGCAAAAGTGCAAAATATAAATTTGGTTATTACAATACACGTTTATGAAATAATAAATTATTTCGTTTGTGGTTAAATAGAGTCACAAGAGTATCTTCTCTGGATCCGCAGTAGCAATTTTAAATAAATCAACAAGTAGACCCGAGGAGCATCTATAACCACTGAAAACTTGGAACCTCGTCGTTGGGAACATGGTTAAATCCCCTCTGGCGTTTCCTATATCCCACAGTACCCATTCGAACAAACAAACAAATGGTATATTAACGAACAAACCTATTAAAGTTAGACACAGAAGACTCGCCCGACCCATTCAACTCCATTTCAATAAACAACGGATCTGCAAACGACTTCTCAACGCGTACACCGGGTGTTCAGAATCCTTGACTCTGATTCTCTCACGATTCTCGTAAATGAGATACCTACACCTCGTCTCTTTGAACACTATGATTGGCTCGACAATGCCTCCGAATAGAGTTCAGATATAATGGCTCGTGTCATAACTAATGACTCGTGTCTACTGTCGCCAACAAACATTGATCACGCGTCTGGAACATCGCCATTCTTCGTCAAACATGTTCAAAAAAGTGTCCTATAACCCATAGCAGTGACCCATAGTATATCACTGCTACTGTGAAAACCTAATTTGTGGCCAAGAAGATTTCTCTCGATTCAAAAACATCACCTGGAGGTACACTCGATGACTCATTTCGACTCTACGAAAGTTCACAGGGTCAAAGATCCCTAACAGAGAGGAAGATCAGGTGAGAGAGGACTAGCCAATTAGCAAGGGACAGTGGACACTGTCATGTCACTTACCAGGTTAGAGAGAACTGTTTAATTAGCAAGAGACAGTGGACACTGTTGTGTCACTTGCCAGTAGTGAAACAGAAGTTAACCTGCAAGTAGCAAGAGACAATGAACGTGGTATCAAAGATGAGATCGATCGTGGAAACCTTTAGAGCTTCTCCAACCTTGTGTTACCTAGTTACCAGCCTAATCCGAAGACCTACCATGGCTGAACACCTCTAGAGGGATCGAGGCTCAGCTGTGAGAATTTTCAAGAATTGTTCTTTTGATGTTAATGGATTGTACCATTCACGAAAGTTCAATTTTGTATTTGAGAACAGAGTGAGAATGTTGACAGAAGGCTCACAGGGTCGAAGACCTCCAGAATCAAGGTAGACCAGGCTGGAGAGGATTTAGCAGGTCTCAAAGGAGAGATTGTGGACACTAGGATCGAAGGTAATCTCGATCGTGGAAACCTTCAGAGCTTCTTCAGCCTTTAGTTCATTGCCTAATCCGAAGACCCACTAGTGCTGGAGAGAATGCTTGCTGAGAGATTTCAGATTTTCAAATGGAAATTGTCGACGAAAGGTTATTTATCTACTGTTGGTATAGAAATGTAATTAATCGAATGTAATATAATTTGTGGTGATGTTACTTTTTTGAAAGATTGAGTCTTTTTTACACGTGTGACAAGAAACATGGATAGAAATAGGAATGGAAGAGTCAAGGGGTCTTTGACCCCCAAAATGATGGTAGACCAGGCTAGAGAAGGTTTATCGAGTCTCTCGAAGAGAGTGGACACAAGGATCCGAGATGAGCTCGACTGTGAAAATCTTCTTGGGTCTCTGGTTCCCTAGTTGACTACCTAATACGAAGATCTACTATGTAGGGAATGCTTTTAGTGGAAATTCAAATTTAACAATGAGAATCCTCGAGAAAGATTTATCGGTAGGCAATTTGCGAAAGGGTAATTTTGTTTTTGAGGAAAAATTGGGATTCTTCGTGTACAAAAATTTTATTCCAAAATGTGTCTTTCTATTTCAAAAGTTAATTGTCATTTTCAAAAATTAATTTCGTGGTGTCACTTAAAATTAATTTTTATTTCCAAAAATTAATTTCGTGGTGTCACTTAAAATTAATTTTTATTTCCAAAAATTAATTTGGTGGCCGCTTAAAATTAAATTTTATTTCAAAAAATTAGTGGTGTCGCTTAAAATAAATTTTTATTTCAAAAATTAATTTGGGATGTTAATTTTTATTTCAAAAATTAATTTGGGGTGTTAATTTTTATTTCAAAAATTAATTTGGTGGCATTATTTCAAAAAATTGTATTTCAGAAAATTGTATTTCAAAAAATTGTATTCCAAAAAATTGTATTTCAAAAAATTGTATTCCAAAAAATTGTATTTCAAAAAATTGTATTTCAAAAAATTGTATTTCAAAAAATTGTATTTCAAAAAATTGTATTTCAAAAAATTGTATTTCAAAAAATTGTATTTCCAAAAATTGTATTTCAAAAAATTGTATTTCAAAGATTGTATTTCAAAAGATCAATTCTTCATTTCAAAAAATCACTTTCATTCCAAAAAAATATAGGACCATCGATATACGACAACAATACAAGTCCCACGGGGTCATAGACCCCCGAAATCAAGGTAGACCAGGCTAGAGAGTACTTACGAGAGAATGTACACAGTGATCGAAGGTGAGCTCGATCGCGCGAACCTTCGACCTTCTCCAGCCTCTGTTCGCCCAGTGGCCTGCCTAATTCGAAGGCCTACAGCGACTGGAGATCGGTGTGAACGACCCGGGGCGCTGCTTAAATTTACCTGAACAGATTCAGGCTGCAGTTGGCGAACGCCAGAGAGAAGGAATTACGGATTCCTCGTACGAGTGCAATCAAGGCTCGAGCGTGAGTGAGCGGTTTCTTGTCAGCGTGTAGCGTAGTGTCGTGCTCGTAATACGAATAACTGGCGACTTTTCGCTACCGTGACGTACAATTTTCCTTTCACGATTTTCCACCATTGCGTTCCTTCGATACGCTTTAGTAACTCGCCGAATTAACACTGGAACTACCAACGGTGAACGTATTATTATTTGTATCAGACCAGGTACGTATCTTCGATGTTGTATAGGGAAAGGGCAAATTAATTTACGAGTACCATTAGTGGTTGTTTATACCATTAATACCATTAGTGATTGTTTATACCGCTAATGACATTAATTGGCTATTTTAATATCGTCCGCGAATATTGTAGGCAAAGACACAGTTAATAATCGAGTAAGTTGAAAAAGAATTTTGAAACAAGGAAAATTGACCCATTTGGTAGTTCTAGTGTTAATAAAATGAATTATTCAGCAGCGATTAGCTCACGTGTATTCGCTGTTTCTATCCTGTATAATTAATTATCTGGTATTATATCCCAATGGATTATTTATTCGAGGAAAATGACAACATCTTTGTTTGAAATTAATTTTCTTTTTTCATTGACTCACTGAGTGAATAAATTGAGTAAGAAACAATTGTTTCGAATAGATTTATTGGATATTTTTGGATAATTACAGTCTCTGGTCAATGAATCACCAATCGTGATTCATAAATGGTAAAATTCAAAGTTTCGTAACATTGTTAATATTCATCGAAAACTAACGAGACAAAGAGCAAATTAAAGCTTAAATCTTCTATTTTTTTATTCTTTAGACCGATTTTACTTTACTCTGTGGACCGTGTATTTATTGCAATTAATTTATTATACAGAGCAAAATGTAATAGTGATAAAATTCCATGTAAGCAATGAATTATTAAGTTTCTTTTCTTTAGACTGAAAACTATGTTTTGTAATTTGACAGCTCTCTCTTTAAGGGAAGATTTCATCCCTTAGACAATGTAAAAGATTTAAACATTAATTTGCTTCCTGTTGAATTTTGAATTTTACCATTTATCAGCAATACTCGAGTGGTCTTAATTCAATGTTTATCAATATTTTCTTTCCTCGTGTATAAAGTTTCTAAAATAGATCTTTCTTTGTAAACTAATTCCATGTAAAAATAATAAAATTGATGTTTCGGTCACGTTCTACGTTCTGATTGGTATTTCCAACAGTCCTGTTACGTTTGTTTATTCAATTTTTAATTTTCCAGCTTTCCACACTTGAGAAATTCAATTTCGTAAATAACTATTACGTGAACCAATCAAATCTTTTTTATACGTTCGAAGAAACTTGTATTATTAATAGTCACTAAATCAATTTTGTGCTAACTGTTATGTGAACCAATCAAATGTTTTTTATACGTTCAAAGAAACTTGTATTTTCAATAGTCACTGGATGAATATTGCACAACAATTTTCCAGGCATCTCCATTTGTGAAAATTGCTATTGTTTATGGAAATCAAAAATACCGTCTATCGTTAATTGTTTCTTCATTCCTAGTTATTTGTCGATTGTTTCCTCGCGTCACGACTGAACCAGTTTCTGGAATAATTAAACATATTAATTGCCATCACGAGTGAAACAGTCGTGCAATTACAATAGCTTCGCGATGGAGTAGAAGAAAAATCGGCACAGACGTAAGTCTTCGGTACAGTTTTCTAATTAAAGCGTTTCGTAAGAAACATTGCGTGCCTGAGTTGCCGCTATGACTATACTTGTGCTCCGTTTACATAAACGACGCAAGAAAGAAAAATGAGAAGAAAAAAAAAAATCGAACAAGAGACGCGACATTTTCCTTGATTCGGAGTAAACAGAAACAGGAACTACGTATCTTTCGATTCTATCGAAACGAGCTCGATATAATTTTGAATTATATTCATTTCAATATTAATCTTCCTCCCTAAAATTGAATTAAATTTTGAAAAAATTCTCTCCAGATTTGTGTGACTATTTCACATCGAATTATTCGATATTGAAACAATATTCACGTTGAATCTTCTAATTGAACTCGTTGCAATTGTTATTTTTTTTTATTTGATTGACAAGAAATATAATTATCTAACAATAATAGATAAAATTACGATTTTAAAGTTCTATTCACTCAGGTGTGTTCTCTTCGAATAGTTATTACAATTACGTACGTCCTTTATTATTATTATAATTTTGTATACAATTCTTACAAACTTTCCTTACAAAATTTTATTCATATTCTATTCAAATTTTTTTTATAAAATCTTATTTATATTCTATTCAAATTCTTCTTACAAGATTTGATTCATACTCTATTAAAATTTTTTTTACAAGATTTTATTTATATTCTATTCAAATTCTTCTCACAAGATTTTATTCATACTCTACTCAAATCTTTTTACCAGATTTTATTCATACTCTATTCAAACTTTTCTCACAAGATTTTATTCATATTCAATTAATCAAATTTTTCGTACAAGATATTATTCATATTCAATTCAAATGTTACTTATAAGATTATCTATTTATATTCCATTCAAATATGTTTCTTATAAAATTAGTTACTTAGAATCACTTTAACGTAAATACGAATTTGAAAGGAAGTACACATATAGGGAATTTCGTAATACGTTTTACTCGCTACTGTTGTGTACAGGAAACATAAAGACAGTAAAAAAAGTCCACATAAACGTGTTTGATTGATATCCTACTTAACCGCATTTCCGAGTTATAACGTTTTTCTTACGATTCTTAATCGCACACTGGCCTGGTATAATTGATTCTAATCAACTGTTTACGTACAGTACTTCATAAATTCTGAATACCACCTGATCTTGTTAACTATTCTCCTCTATAAATCGACTTACTTAAATTCGATTAAATTCTATAAGGAGATTCCATTTGGAGCACTTCCTGTACAGGTGAGCAGGTGCACAAAAATGGCCATAACTTGGAAACCAGGTCAAATAGGGCATGTGTTTACACTAATTATGATAAGGTAAATAAGGTAACACGTCTTATGCAACACCCTGTATACATAATTCTACCATTATACAACTTCTCGACCAGATTCGTTTATACTCCTGCTATATATAAACTTGTGATACACAGAAAATGTAAATTTACACTTTTCTGTAAATTTTAATTTTGTCCAGTTTTACTTCGACCTGACGAACACGTTATAAACAATTTCGTTTCCATTTATACATAATTTCGACGAGTTCGAGTTCTCGGTGTATTATATGTTTGCATACTTGGAAGAAAAACCGTGGGGTAGTATGATGGAAATTTAGTAAAATTATTAATTTATCGCCAAATAAATTTACATATCGGTCCATTGAAAATCCAAGTTGGAATAAGTGAACGAACGAAATGAAATACGAACTGGTGATTAATTCAGCAGTGAGGTATCCTCCTGAAACGAATTAATTGAGCAATGATAAGGTTAACGATCGCAGAGTGTACGTTTCTGTATTGTTACGTTTAGATAAAGACGTCGAATAAGTAAATAAATACGTTTCGTATCTATTTTGCAGTTTGTCCTGGATCTGTTTTCTATTCGTAAAACTGGTAAAACTCGCTATCGCGGAATACATCTCGTCGAAAATAAACCTTGTATATATCTCGTCGTTCGTAGAGTTAATGATGTAACTTTAACGAATGTTATTATTATTGAACGAGTGATGATCGTTTGGATAATGGTAACGAAAAGAAAACCGAGTGAATAGAGAATCGAGACACGTACGAAAATGATCAAGTTATGCTTTAACGTTTATTATTATTTTTATTATTATTAAATATTATTATTTCAGTGTTATTGTTAATTATTGCAATATCATTGTTTTAGCGTTATTGTCAATTATTGCAATATCATTATTTTAGCGTTATTGTCAATTATTGCAATATCATTATTTTAACGTTACTGTTAATTATTGCAATATTATTATTTTAGTGTTATTGTTAATTATTACAATATCATTATTTTAGTGTTATTGTTAATTATTGCAATATCATTATTTTAGCGTTATTGTCAATTATTGCAATATTATTATTTTAGCGTTATTGTTAATTATTGCAATATCATTATTTTAGTGTTATTGTTAATTATTGCAATATTACTATTTTAGTTAATTATTGTCGTTGTTATTTTGTTCTTGTTGTTAGTATTATTTAATCGATGTTATTGTTATTATTTCATCAGTGTTATTATTATTATTATTATTATTATTATTATTATTATTATTATTATTATTATTATTATTATTATTATTATTGTACGAGTAAGCAACGTTTGGTAAAAGTAAATAAAAAATACCGAAAGAGGAAAAAATGTATTAACAAATATTATTTTTCTAAGAGTAAAGAGGCTCTCAAAAAAATGAAAAATTATTTAAACACGATATATTGTGTTAAATTGTTTCGACATTGTATAAATTAAACTATACAGTGTGATTCGAGAAAAATTCTATTACAAGCAGAAAATCCGTGGAAGACTCAATAATAATTTCGGCGTTTAGCAATAAACAATACATGTACGCCGAAGGATCTCGAGAACACGTAGGGTTACGGAACAACGATCAACGCTGCAGATACGGCCGCAGTGGTATGCGCAAAGCCGCGTGGTCGAGATAATTGGGACGTGTGCCAAAGTGTCAGTGGTTCAAAGGACGTCGCAGCAACGAGCCTAGAAGGTTTTAGCAGGATCGTTGAGGTCAGGTCGACGCTCACAATTTTTCCATGCTTGGAGAAGCACTTTGGCCGACCAAGAGGAATTACGTAAACAGGGCATTGCATAAATTAAACTATACAATGTGATCAGGGAAAAATTCTCTCACGAGTCGAGAGGGGGACGATTCCTCGTGCAAAAATCAATCGAAAAATCCATTTTTGAGAAAATCGAAAGAGACTCCCAAAAAAATGGAAAATTATTTCAAAATACGTTAATACGTCTAATTGTAAAAGGCTCTCGAAACAAAATGAAAAATTATTTTAGAAATACGTTAATACGTCAAATCGAAAAAGGCTCTTAAAACAAAATGAAAAATTATTTTAGAAATACGTTAATACGTCAAATTGAAAAAGGCTCTTAAAACAAAATGAAAAATTATTTAAAAAATACGTTAATACGTCAAATCGAAAAAGGTTCTCGAAAAAATGGAAAATTATTTAAAAAATTGTTTAAAAAATACGTGTTACATGTAGATGACATATTGTGTTAAATTGCTTAGATATTGTATAAATTAAACTATATAGTGTGATCTAAGAAAAATTCTATTACGAGTGGAAATTTTTCCTCGTGCAAAAATCAATCGAAAATTTTAAATAATAATTTTGAACACGAGTCTGCATTTTCGAAAAAATTTAAAAAGGCTCTCGAAAAAATAAAAAATTATTTAAACACGATATACTGTGTTAAATTGTTTCGACATTGTATAAATTGAACTGTACAGTGTGATTCGAGAAAAATTCTATTACAAGCAGAAAATCAGTGGAAAACTCAATAACAATTTCCACTCCATTTTCGAGAAAATTGAAAAAGAAGGCTCTCGAAAAACTGAAAAATTATTTAAAATTATTTAAAAGATACCCGTTACGTGTACACGATGTATCGCGTTAAATTGTTTAGACATTTTCGTGTATCTTAACGAGTAAAAAAATTCCAATATACTTGCACTTGAGAACCAACGTGAGAACGATGGAATTTCTTCGCAGTTAACTACTTTTTGTGTTCGTAAACAATGTCGCGATAAGATACAAATCGAATCAATAATCCAAGTATTGATAAAAAAAAAATACAAAAACACGAAAACACGTAAACAGGATATTTTGCAACGTGTATTATTTTTGGTTATTTTTATCTTCGTGTCCGTGATTGTTATTCCAAATTTTCTATTCACCTTTGCACGAGACTTTGCCTTGCATTCTCGAATTTTTATTTACTTTTATCCAACTTCTTTCTCGAATCACCCTATACGTATGTTTATGTGCATGCACGTACTGCAAGTGTGTTATATGCATCTAATACACTGCAACTTGCAAGTTTCACTTTTGCATGTCTTTGCCTTGCGTAATATTCCTGACCAGTTGCATTCTTATATATCCCAGAAAATGCACTCGTCTGGTCGTTAACGGGATACCACTAATAGATTATTGCAAAACCAATCGTGCGTAAAGGTAAAACGAATTATACCAATCGGTGGTGTTCAAGTAGGCGTGGAGTTCAATTTTTATCGATTTGTTGCAAAATATTCCATACCATAATTCAAATTCTGATCTTTATTCAACGTATAAAGGATAGAAAGTTGTTTACAATTTTTATTCACTCTCCGACATTTTTACCTAATTTTCACCATTCGTGATACCAATATTTAAGCAGATAATAGTTTATTGTACGAACGTAGATATTGACAGAGTAAAAATTATTATGAAACTCCGTGTAATTATACAATTTTTGCAATGATTGTTACAGTACTGGTACCCGTTCGATAATCGACGTATCGATGAGATAATATCTATCTCGTATCTGATATACATTTTTAAAAATCGCTATCTGCATGAACATTTTAAATAACGAGTGAGAGATAATCATCTTTATTATCCGTTACTCGTTGAATAAGAATTAAAATTCTAATTATCCGATATTCCGCAATGAATAAATAAAAATTTATCGTGACCACCTCGCGTTTGATATAAATTTAAAACATTTTTATCTACGCGAATATTTTAAACGACGAATGGTAGATAATCACGTCTTTATTCATTATTCGTTGCAAACATTGTAATTCCAATTATCAAATGTTTCGTAAGGAGTAAATTAAAAAAAAAATTTAACTACCCAACTTTCAACATTTTTACAATTATAAAATTAATTTTACACCTGTTTCACCATCTTTACAATTGCAAAATTAATTTTACACCTGTTTCACCATCTTTACAATTACAAAATTAATTTTACCCAACTTTCATCATCTTTACAATTATAAAATTAATTTTACACCTGTTTCACCATCTTTACAATTAGAAAATTAATTTTACACGAGTTTCATCATCTTTGCAACTACAAACTTAATTTTGGTTTCTAAATTTTTCTAATTTAAATGAAACGTATTCGTAATTTTAATTCTAAGGAAAATAAAAAAAATTGAGTACTTCTCTTTGTATCGAAAGATTGAAAGAAACAATTTTTAGTCAGTCGTATGTTGCAGTTGAATGAACGTCAACGAGATGGAAACAATCCGAGCGATGCAAACGTTAGTCTTCGAGCGAAGCTGGAACGAGGTGCGCTGTTACAGCTGTGGTAATTAAATTCTAATCGGCAACGGTCGACCTCACGCGCCGAACGCTACCGAATCAATGTTTCACGCGTAAGCCAGCACGTGAGTTCAACCGGGAAGAAGCTAGGATTCTATGAAACCGTTCGATTGGCCGCTTTCGCTCCACAAAGTAGGTGAAGTTGAAAAGCGAAAGACTGTAACGAAACGACATCGCGATGTTGCTCGCGTAAAGAGGATATGCTACGGACGAAACGAACCATTAAACGGAGAACCTTACAACTCTACCCTTTGAACTATGAAGAAAGAAAAATATTGTAATTAAGAAAGTATTCGAGAAAGCTTTCTCGTCGCGAAACAGAGACAAATTTAACAATTTTAAAACTCTACGAAAAGAGAAAAATATTGTAATCAAAGAAATGTTCGAAAAAGGTTTTTTTTTACGAAGAGACACGTTTGAAGATCGTTTGAAAAAAGAAACAAATTTAACAATTATAACACTCTGTGAAGAAAGAAAAATATTGTAATTAAAGAAATGTTCGAAAAAGGTTTGTTTTTTGTTGAACCTGAAACAAATTGAATCCAACTAAGTGGAACCAACCAATTCGTGTTTGATCGAACCGAAGCAAACTGATTCAAACCGAACCAAATGCATAAAATTGTTTCAAGAACAATGGATGTCAAACATAGTTTCCAGACTCGTAATTCAGGGCATGTGTGTAGCCATCTTTAAACCAAATTTTACCCAACTAAATCAAACCGAATCAAACTCAACCGAATACATTTGTAACAAGTTTTGAACTGTTTCGATGAAATTAAAAATGAATTTCAATTACATTCAAATCTGTGTTTAGTTTCCTAAAATTGTTTCAAGAACAATAGATACAATTCCTAGATGCATGATTCAGAATACTTGCATGCAAACAATTTTAAACTGCCCAGCAATTCACAGCATTCTTGCGTTCCTCGTGGCCCTTTTTGTCACGGAGTTCTATCTTAAACCGAGCATCAGGGTCCAAATATTACGATAACTCTCGTCCACTCTGAATGAAACCACGAAAAACAGTACCAACGACCACGGAACAGAAAAAGAGCGGATATAATAATCGCATGCAAATGCATTTCGCAACAACATCGCCAACGCGGACAGAATACCGATGCAACGACCGCCAAGTAATTCTAATTTATTCCATTTTCGTTGTGCTTCTCTGAGTTACGCTCGACTGCGACCACACACGAACGTGATTTTATTCAATTGCTATGTCTCATCTTACGTTCAATTCCTTCCGTAAAATTACCAACTTACCTTCTCTTAAATAAAAAATTCAAAATAGATTCTGGATAAATTTTTAGAATTGTAGAATTTTTAAATTGTAGAATTTTTAAAATGTAGAATTTTTAAATTGTAGAATTTTTAAATTGTAGAATTTTTAAATTTTAGAATTTTTTAATTTTAGAATTTTCAAATTTTTAAATTTTAGAATTTTTAAATTTTAGAATTTTCAAATTTTAGAATTTTAGAATTTTTAAATTTTAGAATTTTCAAATTTTCAAATTTTTAAATTTTCAAAGTTTAGAATTTTTAAGTTTTAGAATTTTCAAATTTTAGAATTTTTAAATTTTAGAATTCTCATATTTTCAAATTTTTAAATTTTCAAAGTTTAGAATTTTCAAATTTTAGAATTTTTAAATTTTAGAATTTTCAAATTTTTAAATTTTCAAAGTTTACAATTTTCAAAGTTTAGAATTTTTTAATTTTAGAATTTTTAAATTTTAGAATTTTTAAATTTTAGAATTTTCAAAGTTTAGAATTTTTAAATTTTAGAATTTTTAAATTTTAGAATTTACAAATTTTTAAATATTAAAATGTTTAAATATTAGAATTTTTTAATTTTAAAATCTTTAAATTTTAGAATTTTTTAATTTTAAAATCTTTAAATTTTAGAATTTTATTATTTTAGAATTCCAGAATTTCAAAATTTCAGAATTTTAGAATTTTAGAATTATAGATAAAATTTTGTAGTGAAAACTCTGTAAAAAACATACCAATGCATAAAAAGATTAAAGTTCACAATTCAAATACTTTCTTTCTTTATGAAACAAAGACGTGACTCAGATACTCTTTCATCTAATGCGTCTTGTCTCTACATAGAATTGTTTTTATCCACCTGAAGAGGATTATTTATCTATTTATTTAAATAGGATAAAATCTCATTAGAGGTTTACGTACCGTTGAAACAAAAGGAAGAAGAGAAAGAAAAAGTGTTCTTATATTAATTTAACGATTAAATTAGTAAAGGAAGAATAGAGAGGAAAAAATCAATTAGGTTGCAATAAAAGTTAACATCGGTCAGTAATTACTTACAGATTAGAAGATTGCAGTGGACGCTGAAAATAATAATTTATCAGCTCTCTACGTGGCTTTACGTCTGAATATACGAATATTTTTCATTTTTTTTTTTTTGTATGAAACGTTAAATTATCAATAATGACACCTTGATTAAATGAAATATGTTTTATATTTATTTTAGCAAGCGTTAGAGCAGTATTTTACGAGAGTAATTTCACAATATTAAACTATATTAGGTAGATATATAAATTTGCAAATTATCCTAATAATAACGCTTCAATTTAAACACAAGTTTTGTCACAGATTTTATTTCAATCAGATATCGCACACCTATATTCTAAAATTGAACAATTAACCACTACTGAGCGGACAACCGACACTTTAGTATGCTCGATCGTCTCTCAATTACCATATCTCAACTTACGTTCAACTCCTTCCCAGAAACTAGCAATTTACCACCCATTAATTTTAAAATTCCAAAGTACTCGATCGCCTCGCGAGGTGTCGTCTTACGTAACTTGGAAACGACAATCCAATCATTGAGCGAGAGATAAAAAAGCATGATAAAATATTTAAATCGACCGAAGTTCTCCAGAACTGTCGCTTTAAGTATTATCGGGTATATTAATGACGTTTGAGCTCCGTGCAATTAACAGTCGTTTTTTTTTCTCCTTTTTTTTAAACACTCAGCAGCATCGGGTATACCAGGAAGCAAAACGATATGTAAATCTGAGCCTCAAGGCCTAGACGTGTGTTTCTGCTTTTGCGCAAACAAGATTGCCAAAGGTATTCTAGACATGATCGCGGACATCGACATACATAGTTGATCGTAATGCGATCGACGAACATTTCTCGATGGTTCTGGTTATTTATTCCAGTACAGTTGCATTCTGGTGCCTCTAGAATTCGAGTCTCTAGAATTCGATCTCTAGAATTCGAGTCTCTAGAATTCGATCTCTAGAATTCGAGTCTCTAGAATTCGATCTCTAGAATTCGAGTCTCTAGAATTCGATCTCTAGAATTCGAGTCTCTAGAATTCGATCTCTAGAATTCGAGTCTCTAGAATTCGATCTGTAGAATTCGATCTCTAGAATTCAAACCTCTAAAATTCGAACCTTCAGAATTCGAACCTCTAGAAGTCGAACCTCTAGAATTCCAGCGTCTAGAATTCGATCTCTAGAATTCAAACCTCTAGAATTCGAACCTTTAGAATTGTAACCTCTAGAATTCCAGCGTCTAGAATTCGATCTCTAGAATTCAAACCTCTAAAATTCGAACCTTCAGAAGCCGAACCTCTAGAATTCCAGTGTCTAGAATTCGATCTCTAGAATTCAAACCTCTAGAATTCGAACCTTTAGAATTCGATCTCTAGAATTCAAACCTCTAGAATTCGATCCTTTATAATTTGAACCTCTAGAATTCCAGTCCCTAGAAGTTCAGCCTCTAGAATTCGATCTCTAGAATTCAAACCTCTAAAATTCGAACCTCTAGAATTCAAACCTCTGGAAGTCCAGCCTCTAGAATTCCAGCCTCTAGAATTCGATCTCTAGAATTCAAACCTCTAGAATTCGAACTTCTAGAATTCGAACCTCTAGAATTCAAACCTCTAAAACTGGAACCTCTAGAACTCAAGGGCCTTTAGAACTCGAACCTTAAGTATATGAACCTCAAGACTCGAACCTCTATAACTCAAAGGCCTCTAGAACACGAAAACTTCTATAACTCAAACTTAAAAAATTCGAACCTCTAGAACTCGAATATCTAAAGCTCGAACCTCTAGAACTCGAGTCTCTAAACCTCGAACCTCTAGAACTAGAAAATTATTAATCTACATTACAAAGCCTTTATATTAATTTTCTCTTTTATTCGAAAATTTCGATAAGTTGAAACCTCGATAACTCGATGATTTTACCTCTTTTTTTCGAGTACAGCGTATTTCGCGTAATCTTGTTTAAAAAATTCAAAACATTTCGAAGTGAATCGACCCAGTAAACCTTTTTGTTCTCCGCTCGGCGATCGGACTTAGAGGCCAGGCAGCGATGATTACAGTAATGAAAATATTAATTATTCGCTACGCGTGCTGCTAGCCGCAGTTAAACAAAGCGACGCGTGCAAGTGCTGTGCGGTGCCATCTGTTTTACAAAACGGATGTTGTCTGGCTTGTATTTCCGTCATCGAAAGCAAATTACTCTCCATTCGTGATTGCGACGCATAAATTCAAAATTCATTTTCATTCTTATCAGTGAAATTTTTTTGAAAATAATTCATTCAAATTTTTTTTCAAAAGAGGAACACAAACGTTAACTTTTGCAATTTTTTCCAACCATACGGAAATGTTAATGTATGCAAAAAATAGAAACGTCACGAATCGCGTTATCCGGAATTTCCTAGTCCTCTGGTAGAATGAATTTTTTTTCATCCTAATGACCAAATTTGAATAAAATTAGAATTTTTAGAAACTAGACTTAATATCGCTTTGGTTTAACTTATAGATTTTTCACAATGTTAATTCGTTTAGGAATAACAAATTTTAAAAGAAAATATGAATTCTGCACACATGAAAAAAAATTAATATTTTCTTTTAAGAAGAAAAAGAAATTCATCAATATCAAGAAATTGATATTTTCTTTTGAAAAGAAAGAAATTCATCAATATCAAAAAATTGATATATGATTTTCGACAGAAAAAGAAATTCATCAATATCAAAAAATTGATATATGATTTTCGACAAAAAAAGAAATTCATCAATATCAAAAAATTGATATATGATTTTCAAAATTTTCTTGAAAAATATTGAAGAGAAAAACATTGTGCATGCAACGATAGAGTGTCTTCTAAATATCACTGTGAGTGTAAAATTCAATTTTCGAATGAATCGGATAAGTAGCACGTCAGTTTGACGAGATCTTTTTCGAAAAAAAATATTAACGTGCAAAAGAAATTTCACTGGCCGGAGGATTACGATATCGATAATAATATTTGCATTCTACCTTATCATATCTTTACCTACGTAAATCCCATATTTGTTCCGATATTAAACATTCATTTTTCTCTCCATATAAACGATCAAATTAAGATAAATAAATAAATATTCGACGTTTATAATATCCAATCGAGCGACTCTTCATTTTATTTTTTCACTTAACCGATGCGTTTCGAAATAATCTCCCGAATCTTTCCAAGTATTTCCATGTTTATAACCGAAAGTTATCTGATACCGTATTCGAAACAGGATAATTAAACAAGAAATTATTTTGAAATAATTTATCTGGCCTTTACGCGGAATACGGTTACACCTTGTGAGTTATTTTTAGAGTAAAAATCGTCAAACGATCAAAAAGGAACGCTGTTCGCTTTTCTTCTTTTGTGTTTCGAATAATTTCCGCGCGAGTCTGGTTCACTCGTTGTCTGTCTGGCCTGAACAGGAACGTTTCTACTTCGATTCTCTCACGTGCATCGTTATCTATCTTTTCTGAACCTCTTAAGCGGATAATTTCTTCATCAACGTTCCCGTATTTAAATGGAAAATTAAAACCGAACAATGAGCACAATTGATGCACTGTGAAACAACTGTGCATAATTTAACTTGCATTGTACGAGTGCAAGTGTTCGTCGATTGCTGGCAACGTTTGTGTACGTAAAACATTTCCTCTTTCGATAAAAATTGAAGACTCTCTTTCAAGAAATTAATATTACAAAATTATGGTATCGAGTATGGTGAACGATTGTACTGCTAAGATGAACGAATTCTGGTTGATATTGTAAAATTAAAATTAAACATTGCAGACTGCTCGAGAAAAATAAAATTCTTAACGTTGGTAAAAAGTAATGAAAAAGCTTGATCGATATGAAAAGTATTATTATTATTTATTTTTAAACGAGTGAAAAACTTTTATATAGACTATAATGTACAAATGGAAAAGAGAGAAAAGAAAAATTCATAAATAAAATGTCAATAAAGTGACTCGTATTGTACAGTGTTCTAAACAAAGTGATATTAATTATTGACTAATATATACCTTCTTATTATCGTCTGAAGACACGTAACAAAGCTGAGAAGTAATCTACATATGGTTATCGAAGATATTAGAGTCACTAGTAATACTATTAATCGGATTCATTGATTTATATGTAGATTTTGTTTTTTAAAAATAAAAACAAGGTCTCCTTGAAGCGAATTTGTCCAAGGAAAATCGAACAATCAATTATTTGTTAATAAAACTATTCTTCTCTTAATTCATTCATTTATGAACAAAAATTAACTTAATTATGAAAAAAAGAAAGAATGTTATTTGAAAATTGCCATTTTTTATACTTGTCAATAGTAATACAGTTCGACCAATTAACGTGCAATATTTTCATTGTTTTCGTACGACGATTTTTTTCCAAAGTGATTAATTGAAAAATCGTTGAAAAAGTTTGCGAAAGATCCCACTAAACTGGAGATCAAATTTATTTATTTTTCAAATACCAACTCGAGTAAACAGATAGCCACCCAAGCATAATTTAACTTTATTTTATACTAAAAGTTTCGATTCTTGGTTTCTATCATCTTCATTAACATGAAAATATCATTGACCTGAATAACTTTGGAGAGAAAAATTATACAATTTTATGCAGGTTGTTCACCAACACGTGGTACCTACTTTACTGGTTGACGAGAGACATAAAAACAATGACAAAAGTTAATATAAATTTGTGCAATATTTAACCTTGTTTCCAAGTTATGGTCATTTTTATACTTTGATCATTTTGGAAGACAAATTGAGATAGTGTAACTAATAGTGCTGAAATATTTGCATACGTTATGTTCTTGAAAATGCATTTTGTGCAATCTTATAAAGATAAGCAAATGTACATTAACGGAATAAAAAATTGACTATAACTCGGAAAGAAGGTCGAATCGAACACGTATTTACATAAATTTTGTTAATTTTTTTTTCGTCCACTACTGACGCCTGTGTATGAAAAGTTTAAAAGAACTAATTAAATAAGATAATTTATATTCGTTACATTTCATTTAAATTAATTAATTTAATTTTAAAAAAATTGAAACCATTTAATGTTTCCTCATAACATTATTTTTATTAGAATCATTTTTCTCTCAAAAATTATTCAAATTTCGTTTCTTTTTTTTCACTTGAAATCGTTTAAATTTTCCCGGTCAAATTTTTGTTTATTTTGCACTATTGTAACACTATATTTTACCTCAATTTCCAATGACACTTCATATAATCATTCTAAACAAAAAATGTTATATAATTGCACTATAGAACTATTTTCTACGAAATAAATAAATTCATCACGTAGACGATCGACCTTATGTAAATAAATAAAAAATAGGCAATTTGAAGAATACCTAAATAATCCTACATAAAATCAAAAGTAAAGAAATAAATACTTGGAAATTATTATTTCACCAGGACAACGCTGATATTTTATTTTCGATATAATTAACGAACTGGACGGACCTATACTGAATGCAATTTTTTTGTTCAGAATTACCTACTGTACATCTGAATAAATTTTAATTCGATACCTCACAGCACACCCGGTATATACAGTAGGCTGTTCTACAGCACAGAATTCGTTTCGTGAAATAAAAAACTACGTTGCACATGACTCGCAACACTTACAAAATGTCGAAATAGTTGTTCGGTATAAAAAGAAAAGAATAAATTATCATCAATTCCTTTTAAATGCAACTGAACCGAGACAATCCCACAAAACCACTGCGCAAAAACGCACATATCCGTATCGAAGTGTTTGCACAACTGAGAATGGCCATGTGTCGTTGCACTTGGAACAGCTTCTACTTTTACAAATGTGCATTACTGCAATATACGAAGATTGTTGCATTCATTTAACGATCATTTATTTCGTATGTGGACACCACTGTCAAGCCAAAATACACGTGTTTCGTAACGATTATTGTTATCTATTATTAATAATGTATTATTAATATTATATATTTTTCTGTATTATTAATAATGTATTATTAATGTTATATATTTTTGTGTATTATTACTAATGTATTATTAACGTTATATATTTATATGTATTATTAATGTTATATATTTTTGTGTATTATTACTAATGTATTATTAACGTTATATATTTTTGTGTATTATTAATAATGTATTATTAACGTTATATATTTTTGTGTATTATTAATAATGTATTATTAACGTTATATATTTATGTGTATTATTAATGTTATATTTGTTGTATATTGTTAATAACGTATTACTAACGTTATATATTTATATGTATTATTAATGTTATATTCGTTGTATATTGTTAATAACGTATTATTAATATTATACATTTGTTATCTATTGTTAATAATTTATTATTAATATAATATATTTGTTATAATACTAACATTGTTAGTAATGTATTATTAATGCGTTAGTATACTTTTCAAAATAGTTACTTTCTACAGTGACAGTCTTATGATTAAACAAATAACACGTACCAGCATAATTTTATTTTATTTTATGGTAAATATATTTTGATCCATGTTTTGAATCATTTACGTTAACATTGAAATATCATTGACATGACAAATTTTGGAGAGAAAAATTATTCTGGTTAAATAGTACTTGTGCATTTTTCATGTACAATAATATAAAATTATTCATGTACAATAGTATGTGTTTCGTAACGTGTAGTGACAGACAAGAAAACGTAAAAATATTGAGAATTCGTTTAAACACAAGTTACATTCGACCTTGTATTAACCAAGTTATGGCCATTTTTAGTACTTGAGTAGTATGCACCTTCTTACCTTTATCGGAAGTGCTCGAAATGAAATTCGATTACCAGGACAGATAAGTCACCAAGGTTGAAAGATACAAAGGATTTATCGAGCATTGTATAGAGATAGTTTAGTAGAACCAGTTATACTAGCTCAGTTTGTCCTCCAGAATTATTGGAGCACAAAAATGGCTGTACCTCGGAAACAAGGCCAAATGGAGCACGTGTTTACTCGAACGTTTTTCATTGTTTTAACGTTCTTTACTCGTCACTGAAACAGGTGCCACGTGTTATGAAACACCGTGTATAAAATTATACAAATTTTTTCACTCCAAAATTATTCGAATCAATTTGATCCATCGAATAATCATTGTTTTCGGATTTTTTTATAATTTTCAGATACACTTCAGGTAAATATAACTTTTCCAGTGAGTGTGAACAATATTCATACGGAAGAAAAATTTATCTGTTTTGTAAAGATCGCTAAGATACCTATTTTTAAAACCAGTAAATTATCTTATCTCATACAGGGTTCTAAAAACAGTATTTATCATGTAATGGATTATATATTAATATATATATATATATATATATATATATATATATATATATATATATATTATATATCTTCAATTGAATTATGTTTCACGCTGAAAGAATACAAAAAAAATTACAATTAAATTATGTCTCACTGTGAACAAATAAAAAAGAAATTACAATCGAATTATGTTTCACGTTAAAAAAATACAAAAAAAATTACAATTAAATTATGTCTCACTGTGAACAAATAAAAAAAAATTACAATCAAATTATGTTTCACGTTAAAAGAATACAAAAAAAATTACAATTGAATGATGTCTCGCTGTGAACAAATAAAAAAAAAAATTACAATCGAATTATGTTTCACGCTAAAAGAATACAAAAAAAATTACAATTGAATGATGTCTCGCTGTGAACAAATAAAAAAAAAAATTACAATCGAATTATGTTTCACGTTAAAAGGATACAAAAAAAATTACAATTAAATTATGTCTCACTGTGAACAAATAAAAAAAATTACAATCAAATTATGTTTCACGTCGAAAGAATATGAAAAAAATTACAATTAAATTATGTTTCACGTTAAAAGAATACAAAAAAAAAAATTACAATCGAACGATGCCTCACAGTGGACAAATAAGAAAAAAAATTACAATTGAATTATGCCTTGCATTAAACGAATCTTATCCGAATAATCGTCGATCGAATAAACGATGCGAATGAATCGCTGTGAAGAGTTTTTATTCGTCGTGTATTATTCGAATAAAATTCTACTCGTCTCTGACGAACCATCATCAATGGCCCCGGAAACCACGTCGAATAGGAAATAACCGCTCTGACCGTGGCATCGATTACCTTCTGTAAACATCGAAGACGATCGACAACGACGAGTTGTACCGTTTAACCCGATAACGACACCGACGCTTTAACACGATAACGATAACACACGGCACTCGACTACCGTGGTATTTGTTTATAATTAACACTCCCCGGTCGATTAACGACAACGACGGACGAAAATTTAACGAGAAATACTTCGTTCCTTTTCCTGTTTCCCATTGTGTTCGTTCTAGCCTTTTTGAAAATACCGCTGAAAAGTTTGAGTACTCAATTTACTCAAAACACTACGAATCTTTGAATTTCTGCCGCAAACAATGATTTTTAAAATAAAAATATTACAACGTACTTCTCTATTTATACCTTTTCGTTTATTATGAAAAAAATAATTGTATCGAATAGAATGGAGACAAGTATAATTTTAAAAAAGTTATTTATACATTTTTCAAAAATTACCGGAAATATAATACAATTCTGATTATTTGTATTGTTGTATCTTTGTCGTCATTTTTGTTAAGAACTAATCACATAATCGCAAACATTTCCATGAAAAATATTTATATATGTATATTTTATATATATATTATCTATTTGAAATAAAAATACTATAATGCACTTTTCTATATATATACCTTTCTGTTTAATATGAAAAAAATAATTGTATTTAATACAATGTATCTAATTCAATTATAATTAAGAAAAAGTTATTTATATATTTTTCAAAAATTATCGGAAATATAATACAATTCTGAATATTTGTATTGTTGTATCTTTGTCGTCATTTTTGTTAAGAACGAATCACATAATCGCAAACATTTCCATGAAAAATATTTATATATGTATATTTTATATATATTATCTATTTGAAATAAAAATACTATAATGCACTTTTCTATATATACCTTTCTGTTTAATATGAAAAAAATAATTGTATCTAATACAATGGAGTCAATTATAATTAATTAATTATAATTTAAAAAAAGTTATTTATATATTTTTCAAAAATTACCGGAAATATAATACAATTCTGAATATTTGTATTGTTGTATCTTTGTCATCATTTTTGTTAAGAACGAGTCAAATAATCGCAAACATTTCCATGAAGAATATTCTTTCTCGTCGAAGAAAACAATGTTTTCCCATCTTTGTGGATTAACGACAAAGTTTTAATTTAATAAAATTCCTACGACCCACAATCGTTTCTCCAAGTATCGATGAATGGGATTAAGGCGTAAAAATCGTCCCGAGAGTCAGAGGGAGGAATAAAATAACAAACGTAAAATTGCAACAATCGATCCATCTCGTGTTCGAAGATAAGAAAATACAATGATGGTGCTTCACGATAGCGATAATATTGAGAGACGCCGCGAATTTTTATCGACGACTCGCTAGCTCGGATCGAAAATAACGTTATTCAATGGAATCTTTTCCTACACCTTGAGAGCTCCACATCTCGCATTCGCGACACCGGCTAACGAAAATAAATTCAGAGGCAACGATTTATCGGAGCACCGGTCCCGATTCCCTCGGTTCTTCGACCTTAGAGTAGTTTATGTGATCCGAATTAGGTCTGGGTTACCATTTAATACACCAATCCGAATCTTAATTTCTTCTAATCGATAAAAAATATTTTCCATGAAAATTTTTGCAATTGGTTCAATTTCTCCCCTTACAGTATATCCAACCATTCAAAAATATCATTAAATAAATTATACAAAAATCTAAAGCTTCTTTTAATTGATAAAAAATATTTTCCATGAATATTTTTGCAATTGGTTCAATTTCTCCCCATACTGTATATCCAACCATTCCAAAATATCATTAAATAAATTATAAAGGAATCTTAAGCTTCTTTTAATTGATAAAAAATATTTTCCATGAAAATTTCTATAATTGGTTCAATTTTTCCCCTTACAGTATATCCAACAATTCCAAAATATCATTAAATAAATTATAAAAGAATCTTAAGCTTCTTTTAATTGATAAAAAATATTTTCCATGAAAATTTTTGCAATTGGTTCAATTTCTCCCCTTACTGTATATCCAACCATTCCAAAATATCATTAAATAAATTATAAAAGAATTTTAAGCTTCTTTTAATTGATAAAAAATATTTTCCATGAAAATTTTTGCAATTGGTTCAATTTCTCCCCTTACTGTATATCCAACCATTCCAAAATATCATTAAATAAATTATAAAAGAATCTTAAGCTTCTTTTAATTGATAAAAAATATTTTCCATGAAAATTTTTGCAATTGGTTCAATTTCTCCCCTTACTGTATATCCAACCATTCCAAAATATCATTAAATAAATTATAAAAGAATCTTAAGCTTCTTTTAATTGATAAAAAATATTTTCCATGAAAATTTTTGCAATTGGTTCAATTTCCCCCCTTCATTGGTACCACAGTTTTTAAAATGTGAATATAGGTATACGTGGTTAAAATATGTGATTCGTTTTATGTCGAATAATCGTTGGTCCGGATAACTGAAATACGGATAACTGAGTTCGAATAATCAAAATTCGGATAAGTGTGTTCGTATAATCGAAATTCGGATAATCGATGCCCTACTGTATAATAAAAATATAGCGGTTAACGCTCTAGCTTTTGTCTGTCTTCCAACTGGCCCATTATGCAGGTGTCAACGCATTGCCAATGTCCTACAAAACTGATGCATCGTTTGTATCGGAAACTCAAGAGTGGGGGTCCACTAGACCTCAACAGAACACTGACAAAACTTTCTTCCATCGCTTACAAATTTATACATATTTATTACGAAATATTTTTTGTATATTTTCTTTTCACCACAAATTTAAACATATTTATTACGATACATTTTTTGTACATTTTTCTCACCTTAAATTGATACATATTTATTACGAAATATTTTTTTCACCAATTTATAGATATTTATTACGAAATACTTTTTGTATATTTTCTTTTCACCACAAATTTAAACATATTTATTACGATACATTTTTTGTACTTTTTTCTCACCTTAAATTGATACATATTTATTACGAAATATTTTTTTAATTGTTTTATATTTTTTTCACCAATTTATATATATATATATTACGAAATACTTCTTGTATATTTTTTTCACCACAGTTTGATACATATTTATTACGATATATTTTTCGTATATTTTTTTCACCGTTGTGGTATTTATAAATATTCTACAAAAAATAATGCTACATCCTTTGAAAAAATATATTCAATAAGGAAACTTTGGAAAGCGACTATGACAACCCGATATAAAAATATGCATATCATGTTTATTAAACCGATACAACTCCACATCTAATAAATCTCCACACTTTTTGCATCAATTATTTTATACTCATTTGTACCGAGACGAAAGTTATTAATTACATCGTGTCGATCAAAAGTTGTTTTCATTTATTTTACCATAGTGTGACCACGAATCTGTCCAAAGGAAAACCGATAATCCAAACAAGTATGAACAAGTGCAAAGTCACTGGACAAATATAACATTTGGTCGTAAAGTAAGGTGTAAAAAGGCCAGTAAATATACGTAATGCATTTTTCCTTCGTTTGTATCTATACTTTACGAAGAAAAGAACTCACATTCCGTGTATTTTCAAAAATTACTTTTGGGGTCAAGCAGACCTCGCCGGAACGAGAACAATTTTTAGCCAGACTACTCCAGGGTTAATCCAAGTTCCTCGAACTGTGTTCCCAAACACTGATGTTGCTCAATGTTTCCACAAATATTCTATTAACGTTCGAGAGACCCTGGAACGGTATCGTTCCAGTCGTAAATTAAACTCGATAACAACTAAACTTTGTCTCACCTTTACGCAATATAGTTGCAGCCTTTGAGTAGTAGATTGTAAAAGATTATGTATTTTTTTAAACAAGACGAGTGTTTGTCGATTTAATTATGAGTGCACGGATAGCTTATCGAAATAAAGTTGAGGAGACGTTGAAGACTGTTTGAAGATTGTTTGAAAACTGTTTGAACTTTATCTTAAGAAGGTCTTCTAGTGTAAAATTAGAAAGAAAAATTTTATTTCGTGATATTTTCTTCGAGAATTTGAAAAATATATTTGTAAAACTCTGTGTTGGAATTATTCAAATTCCAAATTATTCATGTATTCAGAGTTTGAGGTGGTTTGAAAGAGTTGTACAGTACAGGTTGTAGAAGAAAAGTGTGAAGAAAGTTTGTAAAGGTTTTGCAACAATTTTGAATGTTGTGTTTAAGATTGAAGTGATTATTTCTTCGTCAAACATGACCCAACGGTATCAAACGTGATCAAACCAAACTAAACCTGGTTCAAACTCAGCCGATTCAAAAGTAATCGATCAAAACGAACATTTTTAATCCTTGGAAGTTTGTTTTGGACAAACATTTGACACGTCTAGTTCAAGAAATTATTTATTGACTTTAGTTCTCAATATGTTTATGAAGATTTTTGGAATGATAATCTTGTACGAGAATCTGCTTCATATGTCTGTCATTATGGTTGATTCAGAACACGGTTTTATCTCCGGTAGATTAACCACAACCAGTCTTTAACAATATTTACTAATTTCTCAGCGTCTGCGACAATTGACAACACGTCGACGATTTATCATTCCAGATTTCAAAAAAGCTTTCGATACTACAGACCACAGTATGCTATCTACCAAATTATGCTTTCCAAGGTAATCTTTCGTCTTGGTTCTTATGCAAACCAGAAGCGTTCAGAGTGTCCATAACTATTGTGATACTTATCAATAGTGAAAGTGAAAGTTTCGTTTTTAAAAAATAAAAGTTATTTAAGGAAACAAACAGCCTTATCCAGAAGAATTAGAACACTAAAAATATTCTTCTCTTTGATAGTTTACATCGTAAAAGAAATAACTATTGCACGTGAACCCGTTAAAATAAAACATTAGAGGATTACGTTACATTTGCAATAGGAAAAGAATAATAATTTTTATTATATAAGACCATAGCCTCTATCCTTAAAATTAATATAAAAAAGGTCACATTGAGAAAGTCGAATTATCGATAAAAATATAACAGTCAGAACCATATTTTTCTCGAAATGGTTTTCACCCCGTTTTCATGAAAAATGTTAATAAAATACCCTAATACTTATAAACGGGGATGTACTTACGCAATAGGTCACGACTCGTTAAGTTCCTCAAACCTCGTAAACTGTTCAAATAATTGCTATTACACGATGGAGATTTTCGGGTTAAAGTAAATTTGAATTTTTATTCAATGAGTAACGAATAAAAACGTACTTTTTTATTCAACAAGTAATCAACTAATGAGAAATTTGTTTTCTTACTCAATAATTAAGAAATAAAAGTTTGTTTTCCTATTCAACGATTAAGAAATAAAAATTTGTTTTCTTACTCAACGATTAAGAAATAAAAATTTGTTTTCCTATCCAACGATTAAGAAATAAAAATTTGTTTTCTATTCAACGATTAAGAAATAAACATTTGTTTTCTTACTCAACGATTAAGAAATAAAAATTTGTTTTCCTATTCAACGATTAAGAAATAAAAATTTATGTTTTTCATCATTATTCGAAAGTTTCATCCAGATACTAATTAACTAACTAAAATATGCAAGCCTTGATGGTCTCCTTAAGTATCGTGTGTTATGAAAAAGATTCAACATCAGTTTCCACGCCTAACTTCCCACAAATTAGGCTATATCGTGCACAGAACGGTACATAATTACGATCTTATCCTTAATGAACTTAATATGCAAACACTTGAAGCGCGTAGTATGTTCAACGACGCCATCTTTCTTTCTAAAATCCTTCATGGCCGAATAAATTGTCCAGCTATCCTCGAGCTGATTAAATTCAACGCTTCCACGAAAATCTATTTGCATATTTTAACATTACGTTCTTCGGGACCAATCTCTTTAATGCAGATTCTAATGCAAGAATTTACACCATTGGTAATTGTTAACTTATACAAACGGTTAAATATGAAATTCTTGAGTCTATTAATAATTTACAAAGATAAAATTAATTCTATGTTATCTTGCGTAGATACCAATCGACGTACCATTGTAATCGGTGGTATATTTCTGTTCGTTGTGAATAAATAAATAAATAAATAAATAAGAATAAATGCAATGTCGTGCTGACTAATTATATAGATCCCTGAACGTTGTACCGTCTACTGAACTCGAACATGGAAATTATTGCAATACTGTGCTATTTATTATTACCTGACTGAATACAGTCTCCTTCGTGAAAAACTGCAGTATGCATTTTTTCGTTCCGCGAACAGTACATTTGGTATTTTGGTGGTCATAAGTCGCGACAATTGTGCCTTCGTTTTAAATTATTTTCAATAATTGAAACTTCGTGTACACGGAACTCGATTGTAAAAGTTTTTTCGTTCGAAATTCTTAATAATTAAAATTTACGTTCCCTCTGCTCTGTGAGAGTAATTAATTCCTGTACCCTCTGCTTAGAATTCGTAATTACGAAACCTTAACAAACGTTTACCCTGTAACACGAGTCTAGATTATAGTTAACAATTCACGTAACGATACATGCGGTATCGTAGACTATTTCTCATGCTCGTTAAACTCGTTCAAGCGTTCTGTCCTCGGCTATCTTAAATAATTAACCCGATTAATGCATACGTACATGGACTCGTTCTTTAACGTACACCTCCTCCTTTGTTCCTACTTTGCTTAGTTAATTTTCGTCCTTGTGTCGAACAACTATCGGAGAACTAAACGACGATATCCCAATTCTTAATAATAATAATAAGAAGAAGAAGAAAAAGAAGATTAATAAGGAAAAGAATAATAATAAGAAGAAGAAGAAGAAGAAGAAGAAAAATAACAATAATAATAATTAATAATAATAATAAAAAGAAGAAGAAGAAGAAAAATAACAATAATAATTAATAATAATAATAATAATAATAATAATAATAATTCTCAATTCTCTGAATTTTTTACTTTCATTATTTACTTTTTATTATTTTATTATTTACCCAATATTGTTTTTTACAACAATAATAATTGTTAATCCTGCGAAGTTAGTTCTTATTTATTATTACTATTTTTGTACTATTTACTCAATTTTATTTCTCATCGTGTACATTTTGTACGTATAAAATATTCGATAAAGTAAATATCCCAATTTTTTATAACAATAACAATTGTTAATCCTGGAAGATTAGTTCTTATTTATTATCAGTATTATTGTACTCATTTATCCGATCTTGTTTCTCATCGTGTACATTTTATACGTACAAAATGTTCGATATGAAATACATAACTAATAATAGTGGTATAAATTTCGTCGCCCTTTTCCTCGACCTCCTCCACATGGGCAAGGAACACAAAGTTTCCACAAAGTTTCGTAACAACTTCCGGAAAAATTCCCGCGCTCGTCGCGCGAACGATTTCGTCACGGAACCGTGTAATTTCCTCGGGACTCACCAACGTATCACATCCTCCGCAAGAATACACAAAAAGACAATCGTGCCGCGAAAGTATTCGCTCGAGTGACGTAAACAGGAAAATTCTATAATCGATTAATGCCCATGTTTCGTTTACGCGAACTTGTTCGCGTTGGAATTGAGAAACGAACGAACCGAGCGTTTCATTCTGATAATTGGAACGTACATCGCGAGAAACTCGAACAACTTCGTACATTGAATTTGTGGAAAGAAACGAAAGAACACTTGCACGTAAAGCTTCGAATAAAATCGAGTTTGAAAATAATCGTAACCTAAAGTGGGACCAAAATGGAGATGTTCCGTAACAATTGAATTTGGTTCGACCTATATAGTTTTCTCTGTGAATGTACAGTCAAAACTCTGTTTACAATTGACGAGAGTTAAATTAAATATTGTTGAGACTCGTAACGAGTCGCGAAAAACTCGAAAGCGAGGATGGGACAGATTTTATTCGAATAAAAGTGGGACCAAAATGGAGGCGTTTGGTAACCATTTAATTGGACCTATAAGTTTCTTTATGGATGTATAGCAATCGATGATATCGTGGTCAGAACTCCCTTTACAATCAACCAGCGTTAAATTAAAAATCGTGATTGTTGAGAATAGACCACAAAATACTTGAAAGCGGGGATGGAACAAATTTCATTTGAATAAAAGTTCATTCGATTGATATTAAAGTATAAAAATTGGTATTAAATTTGTATTTGTTCGTTGTAAAATATTTCATTGTATAATTTTAATTCTCATTTGTATCCAACGAGTAACGTATAAAAAAAGTATCTCATCGTTATTCAAAAATTTTATCCGGATCCAAAATTAAACTACTCGTCGTTATTCAACAATTTTTTCTTTCGATAAAAATTGTTCCCAAGTCTAACCAAAAACAACATTAAGGCCTTCGATATGCCTTGACATAGATATATAAACTTTTTGCCTTTTGTGAACAATTCCGTAAAAGTTGTTATTTCTTCATTTAATTTTCACAATAGTGGGCACAGAAATTGCATCACTTTGAAACTTTCAACGTTTCTCATTTAATCACACGAGCATCGTTATTAGACATTCGAAGTTTATTTTACATGAAAGAAAACATAATGTATCAAAATGGAATAATTTAGCGTAGTTGCCGCATTTGCAATGTATCCGCATATTCAACAATCTGCATCAAGTGATGCAATTTTTACGACCACTATTGTATATATAAAAATTAACCAAAGAAGTAACAAATCTAACAGAATTATGTACCAATGAAAAGAAATTTGTATACCTGATCTAGAATAATATTATTCGTAATTTATAATTTATAACTACAATTATTATAATTCATCGGTAAAAAGGTTAACACTCATTAGGTGAATTAATATGTGCAACGCGGGTTTTATAAATTCAACTCTCCGCCGATTCAATCGCAGTACTCGCATGGTCCTGTCCTTTCGACCGAATAAACACTTCTACGTCTCTGTTATTATTACGATATGCAAAACGAAATAAATGTCGCGCTGAAAATTACACGTAATTCCGACAATGTGAAAGTTGCACCGAAAACAGTGCAAAAGTGTCCTAGACTATAGACTCCTCGTCAACATTGATCGAACGTCAAAAGTTAAACAGAGTTATATCGACAGCAACCAGGGAAAATGTTCTTAACCGTCATTGACGGTCCTCCCTCGACCCATTTCACTTTCCAGAACATGTACACAACACCCCCACCCCCTGCAACCTATTCCTAACACCGATGCCCAGTACTACACTCTCCTCTGCAAACAACACAACCTTAAAAGCTGTGACCAACAATCCTGTTCTATAGCATCCTATTGCCTCCTTTGTTTCAAATCAACGAGAAAGACGGAAGCGCGATTGATCTTCGATTTCGAACAGTTCGAATAACCACGCATTAGATATCCTTTCTCCAAACGTTACGACCGTGAGAACGCAAAGAGGTTCTACTTACTATACGGTGGTTTCTCGGTTTCCCAAATCAGCGTGCCGCGATGAAAGTAGACCTTGCATCGTTTCTTTTTCACGACGAACGTGTTCAGGAGCACCGTCCTGGAGGACTGGTCCGTGATCTCCTGCATCATTATGCTCGGCTGGCGTCGGATTGCCTCGCGTGGGAGATACTTCAGCGTAGAAATCGGCGAGATGTCATCTCCGCGTCGATCGATAAACGATACGCGTGAAAATTGTCAAAGAAATCGGAAACACCGTTGACGAGTGTAAACACACTCCTACCGACCTAACCCGCACTTCGGTTCGAGCACGACTGCGGTGCGCGATCGACTCACCGAGACTCGTGTCGTATCGTGTACATTCGGCTTTCCGCGGCAACGCGTCCCGAACTCCCCGTTAGGGGGCTACGAGTCGTAAACGATTTGAGGCGATTCTCGCGAGGTTAACCGACCACGGGTACACCACGAAAATAGGCAAAATGTTCACATTGATAGAAATTTTGAATGAAAGCTAAACAACTTTCGTTCGTTTATTTGTTCGATGAAAATTACGATCCTGATTCTACCATCAAGTTACGTTTTGCATTGAACGAACAAGATATTCGAACGAACAATAAATCGTAATCTCTTTATATTTCATATATTATTCGAATGAAAACTCTGTACAGCAATTTATTCGCGATCGATCAGTTATTCGGATAAGCTTACTTGTGTAAATAAATGAAACACATTTCTGTAGAAAATGAACAAAAACAAGAAAGCATTGCATGGAGTCTAATAATTTGCTCATCTCTGTATTATTTACTCGAAACATGTACCGTTTCGAGTAATTTCATTTAGTTGGAGCGGTCGAAGAAATTCGAATGTGTATTTATTATCGCTCGGTTTAAAGTACAGTTATACCCCGAGCTTACGTGCTAATTGATTTCAGAGTAACCGACGTAAGTCGAAAAAGATGCATGCATTAACATTTTGTTGGATTACGAGGTAAGCTTCCCGTTAATTAGTAAAAGTGAACAGAGAGATAAAGTTTGAAGCGTATTTATAATTTCAAATATATGTTTATATACGTGGTTAAATGAAAAGAACATATATATCTATTGCATGCATATAACTTTGAACATTTTTTAAATGAATTTAACTATTAATTTTCAATTAAATATAACAAAGAACGATGTCATTCATATAACTTCGTAACTTGGAAGAAAACTGATCACGTAGATCACGAATCTGATCGTTTGAATAATTTTCAAGAATATCACACGCACATATCGCGTCACTAATAAAAACAACGTAAGTCGGAGTATGACTGTATACTGGACAGCTGGTGAGAGCGCATCTGGATGGAATTCAGAATTAGTAATCAGAATTTTTACGAAAGATTATTTCACCGTTGATTGTCACATAAATTAACGATTAATCGCTTTGCTGTCACGCGGCTTATAAACGAAAAGACAAGTTTTCTTCGCACGGAGAAAATTGCTCACTTTCTTTACGGATGTTTGCATTTTACTGAAATAATAAATGACTGATGAAAACAGCTATAAATAGTAATTGAGAAACTATTATTATTCATTCAACGTGAAATGTAATTTCGTTTCATAATTCAAATTGCAATCTTTATCTTTTATTCGTTGCTTGGAATTTTTATACAGACAAGAAATTTGTCCATTTCCGGTCTGATGCCGCGGTATGCTTCCACGCTTGGACAGATACAATGCAGCGCGAAGAACGAGCTACAGTTGCGTGAAAGTACGGGTCAAGACTAGCTCGCTGCGCTGGAGTGGGGGTGACCTTGAGCGGGCAATTTTTCTAACCCAAACTAATGAATCTAGAACGAAACACGATTTCCTCTCTTCGTCTCCTTTCTTCCAAGTTGCACAATTAATCGAAACTGCTGCGTTTTCACTGTAACGTTCACATCCGGTCAAGAGGCTCTTCCAAGCGTGAAAAGAACACGAGACGCTTCGTTATTGCTGAAATGTGAGCTGTTCTTCGTAACGAGAACCCGGTGTCACTTTTCCAAGACGTCGGTACAAAATTTTGCACCGTTTCTTTTTCTTTGAAAATCGTCGAAGAATATAATTTTACGAACAAGCTTTCGGTTGTAAATTGACGTCAATAGAATAAATGTTTAGAATAAATGTAAAGTTAACGAGAAAATTGTGACAATTTCTTTGTAGATTGTTACAATTTGCGAAAACACAAGAGACACGTGTTTTTTTTATTTTGAGTATTTAGGAGTTGCAATTTTATCGACGACTTCGCTGTGAACAACTGCCATCTATCGGCAGTCTGGTCTTATCACAAATAACGTAGATATCTGACAAAGAGACTTTATAACAGTGACGCCTGGAATTTTGATCTCATTTGGAGAGATAAATCTAAAGGTCGAACGATGATGAGTATTTTTGTTTATAAAGAATTAAAATTTGAAGTAGAAAGTTTTTTGATCTTTTCACGAGGGAGGGTGTTCAATGAATTAAAATTTAAGCTAGAAAGTTCTTGATTTTTTCACGAGGGAGCGTGATGGATGAATTAAAATTTAAGTCAGGAAGTTTTTGATCTTTTCGACTGAGTTCCTCGACGAAACGAGGAACTATCGTATCGATGACGTGCAAAACAAAATGTGGACGACGATGGCGCAAGAGGTGAACGCATCTGGCAAGGGTCGTTCGAAGTCTAGGCATGTCGCGATGGTTTCCGCAAAAATTCGAACGTATTCTAAATGCGCGCACGTTTCCCGTGCCGCGGCGGAATGCAAGAAGAAATGGCAGAACTTATGTGCCATCTTCGGTAAACACTTAAAACGTCGTCGCACTACGAAATTGGAATTAAAGAAAGTGAAATATTTACGTAACCGATGACACGAATTTCTTACTTACCTACAGTAAACTTACCTACAGTAAGATAAAGAAAACTCGATCGCGAGTTGAAAATAATAGATCACGTGACGATAATATATCGGTCCATTTTCTTTCCTTCTCTTTCATCTAGTGTTTGCCAAACAGACCAAGTGCAGAGTGTCGGGACTCGCACGACGAAGCTGCAAGAAAATTGAAACGAAGAGAAATCGTGTCGAAAGCACCTTATAGTTGCAGAAAAAATGAACAAATCCGAATCCAAGAGTCGGATAATACCTAAACGCGCATGAAACAAAGATTATGCGTTTTGAAGTGGCATAGTGATCAGACTTGCAGACGACAGCCTCTTGACGCACAGATGCTCGGCTAATTGTATCGTGGCCAATAAAGAAGACCACGTTAAATCGATCATTGACGCGAATTTGTTGCCTGGCATGCATCGAGTGACCAGTCAAGAGCATGCGAACTTTAAAATATGTTTCGAGTCTCGTCAATCAAATACGAGAAAATCGACGTCTGTTAAGAACAATATTTTTTATTTTGAACAAATCGATAAAACAATATGAGAATCTACTTTTATATTGTACAATCATGTTTTGTAAATAATATTCGCCTATGTGTAAAATTAGTTCAGATCCAAAGTAACGAAGAAAAAAGTATAAATAATTGTAAGTTATTTTGCAAATATAAAGAGACATTGCGTGTGTACTCTAAGGAAGTTCAATGTTGTTACAATTTGCACGAGAAACGTGTAAACAAGCAAATCTAAAAACGTATGTTCGGTACAAATTTATAATTTGTTAATATGGTATGGAATGTCTATATATACTAAAACCTTACAACTATCCGTTATAGTTTCACTCCAAACGCGTAGGAAACCTTTTTCTAGTTAATCAGTATACGTTTATGTAGCGACACGCAGCAATTTCAAATTAGAACAACAGAAACGCGTATCGTTGCTTCTCGTTCTTGCCACTTGAGGTGCATTATCTTCACGCGAGCCGTAAGTTTGAGAAAAAGATTGAAGAAAAAAAAACAACTAAAAAGACGCGTGCCAAAACTATCGTTTCATCGTAGTTGAGAATCACTGAAGAACGTTGATTGGTAGACGAAGGCAACGCGGCATGTTCGAGCCAGCGGAAGAAACTAATGAAAATCGAGCGAACTTTGCGCCAAAAGATTCGGCTGTTTCCGTTAGCATAGCGGAAACATCCGAATCACGCTTTCAAGCATTCTGCATACACATTTACACGTATTATACACACTGTAGACGCGTGCGCGCGCGCGTATCCCTTTTCTGGATGAATTGCTCCGTAGACTATACTTTGTGCTAGCAAGAGAATCAAAGACAAACTCCCGTGGCTTACGAACTTGGATCAATGCAAGTAAAATATAACTGCCCATTTGATGATCGTTAAACGAGAGTCATCGTTTCTGAGTATTATTTAATTTAACATTTCCGCGCATAAATATATTTCACACGATAATTTTCATTCGACGAAAAACGCGTTTAAAGTGTATTTGGTAGAGTAATTCTTACAAGACTGTAGACGCACACGGATCTACCTGCGAAACGTGAAACAATAATCGTTAAAAGTTAGAGTCGCGACATGCCGCCTATATTTCAACCGCGTACGAGAGAATTTTAAATCAGATTGTACCTTCATTGGCGTATATCCAAAATTTTGCTATCGTACATTTTCCCTTCTTCCATAATTTTCGGAAACTGTTAGAATTAATTCAGCTATTCTCGATTCGATCTGTAGAAAGAACTTTCGTTCTCGCGTAAATCAACGACAGAAACTACCCAAAGACGAATCGAAAAAAGTAAATTATGTTTACTAACATACGAATTAAATCTGAAATTTTCAATGAAATACTCGTTGCTCGTTGATCCGGCCTCGAACTAAGTATATGTTAAACCGTCTAATCGTCTGGACAATTATCCAGTATCATGATTCCAATGCGAAACTAAAAAGAAATATTGTCGCTCGGAGCTTGAACTTAGCTAGAGTAAGGTGTATGCGCAACACAAAGCACACTTGTCGCGTCGGCCGCGATACGAGGTGACTCGGGTATGCCGGTGTGCAACGCGGGAGAAGCGTCGTCCTAACGACGTACCTGAGAGGCTAACATCGTACGCGCATGCGTCGATTCGAAAACACCAATGAGAACGCAGCAGCGCCACGGAAGGGACACCGGGGGGGCTCTCGGTGGCCTTGCGCGTTCTTCCGATTCCGTGAAAGCTGGAGGCGCGTCCATTTTGTCAGCACGTACGATCCCGAGTAGTCGACGCCGGTGCAAAGTATAATTCCCGTTCGCGACGAGTTCGTGTTACCGGGCCAGTGGCTGTCTGTCGGCGGCGTTCGTGGATTCGGTATCACAGCTGTGAGTGCACAGATAGCGCAGTCGGCAAGCGTGAGAACCCGCTACTTGTGGATATCGCGCAGGAATCTGGGAAGCCGTCGGAGGAGAATCGTTGTTGCAGGGCCGCGAAACGCGTCGTGTACCCGGTTCGTCCGATTCTAGTTCAGTTTTAGCGAGATGGCGGAGCTACAGGGAACCCAGGTCAGCCAGGACGCCCTGGCTGTAGCCCAGCTAGAGCTCGGCGGAAATCCAAACGCCTTGGCGTTGCGTAGGCCATTCGACCCCGTGGCACATGATCTAGACGCGACCTTCCGCCTTACGCGGTTCGCCGACCTGAAAGGATGAGGGTGTAAAGTCCCTCAGGAGGTTCTTGGGAAACTCCTCGAGGGACTACAGGCCGACGATGGTAGCGCACAAGATCATGAGCATGCCCATTTTATGCACATGGCCATTCCACGTATCGGTGAGTAGATTAGTTTTATTGCGTGCGTGCACCAGGGACACCTTAACGTGCCGACATGTTTGATTTTATGCCGCGTCTCTTTGCTTTAGTGTTTTTCCCCGTGTTCGTTGTTTTTCTTCCATGGTGTGAATTATTTCAATTTTTCACGTGTCGATACTTTAGAAAAAATTTTTTCTGTTAATGTAAACGCAATGTAAATTGCATTTCCCATTACTAAACTTTTGCGAGTTACAATTTTTTTTGTAATTAACGGTATTTGATGCAACATTTAAACATTTTTAGTTAGAATTTATACAAGTGTGATAATTGGGGAAAAAGTTACCATTTAGTACAAAAATTGACTACACGTAAACAATTCTTTGACCAATAATATCCAGGGCGCGAATATTGCGATAGCCTGCCCTATTGTGTCGGTAGCCATGTTGTCGCCTCCCGCCCGATTTCTCCCACGCCACCGGAAATACAAGTGTTCTCAACTTAAAATTCAACAGTGCAATCAAAATATATCGCTCTCGCGATTTTATATGAAATATAAAAATAAATAAATTCAATTAAAATACAAATTTTGTTCCTTAACTAGATTTTAATTACAATTAACACCTTGTTTTATAATGTAATTCGTAACTGCGTATGCCATAGTTAGATTACATTTTTACGGACGAAAACAAGTGTACAACTTACTTTTACTGACTGACCAAATACTTGATTTTTGTTAAACATATAAAATATTAAAGAATAATAAAAAATGGAATAGATATAGTACAAATACGCCTCGCGCCTGTCACGCTTAATTCCATATTATAAGGCAAAATTTAAATTTAATAATGTTCAGTTACAAATAAATAATGTATATTTTATATTTCAGGCATTGGCATGGATTCCTCCGTGACTCCACTGAGGCATGGCGGGCTTAGTTTGGTGCAAACTACAGACTTTTTCTACCCGCTAGTCGATGATCCTTACATGATGGGTAAGATGCAGATAATACTGTATTTTAACATGGACATTCTGTTTTTTCGGCTGCAACTTGTATCTTATATTCGCATAAGTTCAGTAAACCGAATAATATTTATGTTTCCTTTGTTAAGGATAAAATTTGTTGTATGGCATCCTGTTTGACCACTGCTATTGGAGTACTTTTCCAGGTAAAATTGCATGCGCTAATGTTATCAGCGATTTGTACGCCATGGGGGTCACGGAGTGTGACAATATGTTAATGTTGCTGGGAGTCAGTACAAAAATGACTGAGAAGGAACGGGATGTGGTTGTACCTTTGATCATGAGGGGGTTTAAAGATTCTGCCTTGGAAGCTGGCACAACAGTGACAGGAGGTCAAACAGTTGTTAATCCTTGGTGTACGATAGGTGGTGTTGCTTCTACTGTTTGTCAACCAAACGAATACATTGTGTATGCACTTTTATATAAATTATATCTACATTTGTATACACACAACTTTTAATAATATTTTACTTATTATCCAGGCCAGATAATGCAGTTGTCGGCGATGTCCTCGTTCTAACAAAACCACTTGGAACACAAGTTGCTGTTAATGCCCACCAGTGGTTAGACCAACCAGACCGCTGGAACAGAATTAAACTTGTGGTCAGTGAAGACGATGTGAGAAAAGCTTATCAGAGAGCGATGGACAGTATGGCCAGGCTTAACAGAATAGGCATGTGTTTCATTGCATTCGTGGTAAATATTTAAAAATGCAAGAAATTAGAATTGGTTTTTTATTCGTTTATAGCGGCCAGATTAATGCATAAATACAATGCACATGGAGCAACAGATGTTACCGGTTTCGGCCTCTTAGGACACGCACAAAATCTGGCCAAACACCAGAAGAACGAAGTCTCATTTGTTATTCACAATTTACCTGTTATCGCTAAAATGGCAGCTGTGGCAAAGGCATGTGGTAACATGTTCCAACTCCTCCAAGGTCACTCTGCAGAAACTAGTGGTGGATTGCTAATTTGTCTACCTAGGGAACAGGTGTGTGACAATAATATGTTCTATAGATGTGTGAACCCTACTAATACAGTAGAGTATCTTAATATCATTAAATACTCTAAAGAACAGTAGGAAGAATAACAGAGCTTTCCATGCTGATTTGTAATTTTAACATTTCAGTGACGTCGAATCTCTTACACACATTTGTGCTATTTTTAATATTTTATGTCAACGAATGAACAATTCGTAGTACTAACTCGTAACTTATTTTCAGGCCGCAGCATATTGTAAGGATATTGAAAAACAAGAAGGGTATCAAGCGTGGATTATCGGTATTGTAGAAAAAGGAAATCGCACAGCAAGGATAATCGATAAGCCACGAGTAATAGAAGTTCCAGCTAAAGAAAAGGACGGGGAACTCTGGTAAAAGGGTTGAAGATCTTTGTTCGTCCCTTTATTTACCTTCACGCATTTAAAGAACACCACAGACAACACGCATTTATATATGCAGACACTTTACGTACAGATTCAGAGCACTTATATGTGCACAATATTATGAAGAGCTAACGAATTTTTACGTCTCTTTTTACTAAATACAAAGTACCGATAAATGCATTTCATAGCAGTTTCGATTGTATTTTCGTTCCATGAGTTAAAGACGTGATATATAACAATAACGGCTCATAATTTTGTGTTATCTTTATCGAAGTTTAATCAAGTTTTAGCCTAAGAAGGTAAACGTTTCTTTCGTTTGTTCTTATCTTCGGCAAAAGTTACGAAGATATTAATAATGAAACGTCTGTAAAATGTTCTTAGTGGTCTACTCGACTGCTATCTGGAAACAATTCACGATGAAACACATGGGGAAGCAATGAAAACAAAAGATAAAGAGTTTAGATATAGTCTTTCTAAGGAATTAATCATTTGCAGTTGTCGGACACTGTACAGCAGGCAAATTCAAATTTAGTTCTCGAACAAAAGCACTTTTCTCGTATCTTTCTTACTGTGGTACTATGATGCGGCTTGCTGTGCATCTAATGAAAACATCTCCCACAAAAATTAGTAAATGTCCAGCAGAAGTGGGAACAAACGTAGATTTTGTTGATTTCTTTGTTTCTTGGCAACGATGTATAAAAGGGGTACGAGTTGCATGAGGCGCTCCATCCATGGCCATACCTGCGATACAGAAACATAAGACATTTTCTTTATAAATTGACGAGCACATTGTTTATTACTGTAGTATACACAATCTCTATAAACAATCAGTTTCTATCTGATAAAAGCAATGATATCACAAGCTAGTGTCCGCCGACTTACAGAGAAAACTTATGTTCCTGTATGATGCCCTTCCACAACAAAGGGTTAAGACTAAATATCTATAAGTGTAGCCTTAGGTAGCACTGGGCTCAGGCTAAGCTTCAACTTGCATTTGATCAAACTTGCAATATGTTGAGTGACATTTGGGTGCTTAGTGTTAATAAAGAATATTAATTAAGGTACACAAATGATAGCTCGTGATTACGGAGATCTATAAATATATTTTAAGGGGGTATACAACATCACGAAAGGTTTTAACAATGTAATGTACATTAATCCACGGATTAATAGAGAAACATAGAAATCACATTACTATAGATACAAATTTGTAAACAAAGACATTACTACCCCGTAGTACGCAATGACAGGCAATCGACGCCAATGAGATGTCCACAATCTGTAATTTTGATCTCTTGTTACATAGAACGCGTAAGATGTCCAAATGAAAATAAGGCCTTCTCTAGTTCTCTCGTTACATACGCTTTTGAAAAATAATTATAAAAAGAAAACAAATACAAGAATTCGAGCACAGGCCCTAATGTTGTATTACTTTTTCATATGAATAAAGTGCTACTTTGTCAATAAAATTTGTCTTATTATCATCAACATATTCTCTGCAAGTATTTCGAGCAAATGCGTTTGGCGCTGTTCGTCAATTTGTAAAATATGGCGGAACGTTTACACAATAGATATACAGTATATATTTGCACTTTAAATCCAAGGTAGCCAATAACTTAAAAACAAGTAACTAGATCTTTTCATTCATTGGTTGATTATTTGTCATCTCGATAACTAGTCGTGCAATCGCGGTTCACAGGTCACTTAGGTACTATAGATCGGCCAATATATTTTCTTCCTTCACAGATCGTTGCTACGGCATTCTCGCGCAATCGTTGCTCGTTGAAGGGAAACGTATCGAATGTGAATAGAGTTCAATATTTAACGCGTTTTTATCTCTTCTATTTTTCTTCAAAGTGTCGATTTAATGGTAGCGCTATCCACGTGGTTTTCCAAGGCTACGACCTTCAGGGCCGTGATACTGGGTGCCCCTGCATCCGGTAAGGGCACTATGTCAGCTCGAATTGTCGAACACTTTAAGATAGCTCACATATCTAGCGGTGACAAGTTACGTCTTCATATGAACAGTAATACCGGTACGTGCAGAAATCTTGAATCATTCATCTTTCATGAGTCATTTCGCCGAAAACGCGAGACTAATATCACTCCTGATTTTTTCACACTGCAACTATTAAGTACCGTTGTTTTTCAAACCAGTGTTGTCAAAGAACTTTTGGGTTATAGGTATATAGCTCTGAGCTCAACAATTTTACTTTAAGATACATTATCTCACGAATCACAACTTGAAGAACATTTGTTCGACATTCTTTAACTAGGTCGAAATATTTTTCGTCGCTTTAACTGATCTATATACGTGTGACCAATGTCTAAGTTCGATTACTATACATGTTCGAAATATCAGTATCGATAATCTCCGTAATTTTAATAATTTTCTAAATGAAAAATAACGTAAGAAAATTAATTCTTTTCAAAATTAAAATTTATATATATATTGTTTCAAAATAAACGAGAACAGCCCAAGTGAAATTTATGGAATTTCATAAAATGTATAATAAATTTAAATATCCCCTGGAGAAACCTTTCCATTACGGAGATGGTTTAATTGAACGCGATTAGATAGTCCCCTACTCTCATTTCTGATATTTTAAAGGATGTCCGATATCAATCTAGTCAACCATCTGTCCTATTTACAAACAATGAAATTCAATGAACATTACATTATATTCATAAAGAAACTTTGTTTAATTACACAATTCGGTTTTTATTTACCTTTACTTCCGCATTATTTATGCTTAAGAACAAATCTCATTGCCACATCAGTTTTAATAAGCTCTATAGATACAATATTATCATACATTTCAAAGTTCGTGGTAATATTAATTAGCTGTAAAAAATTATGCCGTGAACGGAACGATAAACATAAATGAAAACATGTTTTAATAATGCACAGAATTGGGGAAAGCAGTCGCTAGTTATGTGCAGAACGGTAAATTCGTTCCCGACGATATAATGATCTCAATGATAAACAAAGAAATCGAGTCGGTAGGAAACAAAAATTGGCTGCTGGACGGTAAGTAATAGGACAAAATTGTAATTTCTACGTCTTTGCTTTGACCGTGAACGTGCGACAACTACGCGCGAGCAACTAAATTCGAATAAATAGTTGGCATTGGTACAGGATTCCCGAGAACGTTGCAACAGGCGGAAAAGCTGCAAAAAGCTCATCCAGTAAATCTGGTTCTCTATCTTGATGTGCCGGTTTCGGTAATTTTGGAACGCGTGAAAAACAGGTGGGTTCATTTGCCTAGTGGAAGAGTTTATAACATTGGGTTCAACAATCCGAAAGTGCCGGTAAGTTGAAACGAAAATTTCAATCTGTATTCAAAATATATCATTGGCATCATGCCCAGTAAAACTTCTCAATTGAATGCCTTAGTCTTTCATTTCATTTAATAATAAACATCACAATTTCCTGAAATCTTTTTATATCTTATTTATGTTAAATTTGTTTTCTTTCTTAAGAATTGCTTTACTATATTTATAGTAAGAAGAAAATGTTATAACGAGGTAATTATAACTGTAGAGGCATTAATTGATTTTGATTTTTGATAGGGTAAGGATGATATAACTGGTGAACCTCTACAGAAAAGAGACGACGATAAAGTGGATATAGTGCAGAAAAGATTAGAAAGGTACTTGGAGGCAAATGAACCTATTTTAAAGTTCTATGAGGATATTGGAATATTAAAAAGTTTTCATGGTGACACTACTGATATATTATGGCCAAATGTCAAAGACACCATCGCAAAATTCTTGTCTTAGTTGTATTGTACTAGAATGTTTTTTTTTGTAAAGAAATGAATGGTGAAGTAGTTGAAAATTCAGATATCTGATAGTGATTATATACTTCCAATAAAATTTTAGTGGAAGATTTTTGCATGCGCACATATCTAGGTGATCAAGTGAATGTATATGAAATATGGAATAGGTTTATGATATATTTTTCTGTAAGTTTTATATAGGTATCTGTAATAATTGAAACATAATTTGAACATTTCTTATCTATACAAACAGTACAAAGTTTTTCAGCCTGTATGTACAATTTCCATTTGCTTTTTGAACATCTTTCATTCTATATGTGATATTGTATCTTAATTTTAGTATTTAAATGCACTTCTTATGATAATATTGTCAGATTAGATTCACCGATATTATTAAAGAAAACAAATATTTGAACAATAATCTACAACGAAGCTACTAATTGTAATTAGTAAGTATACTGGTTTGTATAAGTTTGTATAACAAGTTCAATTTATCATCTTTTTATAGAAATTATATATAAAACAAGAGTTATATACTGTAATATAAAGGGATCAATGAAACCAAAACCCGATTTTATATCGGTAGGAAACATTTGTTGGATTTACCTAATACAAATGTATTAAGATACGATATGTATGTATTTTGTTTATATTATAAATAAAGTTAAATGCATCCGCAATTATAAAGAGGAAATAAACATCAAAAGATCATTCTTATAGGTCTTTCCATGTTTATTTGTCACTGTACCGATATAAGAATTTTAACAATTTTTAATTGTGTACAGACCTTTAACAACATGAGTATAATATACATTATATATCATGCTCACATTTTTTCCTCCAAAATTAAGTCATTTTTTCGTAATAACAGTAATTTAATATTACATACATTTTGTTACTAGCATGGTTCTCTTTCATAACATAAAACGTTATGTCGTGCGCAGTGATAAAGCGGGATAATACGCGAGAACTTATACTAAGTTCAGTGTAGTCATCAAGGGCAAGAACTAGTATGTTAAATAAATAAATAACTTAAGATTTTGTTATGAAAAAGTTTAAATTAATTCAGGCTTAGATGTTATTAAAAGTAGGTATGGGTTGATGTACGATACGCGTGCACGTTCGATTAAACGACAAAATGAAAATTGGTCATGTCGTATGTTGCAAGAAAACCAATATTGCTGCATTACAAAATAAGTGATGTCAGGAACATTTCCTTGAGGAATTGAGAAATGTTTATAAAAATTACACTTCATAGCAAAATCGTAAACTTACGATCTACGTAAGTCTTGGCGCAATCATTATTAAGAACGTATGAAATAAGTATCTCCTTGAAATGATTCTAAGTAAATCGTACGCTAAATAAATTTCTAACAATCTTTAAGGCTATCATTTTTGAGATCAAGAAACAAAGTAAGAAAAATTGTGCAACAATATATCCAAATTGAAAAGCCGCATTAAATTATGATCACAGAAATATATACCAATGATAACACTTGTAAAATCTATATAATTTGCTTTTATCGCGAATGAAAAATATTTGATGCGCTAATACATGTAATTTAATGAACACATTGAGATTTTAAAATTTGTTTTGTTGCACAAATCTATTTCATAAAGTAATATTCAATTGTCTAATATTACGCAAAGTTTTGCATCTACTAAAGTTATCAATTATTTTTTTCCTTGTACATGTATGGACGTATGAACAGAGAATTCTGATTACTCTATCATTATCACCCTTCTCCAAGAACTATTAATGAATGTCTTTAAGTATTTAGGAAATATTGAAATGCCAGTGATATTCATCTCACTGAACTTGTTCAAATTCTTCACACTCGTCAAGTTCATCATCGTACGCCTCGTTACCTATAAAAGAGGTAGTACAAGGAATGATGCTTTCCACAATGTCAATTTTTCCATGAAGATCTTTTCCACTTCCTTCGCAGAATAGAAACATTGGATAGTCAACTCTTTCGTCATCCGGCACCAAGTACTGCAACATCAAAAATCCACTTGTTAAATCTCTATACTGTTTATACTGTAATCAGATTATTTTTATAAGAAAGAGTTTTACATACAGAAGGAGCAATCTCCATAAAGTTTGTGAAATGGATTTTGTTATGAAAATAAAATCCTACACAACAACTAGGATCCATTTTTGAAATCAACATTTTTCTTGGCGAAGTACAATGAAAACTCGTCAAAGGGAAATTGTCTTTCGATACATCGACAGTTTCTTGACAATAGTGCGGATCTAAATTAATCAATTTGTCTTCTTGGAAACCAATAAAATAAAGCGAATGTCTAGGTCGACCACCAATAACTCCAATACAGGTATCTAATGTAAGTAACTGTGTTAAACAAGATGTATAGACAGGATTTAGTTTGTCAGCACCAAGTCTTAAAGGTACAAAAAGTATAAGAGATTTCCATTTTTTGTTAGGTGTTTGACACACATTTTCTACATCTTGGAGATAAACTGTAAGAAAATATTATAAATTAGAATTATAAATGTATAATTAAGTTTTGGTTTAACTACACTAGTTAAGAAAGATACAAGTGGCTGGATTGTTGTTTAATAGCAATATTGTATCACCTGCACAATCTTGAGCAACATAAACAGCCAAGTTACTGAATACTGAATGATGTTCTGCTGCACGCTCTACTGCTTGGGATAAGAGATGAGCAACAGAGGAGGGCCCGTACCAATCTCCCGCACGTTTTCCCCATAATGCACCAAGGGATACGAGCGTATGTATAGAGAATGGAGATATACGTTCAGGTAAGTCTCCGAATGATTTTATAATTAGTCTGTGATTATATTCATCCAGTTGTTGTTGTTCCGTTTTTATTAGTTGGTCCGGCTGCCACCGCCATTCTGTAGAAAAAATATTTTATTATAAACAAAGAATACACTGTACTTACATAATAACAGTTATTATGATACTGACGGAGCAAATATAATATAATAATTGTAAATAAATATATGGAGTATTTATTCCTAAATTTTAAAAAGAAAATAAGTGCCTCGCCCAAGCAAATGGCAGACCAGTGCCTGTGCCAACATCATCTGACCACTGCGGAGCATACAACCCCAACCGCAGTCAGTGGTAAAAGTAGATCCATTTAAAATAGGAAACTCTCTTCTATAAGTCAACCAAAGGCGGGATGCGAAATCCTTTTTAAATTCCTCTATACCATCTTCGAAACTAATGGCATCCATTGCTAAAGATATCTCACTTCCCGTGTCTAACGTTTTCTCTGCTTCAGAAGCCTTCTCTAAAAGTTCTTCTGGCTTTTTACGATAAATTTTGCCAAGCAAGCATACTGGAGATTCTTTTGAGAAGTTTGGTTTCACCATCTTAATGGACCAGCCTTTGAACAAATTAAATGTGAATAATAATTTTTGCGACACAAAGGCAAATAGATATTCCATTATCACTAACCATATTTGACATTATTCCACATAGACAATAATTTTGTTTTCACTTTACTGTCAACCTCAGTTGCAACATTGGTATCATCCATGGGTAATCCATTGTTTGTGGTGGCTAGCTGTATGTTGGGGACACGATCTGTAGCAATCATTCCAGAGAACAATCCTATTGTACTGTTACTAAAACCTCCTGAGAATCAAAGTGATCTTTGATGTGTTAATGTATTGCGTATTTCTAAAGTACCTAAATCTACATGAAAAAGCGTTTTTTCGTATACGTAATCCGAACACAAAGGATCAAATGAGAACGTTCAAAGATTACTGAAACATCGGTAATGAAATGAGCGTGACTAAGAGAAACGAGTCATTGTTTCACGCGTCTATGAACGGAAAAAAATGTAAGGAAAAAGAAACGTTAGGAATAAATTTTCCAGAATCTTTTGTGCACATCCAATTTACGGTTAAATCCGACACTTACCTAACCTCTCCCTGGAGGGCTGCACCTGTCCATTCATGCCCAATAAGTAAATCTTACAAAGCATGAACTCCGTACATTTAAATATCGCACAAAAACAGCAATTACATTTTCATACATATACGATAATCACATTTATGCCGATAGTATAGCTAACCGCATTTTATCGTATCTTGTTCTCGATAACTTCGGTCACTATTCTCACAGAATAATCTAACACAATAATGCATTTACCAATGCACAAGCTGAGCTTCGTACCAGACCCATTACCACCAGGCCTAACTGTCAACTGAGCACTTCATTTTCTCTGAGTAAAATACCAGCTCCGTAAGACACTCTAAAAATGGTTTGTTTCCGTAGGACGTGAGACGACTCACAAATAAACGAGACAACCGACGTAAGACGGGAAAGCAAACGTTCGAAAATAGGTTTAAAGAGATGTGACGAGTGTCTGCGGCCACCGACAGAAAAGGACGCGTGTTTACAAAGACGCGTCGCGTGAAATTTAAAGCTCCCGTAAAGTCGCCGCTACCGTCTTCTGGCGGCGAGTGCGTGCACCATACGAGTGCGTGCGAGTACAGCGTTCACACGCACGGATTGTGTCGATCGGATCTGATTTCAAAACGATCCTATCTTATCGGAGTGTACACACTCTCGAGGGGTTTTTAATCGTGCGGGAAAACAAGTAGCACAAAATAACCAATACTCTTTACTTTCTATTTTTTTTTGCTTTCGGCGATTCGCGATAAATCCCATTGTGTCTTTTGAAATTCTTTTTTCTCCTATGTACCGATTAATCGCGAGAGTGGAATTTTACAAGTTTATTCCACGACGAAGACAGCTCGGTTATCCGTAGGAGGAAAACTAAGCAAAAATACGTTTCTCCCCGCTTTAATAATCGACGGTTGAAAACTCTACGAGTACAATGATATTAACTGCCACGATGGAATTTATAATTTGTTTAATCGCCCGGTATTACGGTAATACGTAACGGATCTGAAGTCGTTCTTAAAGTGGATCGCCATTCCATTAATTAATACCATTTCCGTTGAGAGGCTAACAAACGCGGCGCCGCTTTCACCCGGAATTAAAAATCCTACGGCAATGAGTATTTGCCCGGGGAAAAAAGGCGAGCAACTCTGCGGTCCGTTTAAATTATTCGAAATTATTAATTAAAAGTTCCCCTCGATTGAAATTCCCTCCTACTGGTAAAAATTTACTCTTTCGCGAAGATCCTTGCGATTCTTCGACCCTCCACGTCCTGTCGCATTAAGCATTCCCAGTGTAATAATTGATTAACGTCCGAAATAGAACGAAATTCGCGACCACGACGGAACCACCGAGGGAACAGGATTAATGGGGAAATAACAGAGCGCAACCGGAGTACATTATCCCCTTTCGTCGTGGCGCAATAATGCACTTCTGTCGCGAAGGTCGGTCAGGCCGGGTGGCGGCGGGGGTAGGGGACGGAGGTGGGCGAAAAACGGGTTGAAAGGGAAAAGAGAGTGGCGAGCGAGCGCACGAGGGAAAAGGGGCTGGGGGCGAAGGGGGAGGGGTGGCAATTGGAGTAAAAGACGGAGAGGGAGCGCGTCGCGCGCTCGTCGTGCGCGCACGATTGCGAAAGAGAAGTGTATAGAGGAACTGTCATGCGCATCTTGTCGCGGAATAACCAATGAGGTACGCGTATCCCGGCTTACCTCATTGATTACCACGTTCGCGCTCGTTCTAAATTTCGCATTGTGCCCGTTGTCGTCGTCGTCGCCGAGCCGTTGCAAAATATGAATCGGCCTCGGCGTGCCGGGCGTCATCGCGCCAACCAGTCCAGAGGAGGAAGATTGATGGAAGGAAATGGAACGGCCTGCCTGTCAGGACAATAATCTCTCTCCTGGCTGTGTTGCATTAACAATAGCCGTCGGCAGGTGTATTGAAAAGCTTCGGGGTAAATCTCTGAGGGGCCGAGAGGGCTACCGGCGGGCGGCGTCGTGGGGAGGGGAGACGGGAAGGCGGTAGTAGTGGGGGTACCCGAGCGGTGGGGATGTTTCCCTAAAGCTGGCTCAGCTGGGTACGGCGTACGTGTGTGCGTGCACACGTATGCCGTTACGTGCGCGCGCGTGCATGTACGCAGCTAATAAAAGCCGGTTCGACGAAGCTGGAAAATCAACAAAGGGACACGCATAGCTGGGGGATAATTATTTGTGCAATAAGTATAACCCGCTGTTGTCTCGACGACCGGGTGGGGTAAAGAGACCGTGTGGGGTGGAACGAAGGGGGTGGAGGACGGAAATTAGGTCATGCAAGAATATCGACGGACCGACGTAATCACGGTGTACGGCTCGAATAAAGACATTAACGAGTCGCGCTTTCTCCTTGGATATCCTTCCTTCGCCGACGTCGACGAATGTGACGCGCGGGTAGTGGGGGATCGATTCCCGTGCTCGCGATCGTCGCTGCCGAGCGATCGACCGTGTTATCGGCTCGACGCACGGGATTCGTCGGAACGGTTCAGCGGGTGGGAACAACTGCTCGGTGGCCTTGACCGGCCAATTGATTTTGATCCAACCATAGCCGCAACACGGTGGCTCTGCCTATCCCCGCCACGGACCGGTGTACACCACTCTTACTTTTACCGTCCCGCGCGATTTCTATCCCTACTTCGAGGTAACCTCCGCGAGGTGAACTCCGTTCGGCGAAAATCTGTCTAATATGAAAGAGCTCGAGAAAAGACGACGTCGTGGCAAACCGCTCCCCCGGGACTCACAGTTCCCAACCTACCATTTCCCTCCCCCGGTTTTTCATTGGACTTTCGTCATCGACCAGGAGTACTCCAACCTTCTAGCGCCCCTTAATACCGTAAGAACTTCCACGAGCTGATGTAGTCGGATCAAACTCGACCAGACAGCTCGAGATCACTGCCGCGCGGTTCCGAATCATCGTGTATCGTGCACGACCTCCACTTTCGCGACAAGCCCGACCGGTCTATCTGTTTAAGGGGTGGCGCGTCTGTAGATTTGCTCGAAAATACGGGCGACAGAGACGGAGACGGGGCTTAATGGTATTTCGTGGGTTGAAAGATGAGAAGAGGGAGGAAAATGGAGGAGAGGAGCGTGTATTTCGTCCTAGGCCTGCTATTTAGTGGACTCGTCTAGAGGGATATCCACCGGGTCCTTAAATACTAGGATGCTCGATGTATGTACAGGGTGGTTCAGAAATACGTGTCCGCGCCTCTGGGGGTGAATCTGCGTACCAGGACGAGTAAAATATGTCCTGTGAACGTAAAATATATAAAATATATCCTTTGTATTTTTATTGGGTTGTTCGAAAAGTCATTTCGTTTTTCAAAATGGAGAATATATAATTTAATAAAATGTTGATACACGCTAAAAAAAATCGTGTTTCATTTACACCAAAAAAAAAAAAAAAAAACGAAGTGACTTTCCGAACAATCCAATAATTGTCGAATTTTTTACGATTAGAGAAAATGTACTGTTGGGAGCTGAGAAGTTGACCTCCGGAAGAAATTGAGAAACGAAGGCTTTGAAGCTAAAGATGAGTAAATGTTGCTCGACGCTGTCCAGATTCCTTTGTAACACACTACATTTCACTTAAGCGGGTGATCCGGTATTTCAGTAATCCGGTTTCGAAAAATCGATTTCTCGTCGACACTTTAAACACTTTCTTTCGTCATCCGTTACTCGTGAACCAAAGTATACTGGGTGTTTTTTGAAATGCAACATGTATTTACCATAGGTATTAGTTTTAGACATAAAAATAGGGAACACTGAAAATTCATAACTAAGAAACTAAGATACACAGGACATACGTTCATAGGTCTTTTTTTGTTCATTTCAGTCTATAGACTCATCTTCCAAAGTATGAATATGTATTTCTAAAATATGAACTTGCATTTCAAAAATTACTTTGTATAGAAATCGGTATAGAATGAGAAACTTGCGGAAAAGTCCTCCCCTCCCCAAAGATAGTGGGGGTGGCCTATCGGTGACCTTGAACAGTCAATTCATTTGTCTCTGCTTCTAGCAAACCAAGATACACAAAACATACATTCATAGGACATTTTTTACTCGTTTCAGTTTATAGATTCATCTTCTAAAGTATGACCATGTATTTCTAGATCACCTAAAACATGAACATGTATTTCTAGATCACCTAAAATATGAACATGTACTTCTAGATCACCTAAAGTATAAACATGTATTTCTAGACACCTAAAGTATGAATATGTATTTCTATACACCTAAAATTTGAACATGTACTATATATCTAAATCACCTAATGTATAAACATGTATTTTTAAATCACCTAAAATATCAACTATCTATTTCTGAATTATCTAAAATACGAACATGCATTTCTAAATCACTTTACATAGAAATCGACATAGCACGAGGAACTGGCAAAATAGAGACACTGGTGGTAGCCTATCGGTGACCTTGAACAGTCAATTCATTTGTCTCTTCTTCTAGGAAACCAAGATATATAGGACATACGTTCGTAGAACATTTTTTACTCGTTTCAGTTTATAGATTCATCTTCTAAAGTATGACCATGTATTTCCAGATCATCTATATATATATTCATAGAAACCATTGGTGGACCCGTTCCCGCGAACATCGTTATTGCACACAGATAATTCCTATCGGTGTAAGCACTCATTAATCGTGGTATACTTCTGCGCACGGCCCGAGTTACCGTGTAAATATGCACGGCTCGCCAAACGCGGAAACGCGGAGCAGCTTTGCGCGATATTAGCCCACGGAATCGATAAATCGACCTGTCTTCCGTCAAGCGGACACGTCCACGTGAAAAGTCTCTTGGATCGTATCGATCGTACGTAACACGCGTTAGAAACCACGGCGCGTACGATAACGTTGGAATTTCGATTTTCCAACGTACGAATTCGACGCCGCGTTCCGCGATAATCGCAACGACACGCCGACGAACGTTACGACGGTTATTGGTCACGTGCTCGTTCCGACCATTCCCGGAACGGATACGTAGCCGTGTTCAACGAACGTCGAAACAACCGGTGGGGTACGACCGGAAGGAAAATAAATTGTTCGGGAAATTTTCAACCTCGGTAGGTGGACCATTGGTGTATGTGGGAATAAATACGGGTAAGTTAAAACAAACTCATGAAACTCGGACGGGCCGTGGAACGATTGATTAATAACCGTGCACAGCTGCTCGTGGCTCGGTGAAAAAACAGCCACGGTGAAAGAAGTAGAGAAAGATTGGGAAAGTTCGCGGGAACGAAATGAGATCTCGAAAAGCGAGACTCGCCAACGATGGTCTAGCTCTAGCCGACGTTCTGTTCCAGCGAGAATGAGAATTTAATATCCGCGCGAAACTGTGCATTTACCGACGGATCCCCGCCGATCCGTGCACACCTCGCGATTGAATTTTAACCGTTGCAACCAGCAGGTGCGGGGTGTATAACTCGTTGTACGTCTACGTGTCTCGTGGTGTTGGTTCGCACTTGATGCTGGGAAGTTGCAACAACCGTGCGAAAAGACCGGCCACGGAGTTTACAAAGACGATGTTCCTGCTTTCGGGACACGTGCGAGGGGCCTACGGGAAATTGGATCTCTGCCGAGAACGCGCTCGGTGCTCTTAACGAATTAGTGTCCGTGCGTCGTTAATTGTTGGACAGCGGGAGAGATTGGTTTAAATTGCGGACGGGACTGGAAGACGTCTCTGAGTCGAAAAAGTGATTGTAACTTTCTTTAAGATTAGAGTACTGTAGGTGCATAGACAGAGCTCTTAACGAATTAGCGATGCTACGTCGTTAATTGTTACACGGTGGAAAAAAGTCGTTTAAATTGCAAAGGAGATTGGAAGATGTCTTCTCTGAGCGTAAATGTCTCTTTAAAATTAGAGTACTGTAAGTGCACAGCTGGAGCTCTTAACGAATTATTGTTCGTACGTAGTTAATTGTTACAAGGTGGAAGAAAGTCGTTTAAATTGCAGACGAGATTGGAAGATGTCTTCTCTGAGCGCAAAAGTCTCTTTAAAATTAGAGTACTGCAAGTGCACATCTGGAGCTCTTAACGAATTATTGTACGTACGTAGTTAATTGTTAGGCAATGAAAGAAAGTCCAGACGAGATTAAAAGACGTCTTCTCTGAGTCGAAAAAGTGATTGTAACTTTCTTTAAGATTAGAGTACTGTAGGTGCATAGACAGAGCTCTTAACGAATTATTGTACGTACGTAGTTAATTGTTAGGCAATGAAAGAAAGTCCAGACGAGATTGGAAGACGTCTTCTCTGAGTCGAAAAAGTGATTGTAACTTTCTTTAAGATTAGAGTACTGTAGGTGCATAGACAGAGCTCTTAACGAATTAGTGATGCAACGTCGTTAATTGTTACACGGTGGAAGAAAGTCGTTTAAATTGTAGACGAGATTGGAAGATGTCTTCTCTGAGCGCAAACGTCTCTTTAAAATTAGAGTACTGTAAGTGCACAGCTGGAGCTCTTAACGAATTATTGTACGTACGTAGTTAATTGTTAGGCAATGAAAGAAAGTCCAGACGAGATTAAAAGACGTCTTCTCTGAGTCGAAAAAGTGATTGTAACTTTCTTTAAGATTAGAGTACTGTAGGTGCATAGACAGAGCTCTTAACGAATTATTGTACGTACGTAGTTAATTGTTAGGCAATGAAAGAAAGTCCAGACGAGATTGGAAGACGTCTTCTCTGAGTCGAAAAAGTGATTGTAACTTTCTTTAAGATTAGAGTACTGTAGGTGCATAGACAGAGCTCTTAACGAATTAGTGATGCAACGTCGTTAATTGTTACACGGTGGAAGAAAGTCGTTTAAATTGTAGACGAGATTGGAAGATGTCTTCTCTGAGCGCAAACGTCTCTTTAAAATTAGAGTACTGTAAGTGCACAGCTGGAGCTCTTAACGAATTATTGTACGTACGTAGTTAATTGTTAGGTAATGGAAGAAAGTCCAGATGAGATCGAAAGACGTCTTCTCTGAGTCGAAACAATAATTTTAACTTTCTTTAAAATTAGAGTACTAACGAAGAACCAGAGCTCTAAACGAATTAGTGATTCAACGTATTAGGGATCCTTAATTGTTACACAGTGGAAGAATGTCGTGTAAATTACAGACGAGATTGGAACGTCTTTCCTGAGTTTGCGAAAACGATGTTGCATCGTTTGAAAAATCCTTACAATTAGAATACTGTAGGTCACTACCAGGGCTCTTAACGAATTGCCGTTTGCTCGAAGCTTTATAACAATCTTGTTGGTAACTTTTACACCGCTGAAGAAAATCGTTTAAATAGAAACGAAAGTGGAATAGTTAAGTGAATTAGAATATTAACTTTTGGGATGGTTGTTAGTGTGCTTCGGTGTTGCTTGAATGTCGAAATATTAGTTTATATTCGACGTGACGAAAAGAGTGACCTCTCAAAGTTTACAAAGGAGATGTTGGACCTTTTTAAAGACCTATGAAAAGCCTGCTCCAAATTAGATCTTTGTGAGAGAACGCCCAGAGCTCTTAACGAATTGCTGTTTCCTCGAAGGTTCGTAAGACCCTCGTCGTTAATTTTTACACCGTTGGAAAAAGTCGTTTAAATGCAGACGAAACTGGAATACTCGAGCGAAACAAATTTCCAACTCTCAGCGCGTGATTTATTATACTTCGCTGTTGCTTGAGTGTCGAAAAATTATTTTGCACTCGATGTTGTAAATTTTGTTATAAACAACACGTTGCGAAAAGAAAGTATCCTCCGAAATTTAACAAAAATTGTGTCGGATCATTCAAAATATCTCTACAAAATTTTCCTCCAAAATGACATCTTTACAGAAACACTTCCAGAGCTTTTAACGAATTGTTGCTCCCACGAAGGTTTCAAAAGGCCTCGTAACTGCTCTCTTAAGTGTTTTAAAACCGTGTTGCACCGTTCGAGACACCCACGATAGAGCAAACCCCGAATTGGATCTTTATGAAAGCACCTCCAGAGCTTATAACGAATTGTTACCCCCACGAAGGTTTCAAAAGGCCTCATAACTGCTCTCTTAAATTTTCTAAAACCGTGTCGGACCATTCGAGACACCTACAAAAAAGAAAGACCTCTAAATTAAATCCCTCTAAAAGGCACCACTAGAGCTTTTAACGAATTGTTACCCCCACGAAAGTTTCAAAAGGCCTCGTAACCGCTCTCTTAAATTTTCTAAAACCGTGTCGGCCCATTCGAGACCCCTACAAAAAAGAAAGACCTCCAAATTAAATCCCTCTAAAAGGCACCACCAGAGCTTTTAACGAATTGTTACCCCCACGAAGGTTTCAAAAGGCCTCGTAACTACTCTCTTAAGTGTTCTAAAACCGTGTTGGACAGTTCGAGACACCCACGAAAGAGCAAACCCCGAATTGTATCTTTATGAAAGCACCTCCAGAGCTTATAACGAATTGTTACTCCCACGAAGGTTTCAAAAGGCTTCGTAACTGCTCTCTTAAATTTTCTAAAATCGTGTCGGACCATTCGAGACCCCTACAAAAAAGAAAGACCTCCAAATTAAATCCTTCTATAATAGTTACCACCAGAGCTTTTAACGAATTGTTACTTCCACGAAGGTTTCAAAAGGCCTCGTAACTGTTCTCTTAAATTTTGAAAAACCGTGTCGGTTCGTTCGAGACACCCAAGAAAGAGCAAACCCCGAATTGGATCATCGTGAAAACACCCCCGGAGCTTATAACGAATTATTTCTTCCACGAAAGGTTTGAAAAAGTCTCGTAACCCTCCCTCGTTGCTAATCTTTCCACCGTTGAAGAAGGTCGTTTAAATGCAGACATCCGACGGACGTTGAAGCGACGAGACTGGAATCAGAATTCCGACATCCGCGCGCTGCCCGAGGATTTCGTTTTAATTAATGCGCGCCGTTGTCGGACTTTCTGATGGCCCGTGGAAACTGTGTCGCGTTTAGGGACATTATTTCCCCCGCGGACTATATCCTGGACAGAGTAAATCCTGGAGGGCGCGCTTCTCAGTATGACATGCGACACTGTTTAACCTATCGCACGTGCAAACGCGCGAGAACCCGCCGGGGGGCACGGGCGAGGATAGAACCGTGGATAGCCGCTTTTGTGCCCATGTATTCTTGAAAAAAAGAGAACGAGCACGAGCGGACTGTAAACGTGTAGGTATATTTGATACTCCGTGTCCACGAAACGGTCTTGCTACGATCCATCAATTTTTTCACTGTCATTGAAAGACGTGTACCTTGATCAACCGTTTCGACCAAATATTTCTCATCAAATTTGTACACTTCGGGGGTAGTGTCTTCTACACGTTTTTTGCTCGTAAAATGCGCGAAAATTGTGACGATGGGTTATAAGAGGAACGATAATAATACAAGATTTATCGGTTCCTCGTCTCGTCCATTATGTCGACCCTCTTCGGAAGATGTTCAACGATGAAAATGGTTGTCGAAGACGAACATTGTATAGCTGTGTGTCGTAATAATATATGTGCAACGATTGTGTGTAACAAAAGATCCAGTGTGGGGAAATTGTCTTGAGTTATTGCGAAAATCAATTGAAAATTTAATTTCATGAGTAATAGCAAGGAGGTGAACAATTATATATGAAAATGGACGAAGAATTTAATTTTGTAAACAATATATTTTGTGAACAATATATTCACCCATATTGGGGTGAATGATTATATTTGAAAATCAATGAAAAATTTAATTTTATGTTGAATAATAAGGAGCTTATATATGCAAAAAAATGGACAAAAAATTTAATTTCATGAATAATAAGGTGAACAATTATATATAAAAATAGAGGAAAAATTTAATTTCACGAATAATAAAGAAGTGAACAATTATATATAAAAATGGAGGAAAAATTTAATTTCGTGAATAATAAAAAAGTGAACAATAATATATATAAAAATGGACGAAAAATTTAATTTAATGGATAATAAGAAGGTGAACAATTGTATATAAAAATTGACAAAAAAAATTTAATTTTAGAATATTGAATAATAAAGAGGTGAATAATTATGTATCTAAATTATCAGTTAAAGTAAATATAATCTATTATGTGTTACTTGCGTAGATACAGTCCGGTAGATTTTACTTGTAAATGCGAAATCGATAAATCTTCTATACTATTATCGTTATCGCGAATGTACCGTAATTCCAGTGCCGTGTCACCAATCCTGAACTCTCCTACATGCAAAATTCTTAAAAAAATCGAACCAACCCCTAATAAGTGTCTATTATCGTGCAACACGTTCGAGCACGTATCGTCGGCAGTGAATCGCGTATGATGTAATTTTTATCCAAGGAAACGATAACGAAACATAATAACTGCGATTAATAGTATCTACGATATCGAACAGCAATCTAGAAAAAAGAAAATAAGAAATCGCGATCGCGAAAAGATTTATTCTTCCAACGAATCGTATGTAATTCCGAATCGTTTCGAATTTCACCTGTCTGAACAAATTCTAAAAGTTGTAAATACCGTTCTCTTTCTCTTAATTAACAATCGAATGTGTGTGTGTGTGTGTATATATATATTTTTGAAATTTTATTAATTTCTATTTTTGAAATTTCATTAATTTCTATTTTTGAAATTTCGTTAATTTCCATTTTTTAAATTTCGTTAATTTCCATTTTTGAAATTTCGTTATTTTCAATTTTTTAAATTTGGTTAATTTCAATATTTTAAGTTTCGTTAATTTCAACTTTTTAAATTTCGTTAATTTCAATTTTTAAATAGTTAATTTCAATTTTAAAAATTCCGTTATTTTCAATTTTTTAATTTTATTAATTTTAATATTTAAAGTTTCGTTAATTTCAATTTTTGAAATTTTGTTAATTTTAATTTTTTTAATTCCATTAATTTCAATTTTTAAAATTTCGTTAATTTCAATTTTTTAAATTTTATTAATTTCAATATTAAAGTTTCATTAATTTCAATTTTTGAAATTTCGTTAATTTCAATTTTTTAAATTTCGTTAATTTCAATTTTTAAATAGTTAATTTCAATTTTAAAAATTCCGTCATTTTCAATTTTTTAATTTTATTAATTTTGATATTTAAAGTTTCGTTAATTTCAATTTTTGAAATTTTGTTAATTTTAATTTTTTTAATTCCATTAATTTCAATTTTAAAAATTTCGTTAATTTCAATATTTGGAATTTTATTAATTTCAATATTAAAGTTTCGTTAATTTCAATTTTTGAAATTTCGTTAATTTCAATTGTTAAATAGTTAATTTTAATTTTTGAAATTCTATTAATTTCAATTTCTCCAATTTCGTTAATTACCATTTTTTAAATTTCGTTAATTTCCATTTTTTAAATTTCGTTAATTTCAATATATATATATCGTGTTATATGTATACAAAGATATTAAAACGATCATCCTACGAGCGTGCAGTATTAACAAACGGATAAAATCAAAGTGCAAAGAAAGCAAATCAAGAGATATCGTCTTCCTCGATCTTTATCGCGGGATCGAGACGAATATTTTGCATTTCGCGATAACCAATCGCGGTAATCTTCCATCGAATCGTTCTCACGTAACGTACCCGTGCGAAAGAACCGCGCGTTTACCTTGAAAACACCTTGCCATTATGCGGGCGCCCTTGCCACGACGATGATCATAATTAATTCTGCAAATTAAACACTGGTCGTCTACGGCGCAGCCTGTTTGAAGAACGTGTTAACTTATCGTTGTAACAATATTACAACAATCGTCGACGACGCAGCTGCGTCACGTGTAACAGCCACTTGCAAATTATAACGACACGAGTAATTTACGAAGCGCTGAACGTTTTGCCACGATCACCGGCAAACAGAGAGATCGATCGATCGTCTTAACCTTCTGCTACGTACACATAACACTGTTGACTAAGTACCGTTTTGCCTTCTATTTATTCGTACTTGAGGAAGTTGTAGCGTAACGCTTGTTAGAACACTATTAGAAAGTGTTTGTGCATGTTTTGCTCTTACAGGAATTTTTATCGCTCGACTAAATTTCGTACGGTTTAATATGGTCAAGATTGTGTTTCTTTTGGTTGAATGTAGATTTGAAATGGTTAATTTCAATTTTTGAAATTTCGTTACTTTCCATTTTTCAAATTTCGTTAATTTCAATATTTAAAATTTCGTTAATTTCAATTTTTTAAATTTCGTTATTTTCAATTTTTTAAATTTGATTAATTTCAATTTTAAAAATTTCGTTAATTTCAATTTTAAAAATTTCGTTATTTTCAATTTTTGAAATTTGATTAATTTCAATATTTTGAGTTTCGTTAATTTCAATTTTTTTAATTTCGTTAATTTCAATGTTTAAATAGTTAATTTCAATTTAAACAATTCCGTTATTTTCAATTTTTGAAATTTTTTTAATTTTAATTTTTTTAATTCCATTAATTTCAATTTTATAAATTTCGTTAATTTCAATATTTGGAATTTTATTAATTTCAATATTAAAGTTTCGTTAATTTCAATTTTTTTAATTTCGTTAATTTCAATTTTTAAATAGTTAATTTTAATTTTTGAAATTCTATTAATTTCAATTTTTTCAATTTCGTTAATTTTAATTTTTATAGATTCTTAAAAAGGATTAAATTATACTTTTTAGAAATAAAGTTCTGGAAATTAATTATGTTATCGAGAAATATTGGAAAAAGAAGCCTTTCGAGATCACTGGTCAGAGAATTTGAAAAAATATTATCTTTGTGTAAAATTCCCCCAAATATTATTTGACAATACATTGTCGAACTCACCGAATCGGAAAAATGTTTAATTTTTCACTTCAATTTAGACTTTATCCAGGAAGAGAGTTTTGAACATTAACTACAATAATTGTAGAAATTTGCTCGTCGAGATCACCAATTGGAAAATATTTTAAACATTTCCTCTTCGTGTAAAATGTTTACAAAATCTTATTCTAAAATTGTGTACATCAGAAATCTAAAAATATTAAAAATACTTATTATCGAACTCGTAAAAAAATAATGTAAATATATTTTTTCCACCAGTGTAGAATATTTCCAAAATATCAATTACTGTCATTAATGTTTTTAAGATTGTATCGGGTTTCGATTCAGCGATAATGCTAACCGAGAAGAAAATATGCGATACAGAGAAGCCTTGCACGAATTTCGAAATAAAAAATGGCCAATATTTCGTACAATAAATTAATATACATTGTTATGCACCTCGAGTGCATATTATTCGTTGCAACGATTCGTTCAGAATGCATCCGAGGAACGAGCAGCGAAGGATCTTTTTCCAAGAATTTCGAACGAACGAATAAAAAGAAAAAAAGGGAAGAGAAAAATCGATGAGAGAAACTCGAACTTGACCGAATTCGAGAATCGTGTTACGAACGATCGTAGAAAATATTAAGGGGCGAGACATTAAAAAGAAATTATACGAAAGACGTGGAACAAACTGAAAGAGGGAAGTGTTACGAACACGCAACAGTTCCGACACGTGAGAGAATAAAATGTAATTTATCGAACGCAAAGCAGCACTGTTCTAATTGCGAGAAACACGTACGCGAGGAGCATTCAAATAGTGCAATAGTGTGCGACAGAATGCGTGACATCGCATACATCGAGTCCCGATTAGATTAAAAGAAACGATTGTAACAACATTCTTCGGAACGGTGTGTACAATTTCGCAAAATCGGTCGGACGTTGTAACAAATTGTCGATATTTTTCAATAACGAAATCGATGCGCGAATGTTACGATATACTGTAATAATACACTGTGACGAAAAATTTAGTAAGTAGCATTCTCGATGCACGAAACTTACGTCACACGTAAAATGTTTGCTCTTAATATTTGTTCTACGGAGATAATTATAAATAATGCGGGTTCGAGGAACTTTTCCACCCCCGTGAACCCTTGGTCTTTAACGCGATGGTTTTTGGCTCGGTTTCTCAACGGGTAATATATCAAAATTAACTCAACAATCGAAGAATTTTAGCTCGTGGGAAAAATAATTAGACCGTATTTGCAAATTATGTATTATAAGGGTGAAACTTTTATTTTCCAACACTGTTGTACGTTATTTGGTAAATATAATATTATATAATATATTAATTGTAGTATATAATACTATATTTACTTATATTTAATATTATATAATATATTTACTTATATTTAATATTATATAATATATTTACTTATATTTAATATTACATAATATTATATTTACTTATATTTAATATTACATAATATTATATTTACTTATATTTAATATTATTCGTTTATTGCAAATTTTGCAACAATATTCTCTTCGATATTCTTCTGCTTCTTTCATTATTAACGTTAGTTGCTCCGATTAAATTACACTATTACATCATAACTTTTGTATCTTAAAACGTATATTACAACTTATTGCATTTTTTTTGCTCATATTTATTATCTACGTAGAGTACCCGACATCGAGTAGATTTTTATTCCTGTGTATCATTACAGAATCAACATTTGGGTAAAATTCCAATTATTTACCATTCCTCCGCGCATAATTTTATTTATTCAACGTCAGCCGAATAAAAATTCCAAAAACTGCTAATCACCCGTCCCGATTATATCGACCGATGTATTCCCCCGGTTCTAACATTAAAAATCCTCCCAAAGCACTTAAAAAATTCAAACTTCAATTCGAATAAAATTCCAAATACCATAAATCATCCGCCCGGATTGGATCGATCGATATCCGCCCGGTTCTAATATTAAAAATCCTCCGAGAGTCCTCCAAACCCAGCTGACGAAAAATTAAAATTCCACTCGCAAAAACCGTGCAACACCGATTGGTACAAATTCCCAAGTTTCCTCCCCGTTGAGTAAAAAAAATCCCCGAGTTTCCCCCCCCCCCCCCCCCCTATTGCACCGTTCGCGTCATCACCGATGGTGTATCAAACCGTCCGCGTTAAATCGATGGGAGCAACGTCGCTGTAACCGAAGTCGTCCCAGTGAAAACGGAACTGCATCGACCGGTGGCGACCGAGATCGAAATTTCGTGAGATAGGGATCGAAAAATTGGCGGGAAAATCGGGCCGCGCGACCGTGACGACGGTAGGCGGGCGGAGGAGTAGCTCCGAGTCGCGGTGGCGAGGGTGGGGTGGAGGGCGGGGGGAGAGAAGGGAGGAGAGAGCGCGCGCACGAGTGCAAGAGGGAAGAAGCGGCAACGGGGGCGAGAGCAGAGGGTGGTTCGGCCGGCCGGCCAGTCGTGCTGTGGCGGCAACCCACGACGCGTAGTCGCTTCACGTTCACCGCGATGTTGCCAAAACAACCCCCTCGGGCATCCCTCCGTACCCTCGAGGACCGATCCGCGGTAGGGATGAACTGAGTACGCGAGAGATCGGCGGCCGGGTCGATCGCCCGGATCGGAGCACACGCGAGGACGATGCGCAGCACGGACCGCTGAGCTCGAATGTTACGTCCTGACGCCCCGCGTCTGGCCCTCCACGCCTAATATCCGTTGGTTGGATCCGTTTGCGTCAGTGGGATCGTCCTGTTGGTCCGCGCTGCTTGGCGATCGGGAAGCGAGCCCCGCGGAGACCGAGCAGTGGGAGCGATCCCCCGCCCACGGGGGACCGCCGAGCGGGACGGACGGACGTTCGTTGGGTAAACAAAAGGATCCAGGGTATCTGGTTACCGTTCCGGTGTGATCGTTTCTGGGAACACGTGCAGAGGGAGGAGGTATTCGGGGAATCGATTCGGAGCGCAGAGGTACAAGTGGTTTTACGTGGTTTACTCGTCGGTGATTCGCAAAACGGTTGGAAGCCATCGCGAGGATCGTCCGTAGGTAAGTACGAGGGGGTGGTGGGTGGTGGGTGGGTGGTGGGCGGGGGCATCATCGGGACGTAAAAGGGAAAACTTCGCGGCGAGGTTCGCGAAGGACGTTCGTCTCGGGGTGTTAGTCCCCGGTCGGTGGCACGAAGGACTCGGCGCACACACGGTTGATCCTCGCGGATAACCTTGCTTCGGACGAATCTACGGGTCGGACGCGAAAGTATCGCGATGGTAATTCGCAGGGGAAGAGGAATCTTCTATCTCGATCTACTTCTGTCTACTTTTCTCCCTGTCTGTCTGGCTCCCTTTATCTCCCGCTGGGGAGAGAACCAAGTGTCGCGCTCGTAATTGACGAAGAGGACACGAAAGAGTGCTCTCTCTCTCTGTCTCGTTCTCTACTTCGGTCAACTATTCTCTACTTCTTTCTACTACTATCTACTTCTCTCTACTCCGCTCTACTTACTTTTACTACACCCTACTTTTCCCTACTCCTTTCTATTTCTCTCTACTACTCTCTATACTGCTCTTTACTTCCTTCTACTTTTTTCTACTACTCTCTAGTACCCTCTATTATTCTCTACTGAGTAGTAGAGAGTGTTCTACTCTCACCTACTTCTCTCTACTCTTTTCTAATTTTTTTACTACACTCTACTTTTCTCTACTCCTTCCCAATTCTCCCTACTACTCTCTATACTTCTCTACTGCTCTTTACTTCCCTCTATTTCTTTCTATTATTCTCTACTACTCACTATTACTCTCTACTGAGTAATAAAGAGAGTTCTATTCCTCCCTATTTCTCTCTACTCTTCTCCACTTCTTTTTACTACACACTACTTTCCTCCACTCTATTTCTTTTTACTGCACCCTACTTTTTTCTACTCTCTAATACTCTTTATACTTCTTTACTACTCTCTACACTTCTTTACCACTCTCTACATTTCTCTACTCCGCTCTATTTCTCTCCACTTCTTTCTACTACTTTCTACTCCCCTTTACTACTCTATACTACTTTCTACTCCTCTTTATTACTCTCCACTACTTTCTACTACTCTCTACTCCTTTCTATTACCCTCTACTACTCTTTACTTCTTTTTATGTTTCTCTCTACACCTCTCTACACTTTTCTACTCCCCTCTACTAATCTTTACTTTTCTCTATCTCTCTCTATACCTCCCTACACTTCTCTCCTCTTCTCCACTCTTCTCTCTATTTCTTCCTACTACTCTCTATACTTCTCTACTCTTCTCCGCTTCTTTCTACTACTCTCTATTCCTTTCTATTACCCTCTACCACACTTTATTTCTCTCTATTTCTCTCTACACCTTCCTACACTTCTCTCCTCTTCTCCACTCTTCTCTCTATTTCTTCCTACTACTCTCTATACTTCTCTACTCTTCTCCGCTTCTTTCTACTACTCACTATTCCTTTCTATTACTCTCTACCACTCTTTATATCTCTCTGTCTCTCTCTACACCTCTCTACACTTCTCTACTCTTCTCTCTGTTTCTACCTACTACTCTCTACTTTCCTCTACTCCTCTCTACTCCTCTCTACTCCTCTCTACTCCTCTCTACACCGCTCTACGTGTCTCCCTGACCCCACTTCCCACTTCGCTCCACCTCTCCCTATTTCTTTCCCTCCCCCATATCCCCTTCCAATCACCCACCGCAAGTGTGTCTTCCTCGCGCTACCTCTCCAAGACACCTACCCTAACCGTTCTTCGAACCACGATCGACCACGATCTACTCTATCGTTCTACTCGCCCCGCGTTGGATCCCACAGCCTTCTCGATCACCTGCTCCTAGAATAGAATCGATCCCTCCTACCCAGTTCCGTCGTGGTCGTCGATCGAGCCGGACGCCCAACCGAGGGATCATCGAGGACTCTCCGCCAGTGGTATCCGGCAGCGATTTAGGGGCGGTAAACACGTCGGCCGTTCCCGCCGACCGGTGGTATCGATTCGATACGCATCATATTCGTACGCGGTAGCGCTCCAGGGCTAATTGTTTCCCACGGAGAGGGAAAGGCAGACGGGCGTCGTCGTCGTCGTCCTCGTCGTCGTCGTCAGATGCGTGATGCCAGCGTTTTTCCGTGGCGACGTATGAATGAAGCGGAGATCGTTATTTAGGTCAGCCGGCAATTTTCGTACCCGAGGCTTTTAAGCGTCCCGTTCTCTAAAGGGTTTTCAGACGCGGTGAGGGTGAAAGATACGCGGCAGGGCCGGGGGGAGGGGAGCGGTGCCGACCTACCGGGGCGACGATAACGCTAACCCGCCCCCAGGGCTCCAAAAGGCTCGGTTACGCGAATTTTTCGCCAGCCGGCTCGGTCTCGCGCGTTGGGCGCCCGAATTTCGAGGAGGAATTCCAGGACTTGGTTAAATCGAGGGTCGAACGTCTTCTTTAGGGAACCGACCTCGAGAGATCCATCGTGAATAGGTGTAAGCGGTGATTGCCCCTCGAGTCGAGATCCCAAGCTGCCCGAGAACCTCTCGAAGACTAGCTGGACAAGGAAGAGGAGTTCTCGCGGGATAATAACGGGGTTCGTCCTATGCTAGTGCGAGGGGGGTTGGTGACGTTTGGGAGGATAAACAAATTTTTGGGAATATCAAGTGGAACGGATGGTGGGGGTATTTTTCGGGTGGATGGATAGTGGTTTGGGTGGTGGGGGAATTTTTTGAGTGGATGGATGGTGGTTTGAGTGGTGGGGGAATTTTTTGGGTGGATGGATGGTGGTTTGGGTGGTGGGGGAATTTTTTGGGTGGATGGATAGTGGTTCGGGTGGTGGGGGAATTTTTTGGGTGGATGGATAGTGGTTCGGGTGGTGGGGGAATTTTAAGGTGCTGATTTTGAGGAAGGGGTGGGGAATTTTGTCTGAGGAGTGGGGAGTATTGTTCCGGGAGTGGGGAATATTATTCGAGGAGTGGAAAGTTTTATTCGGGGTAGGGAAAATATTATCGGAAGGGTAGAGTGTATTGTTCGTGGGAATGAATGTATTATTTGTAGAGTGGAAGGTATTATTCGAGAAGATTGAAAATTTTATTTGGGGAATGGGGAGAATTATTCGAGGAGGTTGAAAATATTACTTGTAGAGTGGAAAGTATTATTTGAGGGGATAGAAAATATTATTTGAAGAGTAGAAAGTATTATTTGAGAAAATGAAAGTATTACTCAAAGAGTAGAAAATATTATTTGAGAAAATGAAAGTATTACTCAAAGAGTAGAAAATATTATTTGAGAATATTCAAATATTACTCAAAGAGTAGAGAGTATTATTTGAGAAAATTAATTATTACTCGAAGAGTAGAAAGTATTATTTGAGAATATTCAAATATTACTCAAAGAGTAGAGAGTATTATTTGAGAAAATTAATTATTACTCGAAGAGTAGAAAGTATTACTCGCGAAAATGAAAATATTATTTGAAGAGTAGAAAGAATTATTTGAGGGGATAGAAAATATTATTTGAAGAGTAGAAAGTATTATTTGAGACAATGAAAGTATTACTTACAGAGTAGAAAGTATTATTTGAGAAAATTAATTATTACTCGAAGAGTAGAAAGTATTACTCGCGAAAATGAAAATATTATTTGAAGAGTAGAAAGAATTATTTGAGGGGATAGAAAATATTATTTGAAGAGTAGAAAGTATTATTTGAGACAATGAAAGTATTACTTACAGAGTAGAAAGTATTATTTGAGAAAATGAAAGTATTACTCAAAGAGTAGAGAGTATTATTTGAGAAAATTAATTATTACTCGAAGAGTAGAAAGTATTACTCGCGAAAATGAAAATATTATTTGAAGAGTAGAAAGAATTATTTGAGGGGATAGAAAATATTATTTGAAGAGTAGAAAGTATTATTTGAGACAATGAAAGTATTACTTACAGAGTAGAAAGTATTATTTGAGAAAATGGAAATATTACTCAAAGAGTAGAAAATATTATTTGAGAAAATGAAAGTATTACTCAAAGAGTAGAAAGTATTATTTGAGAAAATGGAAATATTACTCAAAGAGTAATATTTTAGGGGATAGAAAATATTATTTGAATAACCCAAAGTATTATTAGAGAAAATGTAAGTGATCTCTAATAATACTTTGAGAGTATAAAGTATTGTAAATGTATAAAGTATTATTCGAGGAAATGAAAATATCACTTGAGGGGTAGAAAATATTATTTGACGTATAGAAAATATTATTTAACGAAGAGAAGGTATTATTCGAGGAAATGAAAATATTATTCGAGCGCCAGAAAGTATTATTTGAGGAATAGAAACTATTACGAGGATGAAAGATATCATTCGAAGGAATAGAAACTACCATTTAAGAAACATTATTTAATAATATTTACTATTTAATAATATTATTCGAGAAATGGAAAATATTTAAGAAATAAAAAACGGGCTCATGCGAGAGCATAAAAAAACATTAGTTTAGTAATGAAAGATATTATTTGAACAATAGAAAATTATTATTTTACTATTAGAAAATATTCAATTGTAGAAAATATTCCAAAATTCAAAAAACCTTCGAATACCTTCGTGTGTACAATCTAATCTATAAAACGTGTATCGTACTTCACGAACAATAATTTCCAGCTGGTAAACATTTAATCGCACTTTTTGCACATTCTATGCACACCGAAGTGTCCCCACATACCTCGTACGTCAGCGATATTACACGTCAGAATATTTATTACGTCTATATTTGTATTTCTATACACAGAACCTCTCGATATACACTCCGTGATAATATTAAGGAACCGCTTTAAATAGCTTGAAAAATAACGGTGGCGACACCGTTTCCAAGTCTGTCGTGTCGAATCGTTAAAAATTCCTCGGCATCGAGGTCATGCATGCGGTCGAAACAATTATTTTATCAACGGAACGTTAAACTTTAGAGTTTGCACTGTAATGCTCTGTTACCGAAACGGGCTACAATTTTTCACCTACTATTTTCGTACCAAATCCGATTTCTACAACCGATATTACCAAAGTGTACCACGAGGTGTTTGCACGCTCGATGTGCGAGAATTGTGTCGTCATTTGTTAGAAATTTTTTCTCAATTGAACGCTCCACGGAAATTCTACACACGGTCCCCCGTTTTCTTTTTTTTTCACACACATTCCACCGCGAGATCTTCGCGCAAATTTCTCATACCTTTCCAGCAACGTTTCAAACGTCACACCCGGTATACACCAGATTTCGCATGAAAATAGCCAAAATGCAAGGTTTGCTTCAACTCGTGATAACTCTGCACGGAAAATAGTAACTCCGCTAATGAAACACGGGATTAAAGTCCAGACGTTAAACTTTAACTCTCTGCTGATAAAAGTTGGAAAAAAAATTTTTTAAACAGTGTACCAGACTTTCGAAAACTCGTCTTTGAAAATTCTCTCGAGTGTATCCCAATCCATAATTTCCAATTTCAAAATTATTTTCCGGGTTTCATACTCGTAGAATATTTAAATTTTCTATTTTCCAAACGATTTAAAGTGTTCTTTTTTCTGTTTTTCAATTGGACAATATTTTTAAAGGAATTTTTTTATTTTTATTAAATACTAGTGTACTAGATTGTTCATAAACTTTTGTCGTTTTTTTCATTGTGAAAAAAAATACTAAAAATACTATACTATTATACTAAAATACTTCCACTTTGAATAATTGTAAATATACGAACAAATCGACATACCTAAATGAAATTTCTTCTTTGGAAAAATAAAACGACGAACCTAACAGTGCCAATTCTTATCGAGCAAACTATTATTAAATTTATTAAATTGTTCGAAGAGTCATTTCATTTTTTTTTTTTTTCAGGTGAAACACGATTTTTTACAGCGTACAAACATTTTACTAAACGATACGTTCTCCATTTTGGAAAACGAGATTACTCTCCAAACAACCCAATATTATTCAGTGTTTCACATTTTGGTAAATATCGGTGTTGGTCGAGTACAGAAGGAACTTGGTCCCTTCGCTAATAATAATCGACCAAACGATAAAACTAGGTGAACATTCGTTGAACCGATCTTATCGAGTCTCTTGATTCTTTAACCTCATCAACGAGGGAAGAAGATTCGCTTTAAATTATCCGTATTATTCTCGCGGTGCAACAATGTTTCTTCTTCGCGGCTGCAATCGTCGTTTACAATTGCATTCGTTACCGCTATTCACGATTTCTTCTGATTTCGAATTCAATTTCAACGTCAGAGTATCCAACGTTTCGACGACCGAGCGTCTCGAGGACCAGCGGAAAAAAACGAAATTAAAATCGTGAAAATTCAATTCGATGGTCCACCATCGACACGGAAAATTATAAATAAGTTTCGTTACCGTTCGATGTGTACTCTCGTGTCTGTATACGGCAAACCCTCGATTATGCTGTCTCACTCTAATCGGTCGTACTTATTTTTTAACAAAACAATTGGTAGAAAAATTATCGACGCAGTAATATTTCACTTTCGCTCGAGTAAGTGTACTCTTCGTAGTATTCGTTATTGTTTAAATATATAACGCACGGTTTTTCGTTCATTTTATTTTCTACGGTATTAAATTTTTATTATTTTTAGTATTGTTATTTTGTTTGTATTTTTTTAGTACTTGCAGGGTCTGTAAAAAATCTTGTATTTTAGTCAAATGAAATATTAATATTTATCAATTAATAATTATTTATCCGATCAAGTAGTACTTGCAGTGTATGTAAAAAATCTTGTACTTTAGTCAAATGAAATATTAATATTTATCAATTAATAATTATTTATCCGATCAGATAGTACTTAGTGTCTGTAAAAAATTCTGTGCTTATGTAAAATGAAATATTAATATTATTCTATTATTTTACGAATTAGACATTCTACCAGAATGAAATTTTAATATTATTCTACTAGAACGAAATATTAATATCAATGCATTATTTTAAAAATCACATGTTCTACTAAATTAATTATTGTATTATTTCACGAATCATTACTGTACATTCTATTAAAATTAAATAATATCATTTGATGAATTTACGAATTATCTATTTGCAGAAATTTAATTCGATCGTTTGTTATTTGAATTAAAAAAATGTAAACGAGATTCGTTGGAGTGTATACTTTTTACTGGGTCTATGGAACTACTTTGCGCCTCATTTAGGCGGAGTGTAAAAAATTTTAGCAAAAGGCACAATCTATCGTCGATAGGAAGGCACGCAATGAGTAGTTACTCGAAAAATACTCGCTGGTGACGATACAATGAAAACAATGGAAAACAAGCGATAGCGAGTCGAAACAAGGGATGTACGTGTATTATAGTTCCCACGATTGTGTCATTCGCCTTTTCAGTTGCGTACTGGCAATCGTATTTTAACGTTACGGGAAAGTAATTATTCCCAGATAAACTTATCGAGAGTTTCCTTGAAACTTCAGCAAATATTATTGTAATTATTATTGTAAAAGCGATAAAGTGAAGACACGTGTTAGAAGAAAGAAAATAAAAAAAAAAAAGGAAAAAAGAGATCCAGAAAAAGTTCCATCGTCGAAAATAAAAAAATTCCATTGGGAAGAGAGAAGGGAATTTTGAAAAAATTTCATCGTCGAAATTAACAAATTTCACTCGAAGGAAATGAAAAAGAGATATGAAAAACAAAAATAAAATAAAAAAAATATCCATCATTGAAAATAATAAATTCCGTAAAAAGAAAGAGAGGAATTTTTAAAAAATACATCGTTGCAAATAATAAATTCCACTCGGAAAAAAAAGGAAGAGAAGAATTTAAAAAAATTCTATCCTCGAAAATTAACAAATTCCACTCGAAAAAGAGAAAGAAAGGAATTTAAAAAACGTCCATTATTGAAAATAAAAGAAATTTCATTCGATGAAAAAGAAAGAAAGGAATTAAAAAAAAAAGATTCCATCCTCAAAAACTAACAAATATCACTCCGAAGAAAAAAAAGAAATTAATTAAACAAAAGTTCCATCGACAAAAATAAAAAAAATTTCACTCCGAAGAAAAGAAAGGAATTTAAAAAAAGGGATTCCATTCTCAAAAATAAACAAATTCCACTCGAAAGAAAAAAAAGAAATTAATTAAAAAAACGTTCCATCGTCCAAAACTAATAAATTCCAGGCTACAAATTAAATTTGTTACAATCGATATATTTAAGAATTTAATATTGCGTTCCTTGCGGACCGTATGGAATATAAGCGATCAATTTTTGGCATACTGGGTGGCAAAAAAAAAAAAAGAAAAAATAAGACTTCAAGGACTCACGGTACTCATCGGGTGGAATAAAAAATATCCGATCCACGTAATTGCTACGATCGATAAAAAAAAGTATAAAAGTCACTTTTGTTATTTACGAACATTCGATATCGTAAGTGAGTCTCTTTGCAGTAAATTGAACGTAAACAGAGGTGTTGATTTAGAAGTATCGGTTCAAGGTTTTCAACACCAGGCCACTAATATCAACGAAGATTACTTCACAGTCACGAACATAACCTAAATCTTCGGTATCTATTCAGTATCCAGTGTGATAACCGTTACTCACGTACTATTAATAAAGTTTGCATATTGTTCTAACGTTCAAACGGCAAATATGCACTTTGCATACGGCCTTGTCAATGGCAACGTTTCTTTAGCTCGCTGTTTCCACGCGGGGAGGTATCCTAATCGGTTAAATTCCGTCTCGTGAATTATTCAAAACGATTCGTCAATGTTTACCCAAATTTGGTTTCCTTTCACTTATCGGTTGGTTTGCGAGATGTGCATTCAAATTGATGGTAGACACATCGAACGTTCACGCGTGACGAAAATGGTTTGTATCATTGATGAGATATGCAATCTTTGTTAATATTAGCGATCTTACGTCATCAACCTTGAACCGATGTATTTTTGACCAAACAACTCCTATTTATATTCAACGTATTTCGAAGAGACTCGCTCTGTCGAATATTCGTAAATAACGAAAGTTTATTATAAGGAAGAATTAAGTCGATTTATCATTTTGTTTCTCCCGATAAGTACTGTAAACTGTAATAGTAAATTTTTTTTTGAAAATTAGCTTACAGATTCGTTATAAAAAAAAAAAATAGGTACAAGAGTTTAAGGACTTGTGGTATTCATCGAGATGAAGGTTTTTTAAAAGTTTCATTTTCGATAGATTTGTGGATTGTTCTTTAATGTTTCGATAATAATTGTGTTCGATCGTGATATATTTTCAAAATTATATTCGATATAGATATTTATTTTTGAAAAGGTTTTCGTAGGGTTAAAGGTCCATAGTTAATATTAATAACAAAATTTAGGGAGCCTTGCGTTAAATAAGAAATGATTGACAAACAGAAGTAAAAATAATAGTAGAATGATAATCGATTGTTAACCTACTATATGGTCTTTTTGCATTCACGGGGCATTAATGACTAATATGTAAAATATATGAAAAATGTACGTAGAATGTACAATTTGAACAATAATACAATATTATTAATATTGAATTTTAGTAGAATATATAATTCGTAAAGTGATAAAATAATATTAATATTTAATTGTAGTAGAATATTTAATTCGTACAATAATACAATAATGTTAATATTATATTGTAGTAGAATATTCAATTCGTACAATAATACAATAATGTTAATATTTAATTTTAATAGAATATACAATATTAACATTTAATTTGAGTGGAATATGCAATTCATAAAATAATGCATTTAATTTTGGTAGAATATACAATTTGCAAAAAAATAAAATATTAACATTTAATTTGAGTAGAATATACAATACGTATAATACTGCATTTAATTTTGGTAGAATATATCATTCGTAAAAAAATACAATATTAATATTTAATTCTAGAAGAATATACAATTTATAAAATAATATTTTAATTTTAGTATAATATATCATTTGCAAAAAAAAAGTACAATATTAATATTTTATGGTAATATATCATTTGCAAAAAAAAGTACAATATTAATATTTTATGGTAATATATCATTTGCAAAAAAAAGTACAATATTAATATTTTATGGTAATATATCATTTGCAAAAAAAAGTACAATATTAATATTTTATGGTAATATATCATTTGCAAAAAAAAGTACAATATTAATATATTATTTTATGTATATACAGTACTATAAGTACCACAAGTCCTCGAAGTCTTGAACCCCTTTCTTCCACCACTCTGCGTACAAGGCCTGCCATTGGGGAGGGTTCTAAAAGAACAAGGTAGGAACAGTGGGGATCCCCCTTGGGCGTAATTAACGCAGTGACTTACGAAGTGCATCGAACACTTCCTAAAAGTTGAGCCGACTTTCGTGCCTCCGAATTAATTAGAGCGCAAATATAGTCCTCATCGAATACCCCTCTAGCTCTGGCCGCACCTAGAGATCATCCAGGGGGCCTAGAATCCCTCTATGTTCCCCGAGATCCGTTTCGACTCGAAACCATCCGGGAACAATTTGAAACGAGCTCGTTAGACGGCCCGGACAGGATTAACCCTGAATTCGATCATCGTTCCGCGAGGACGGTTACATCTCGCTGACACTGGACACCCCCTAAGGGGGTGAACGATGACGCATTCCCCACGTGCTCAAACGAGAAAGCCCAACGAGGCGTTCCCTCGCGTTAACCAACGTCTCCATCGTTCACCGGTCAGCCTAATGAGCTCTTTCCCCTGGGGACAATGAGAGTGGAATCTTCACCGAGGCGAGTGTATAATAGAAAAAACCCCCGGAAGATGAAGAAGATGAAAGAGAGCAAGAGTTGTCTCCCGATGACGCAAGCCGGCTGACCGGCTGGTGAAACAGTAACGAGGACAGCGACAAAGAGACCGCCCCCGATGAGGCCGGGAATCGTTTTCAGGGAAACAAACGGATGGGAGGAGGTTGGTCGGGAGGGACCTGAGGGAACAGCCGCGGAGCGAGTCGAAAAATAATCTCCGCGGGAGCGTACACAAGGGGGAAGGGGAGAGGGTGGCGGTGGTGGTGGATAAGTGTCCGCGGGCGAGCAGGGACAAACTTCACGGGGGGGTAGGTCTGGGTAGGTTTGGGGAGGGGGAGGGGGGGACTATTGATTTGTTTTTGTTGCTCGCGATAGCCGGGGCCGAATGTGTGTCAGATGCCAGTCGACGAACGAGATTTCCCGAGGGCGAGGGCGAGGCTGAGACCGACGGGAGACAGAAACAACACCAGGGAGTCGGAGAACCGAGCACCGTCACCGAGGCAATTATCAAGAGCGTACGGGACGATCGTCGATCGAGAGGAATCTCCGATGACTGATCGAACGGGACACGGGGACACGGACGGGTCTGGTTCTGGTCCTGGGTGACGCCATTGCGAGGAATGTTGGACCTGAACCTAGACCTGCACCTGGACTTTGACCTGTGTGGCGCGATCACGAGAAAAATCTTGGACCTGGACCTGGTCCTAAATTGGATTTGGACCTAGGTGACGCGATCGCGAGGAATGTTAGGCCTGAACCTAGACCTGCACCTGGACTTTGACCTATGTGACGCGATTACGAGAAAAATCTTGGACCTGGACCTGGTCCAAAATTGGATTTGGACCTAGGTGACGCGATCGCGAGAAATCTTGGACCTGCACTTGGACCTATGTGACGAGATCACGAGAAATCTTGGACCTGGACCTGGTCCTAAATTGGATTTGGACCTAGGTGACGCGATCGCGAGAAATCTTGGACCTGCACTTGGACCTATGTGACGAGATCACGAGAAATCCTGAATCTAGACCTAAATTGGGACCTGGACCTGGATACATGTGACGCGATCATGAGAAATCTTGAACCCAGACCTGGTCCTTAACCTAGACTTGAACTTAGATGACGCAATTGCGGGAAATCTTGGATCAGAATATGGGTGATGCTATCATGAGAAATCCTGAACCTAGAGCTGATCCTAAACCTGGACTTAGATTTAGGTAACGCGATCACGAGACATCTGGGACCTGGGTATGGGTAACGCGATCACAAGAAATACTAAACCTAGACTGAAATCGGGACCTGGACCTGGACCTAGGTGACGTGATCGCGAACCAACTTAGATCTGAACCTGAATCTAAACCTAGACTTAGACTTGGACTCAAACCTGGACTCGGAGCTGAAACTAGACTTGTACCTGAACTAGAACTCGGACCTGAATCTAGACTCAAGCCGGGAGCTAGACTCGGACCTAGACCTAAACCTAGACCTGGACCTAAATTCAGACTTGGATTTAAACTCGGATTTAGATCTGAGTGACACAATCACGAGCCATCCCCAAGCTAACCCAGACCCAGACCTAAACTCTAATCTCGACCTAGACCTAGACATAGACTCGAACCTGAATCCAGACTTAAAATTATACTTAGAATTAGACCCAGACTCAAATCTGGACCTGAACCTAGACATGGACTTGTACTAAGACCCAGACTCAAATCTGGACCTGAACCTGGATGACGCGATCACGAGCCATCCTAGACCTGGACTCGGATGACGCGATCACCAGCCATCCCCAAGCTAATCCTTGCCCGGATTAGCCGCGTTCCTGCGGCCGCGACTCTAACGACGTTAGGATCCCCCGGCCGCGACTCTAACGACATTAGGATCCCCCGGCCGTGGCTTTTAATATCGTCGAATCGGGAAGAGATGACTACCTCTCCCCCTCCCCCGTTCCTACTGCCCCTCAGGGCGCACGTAATCCGAGTCGCGAGATTGGAATAACCGCGACCAGTTCTAACCGCGTTACAGGAATCGCAGTGCTACCATCATCGATCGACCCGGCGAGAAATTGGAGAATCGCGTCAAGCAATCCCGGAAGGCCTTCGACCGTGGGGTTGACAATTGGCGAGCGGAGACGTCCCTCCCCCCACAGATCGAAGGTCTGAGCGACGCGGCTACGCTTTCCAGATCGTCTTCTAGACACGCTTGTTAGCTACCGTCTACGACAGATCGTGGGGTACAAGTTGGGGGTTCCTGGCTCGGTCTTTCCCGAACCGCTTGATTCCCTGAGGGTTGACGACGATGTCCCCTTCCTGCGACTGTTGTTGACGCAGTCTACGCTCCGAGGAACACTAGCCCTGGCTCGAAGGGAATGTGGTCTCTGAGCGAGGACTATTTAGACAGTGTTTGTCATTTTTTCTAGATATTTAACACGACTGATTTTATCGGGTATAAATATAATTATTCGAACCAATTTTATTTCTCTTTTACGAGAGTTAAGGAAACAACTGACAAAGGAAGATTCAGAAGTGACCCTCACCGATTGCGATGAAACTTGGCACATTGATAGATCTGTACCTACGATAGGCGTATCTATAATTTTAGGTGTAGATGATCGGTCAGTTTTGCGAAAAATTGATATAGAAAAGTTGGACAAAGCGCATGATATATATATTTTTACATTTTTTGGTATCTTGTCAGTTTCTAATGTAAAAGAGAGCTTGTAAATGATGATCTGCGCGAAGGAGACTAAGTTCATTGAGTAGGGAGTGTGAGGTGAAAGGCACCATCTTTTTTTCAGCTGATTTTTGCCGTACGTGGTCCAGCATTGTGCAAAGGCACGATGCTCTTACAATCGACAAGTGCTGGTCGTTCCTCTTGCAATTTTTCTTGGACCTTATCTGCTATTCATCTTATCTGCTAGTTCTCCAATGGTTCGACGTGGGTTTTGCTCCACTAGAACCTTCGAAGCGTTGTCATCGATATCCGTTGACCGTCCCGGCTTAGGGTCATCTCGAAGACTAGTATCTCCGGAACGAAACTTGGCAAACCAATTCCGCACAATACAATATACCACTACACCTTCACAGATAACGTCACATATTTCATTTTTGCATCAGTCGTCACAATGTTACCATTCTGAAATCTCCATAATATCGTGCAACGAATATTTTCAGATTTCTTGATAATACATTTTCTCTTACATTTTAATTTTTATAACCTTATAACTTTTGGATAAAAAGATTGGATAATTTTTGATAAAATGCGTAATATTTCATGTTAAAAACTTGCAGTAACACCATTCGGTATCAACGTATCCACACATTACTTATTTCGAGTAATGCGCGGGATCCAAGGTCATGTGTCCTTGAGAGCAGACGATCGTTGATGTGTTAATTACAATAGGAATTCCAGGCCTCGCAATCCCCGGAGAGAACCATGCTTACAAACATCTCCAATGCCCCCGAACAACAAGGAACATCGTTGACCTAACCCAGACCTAACGTAAAGATCGCACGAAATTGCCGCGGCACTCGAGGCGTTAAAAGGCGCATCGTCGCTCGCCTAGCCGGTACCAAAGCGGACGATATCACCGAGCAAAGACATCCCTCTCCGTCGTTGAAACGAAAGACTCTTGTGCAGCATCGTCGCGATCGTCCGCGAACGAAAAACGCCGCACGAGACGGCGAGACGCGTCGCTGACTCTCGCGACAGGGTCGCGAGAGCCAGCTAGAGTGAGGGGGAGGGGGGGAGCCACTAAATGAACAACAGCGGCGCCTTCGTCGGAGAACGGTGGAAGAAACGGGAAGTCGAGTAGCGGAGGAGAGTGCGACTTCAAAGAAGGACGAGAAGAGAGTGGGTGACGGAGAGGGTAAAGGGCCCGGTGGAGGGGAGAGGCGAGGAGCGTGGCATGAATTAGAACTCATTTGGTAAAGTGTTGCGCGTGTAGCGAGTTTTGAAGAGGTCGTCGCGGGTGGTTCGACGTCGAGGCGTGTGGAGTAGGGGGGGGTGGAGGGCGGATGGGTGAAAGCGGTTGCCGAGCCGCGCGGGTGGGGATGGACGAGAGAGAGAGTGGGCGGAGGGACCGACAGCGAGAACGAGGGTGGGGAGAGTGGGAACGGCGAGCGCGATATGAGAAAAAGAGCCGACGTAGTGGCGGTGGTGGGGGTAGAAGGAGGCGAGCCAGAGAACGCGCGATAGTGGGAGAGAGAGGTCGGCGGAGAAATAGAGGGATACCACTTTGCTGGTTCTCGCTTCGTTCAAAGAAAACGGGTCGACTTGTCGAGGTTGTACGACTACCGAGTAAGTAATACCCTTTAATCAACGACCAGGGAGGAGTGAGGCCGGAAAGTTTATACCGAGGGATCGGCCGTCGGCGTGAATCGGTACATAGGGGGGCAGTGCAAAAACGTGGTCACGGAACTTTCTCGGTAGGTGGGGGGCGGCTGGGTGGGCAACGGGTGGGCGGTCCTTTGACCATCGAACGATCCGGGGAACTTCTTGACTATGAATCCGCTAATTGCGGACCCCTATTCGCCACCTGTCCCCGATGCCTATAGAGCAACCGCTGCAGCAGTTCCGGCTTACGCGCATCGATGACTACCGCGCGAACCGGCACCGATGGATCCCTGGATTTCTATTGGCAGACGACAGAAATTTTGGAGCGCGTCAACCCTTCGACTAGGGACGATATTGGCGCGGGCCGTACGCCGTGTGCGGACGATCTTCTCGCGTATGGAATACACGTACGTTCCGAACGCCCATGGGCGTTTGCCGCACGCGGACCACCGAGCGCTTATAGTCAAGGGGTTAACTTTCTTATAGCGAATCCACGAGTCTTCTCGTTTATCGCCGTGCAAGGTTCACTCCCCTGTGCTCTTCCGGACATTGTGCAGCTTTCCGTACGAAAATATACCGAACGGTCAGCGGTGCTATTAGCCTCTTGATTTACGACAGTTCTTTCGTACGTGTTACGATATCATCCGAAGCACTTACTCGAACGAAGAACAGATTTCCTGAACCCGGTCGGTAAGAAAAGATCATCCGAGAATCTCGGTACTAAATTCTTCGTATATTTAGTCACGGTTCATCTTTCTAGGAAAAGACGTTACGCTCTTTGGATTCTGATTATTCTTCGATTCTGAAGCAACACGAATCGGTGAAGTTCGGATCGAAAACAGAATCGCAAAGCTGTTGAAGGTGTTCTAACCTTGAGCCCTGGTGGCCACTCAGCGGGAGAATGTAACTTTACGCGCGAACTGTGCTTGTGTTATGATGTTTGGTGGAGATTGTTTCGAGTTGTCTGTGTTTGCACGTTCGTATTCACGTATTGACCAGTTGTTCCAAACGTTCGATCCTGGGTAGGGTCGAAACATTGTGAACCTTTTGCTACGACGGGCAACTATAATCACGAGACACCACTTAGGTAGAACAGGTGGCTACAGTCACGAGACACCACTTAGGTGGCTATAGCGAGGTACGACCCTTTGTACAATTTACATTTTAATGTTTAATTAAAATTTAAATTCAAGTGCCGCTCTGACATCTCAAAGATACATAGAATGCACTTGATTATCTAAATGAAACTTTTTGACAAATTATACTCTCAAAAGCGAGGAAAGTATTAAATCACTAAATGGACCTTGACGTCCATGTGGCGCTGATTGAGAAATATGAAGGAAACGCAACTTTTTCATCAATTATAAGTGAAAATCAAATTAACAGAGTCACTCGTGATCTTGATGTTCATGTGACATTAACTACACGAAAAAAATAGTATATTAAGAAATTCTTGCTTCCAAGAAATATTCTTGCTTCAGAAAAATTCTTCTTTTTCGAAAAATCATTACGAAGGAAACTTTTTTAGGCATAAGACGTAAACCTAAACGTTTGACGACTGTCCGTAGGTAATGTGGACACCTTTGACGCGGAGTCTAGTTCAGAGAGAGCTCTCTAGCTAATAATCCCTATGCATCTCTCGTAACTTTCTCTACAGTTTTCCTTCGTTCGAATAAATTGTTTATACTCCATCCATCTCGAAATGTCCACCAGTAATACGAACCATTGGAACAGGAAAAGACAAGGTACGAAAACAGAGTAGATGCATAAATCAAATACGGATGAAAGTAGCTCGGATGATCATAAAGGATTTTAATACATCATCAGGTTCAAGGGGTGAATCTACGTATTAAAGTGATTACAAAATTTCCTATGAACATATATATTATATACACCTTAGTTCACGAGTTATAGATGATTGAACAAATGTTCAAAGACCCCTATTTTTATGTCTAGACTCCACGCCTATGGTAGGTAGTTCTCATAATCCAATAGACACTCTGTACACCTTATCTTTCGAGTTATGATGGATTAAAGAAAATGTGCAAAGTATCCCTTATTTTTATGTCGTAATCATGGTATATGAAACTTCAATTAGATATGTCTCTAAAGTCTTAGAGTCTTGGGTATGTCTTACCATCTACATCCAATGTTCAACGAATTCCATCAGGGACCTATACTCTATTATCCTGCAAAGTGGTGTTAAAAATTAAGGGGGACAGATTAGGACTTCCCCTAGTTAGTATGTAGATTCACCCTCTGTAGCGTGGACAGGTATTTCTAAATCACTCTGCATAACCTCGCCAAAATTTTCTGCTCCATCAAACGAGCATGCGCCACTCTCATGAAGGCTCTTCGTGCAGAAAAAAGCTTCGACTCTGGCTCACGTTTTCTCCAGGATTTTCTCTGGTATTAACCCTTTCGGTAAGATAAAGTTCAGCTGAAAATCTCCCATACAGTAAGGTTGTACGGGTGGCCAGCAACGCGAGATCAAGCAATAAGCTTACAGCGCAATAAGATTAATCTGATTCCGAGATACCTGGTATTAACCCTTTCGTTACGGTAAAGTTCAACCGAAAAGGTTCCATACAGCATAGTGGTATGGGTCGCCAGCAACCCGAGATCAAGCAATAAGCTTGCGGTGCAATAAGATTAATCTGGTTCCGGGATACCCGGTATATTTATTCGTAATGTATAAAGTGTTTCAGAAATACACTAGACCTTAAGAAATATTTGACCATTATCCCTTGAACTTATTGGAATTGTACAAAATATAGTGAAAGTTTTCTTTTTTTTTTTGTTAAAAAAAAAACTCTTTATTACCTGTACCTATTATTACAATAATGATTAATAAAGGATTTATATGGAATAGATAAAATTTTTGGTAGATCGGTTACATCGAAGCTGACGAAAACAAAGTCATATCGTGATGATTGATTATATTATCTTTTTAATTATTTTCATGTATAGAATTCATAACTACGGTGGACACCCTGTATATCTTGATTTTTGAGTTGTGAACGATTAAAGGGAATGTTCGAAGTGTCTTGTGCTCTTTTATTTTGGAGCGGTTTAAAATTCAACGAAACTCAATGATGTACTGTTCGCAGTTGAGAAGTTGACATATGGAAGAAATTAAGAATTGCATTGGGTGAAACGGTTTAATCGGTCTTCCAAGGCCTAAGATCGAGGAAAAATTGCTCGATATCGTCCACAATACCTTACAAGGCGATACCAAATTTCCAGGGGTCATCTTTCCAGCTCCCAACTATACACGATCCTCGAGAAAGAATACAAAATGGATTTCAAATTATTTGTGGAGCATTTAGTATCTTCGAGCGTGTGCAGAACTCAATGCTAAAGCGTGCAGTAGCATGAACTTTGAACATTTTCTTTAATCCACCATAACTCGAAAACTGAGATGTCTGTTGGGTAGTTAGAAGTATCTACCATAGGTGTGGGGTCTAGAAATAAAACTAAGGAACACTTTGAACATTTTCTCAATTGTACAATAAGAAGTGTCTACCATAAAAATAAACACCAAAATAGGGGATACTTTGCAAATTTTCTTTAATCCACCATAACTCGAAAACTAAGTTGTACATTGAACATTTTCCAATAAGAAAACTAAAGTTTACAGCATGTCAGTTGTACTATGAGAAATATCTATCATAGACATGGGGTCTAGACACAAAAGTAGAGTATACTTTGAACATTTTCCAGTAAGAAAGCTATGGTTTACAGTGTATTTATTAAATCTTGGGTATCTACCATAGGCGTAGGACCTAGACATAAAAGTAGAGGGCACATTGAATATTTTCCAATCATAAAACTATAGTTTACAAGGTATTTGTTGAATCTTGGGTATCTACCATATGCTTAGGATCTAGACATAAAAGTAGTGAACACTTTAAACATTTTCCAACAAGAAAACTAAAGTATACAGCACGTCAGTTGTACTATGAGAAATATCTATCATAGATATGGGGTCTAGACACAAAAATAGAGTATACTTTGAACATTTTCCAGTAAGAAAACTATGGTTTACAGGGTACTTATTAAATCTTGGATATCTACCATAGGTGTAGGACCTAGACATTTAAGCAGAAGGCACATTGGACATTTTTGAATCATAAAACTATAGTTTACAGGGTATTTGTCGAATCTTGGGTATCTACCATAGGCGTAGGACCTAGACACAAAAGTAGTGAACACTTTAAACATTTTCCAATAAGAAAACTAACCTTCACAGTGTATTCGTTGAACCTTATCTACCGCAGTCATGACGTCTAGGTATGAAAGTAGATAATTTGAACATTACCATAACATTCGATCACCCATAAGTCGAAAACTAAGATAATACACAAGGACACACGTTTCGCAAGTGGGCTCTCTCGCTTACCTCGAATCGCGGACTCAGCTCCCGTACCGTGTACATTTATTTCCGTATCACCCAGTATTCTTCGCTCCGCGATGGAATCGTTACGATTGTCTTTGATAACGCGCGAGCACGCGTGAATTTCGATGAGCGGTGCAACGATCCCTCTAACTCCGGGCTCGAGAATCGGTCTCTTCGACTCGTTCGCTTTCAAACGAGGAGAAACTGTCGAGGACGGCAATTTAGCTAAAGAGATCGCTGGGATCCCTGGAATGAATGGTTAAAAATTGAAAGCGGCGGCGCGCTGCTTGAGCAAGTTAACAGGTGTTCTCCTTGAAGCATCGAAAGCGTCGAAGCTTTCGAACAAAACCGTTTCAGTCGGTAGTTTTGTCACGAAACATTGTTCGAACTTCTCGTTTCAAACACTCTCGTATCGAGAAGAATCGTGGAGGTAACTCGCCGCGTGCCCGTCCCACCTTAATCGACTCGACACTCGTCGTGAATTTTTCTATTTAAATCGGAAATAAATTCAAAGGTCCCCGTCGGTCGTAGACAGGCAACTTTTTGTTTGCCGATCTGAGTGACCGTAACGTTGAAAATGTAGACACGCGATCCGTTTTATTTGCCGATCTGAGCGATCGTGACGTTGAAAATTGAAAATTATGATCGCTTAAATCAGCAAATAACGGCATTAAATAACGTTCCGCGACGTTACGATCGCCAACGTTGGCTGATAAAGGGATTAAATAAAATTTTTAACGTTACGGTCGCTAAGTACGACAAACACCGGGATTGGGTGTCTATTTTAAGGCCGCGATCGCTAAGATTCGACAAACAATGGAGTTTCTCGTCACGAGTTTCAATTTTTATCGACGAGCGGGGAATCAAGGTTCAGACGAAATAAATTTCGCGAACGGGGAGCTCGCCTAAGCGAGTAACGTGGAACTCGAGACGCGAAACAATGAGATCGTGATTGTGACAACTTGGCGATATAGGTGTACGTTTAAACGAGATGCGGGAACACGGTGAAATTCTGAGAACTGGTTAAAATTAATATATTCGAACCGAGTAATTTCCTTCGTGTGACTTTTCAAAAGTAAAAATATTTTTCATTGTTTCGTTTCTATGTCAAAAATATAGAAAATGATCGCCGAAATAAATTCCTTACTATGACCTTCGAAAAATAGAAATATTAAAATCTTTTTAATCTCGTTAAATTCTATATTGAAAATATAGAAAATGATTTTCAAATAACTTTCTTGCACTGACTTTCAAAAAGTAATACTTTCATCTATTTTATTCTGTTAAATTCTATGTTACAAAAATAGAAAATGATTTCCAAATAATTTTCTTGCACTGATCTTTCAAAAATATAGAAATATTAAAATTTTTTTAATTTCATTAAATTCTACATTACAAAAATAGAAAATGATTTCCAAATAATTTTCTTGCACTGATCTTTCAAAAAATAGAAATATTAAAATTTTTTTAATTTCATTCAATTCTATATTACTAAAATAGAAAATGATTTCCAAATAATTTTCTTGCACTGATTTTTCAAAAATATAGAAATATTAAAATTTTTTAATTTTGTTAAATTCTGTATTAAAAATATAGAAAATGATTTCCAAATAATTTTCTTGCACTGATCTTTCAAAAAAATAGAAATATTAAAATTTGTTTAATTTCGTTAAATTTTACGTTACAAAAATAGAAAATGATTTCCAAATAATTTTCTTGCACAGATCTTTCAAAGAAACAAAAATATTTTCAATTCTTTCGTTTCGTTTGAAATGTTCCCTCCGCCATTGCTTTGTAAAATCGATCGCTCGGATCTGTCGTTTCAATCGCCACTCATCTTGATATAGAGGGTGCTTCGAAAGTTCTTACGCAAACGGTGCCAATTTGCAACGCAAGTCTCAAAAGTGAAATAGTTGTGAACGTGTCGTATTAAAGAATGCTCGATTAAATAGGAAAAAGAGTGATTTTTCTTCTTTATGTTTCCACGTGTCGTATAAAAAAAAAAAAAAAAAAAAAAAATCCCAGCTAAAAATATCTAATAATAAAACCAACGAGAAGGTTTGAATAAACATGAGTTCGAATATCATTATACCAGTTACACGACGTTTTCGACTATGTGCCTTTAACATTATAAAAGACTTTATTGCGTGTCTACTTACAACTTATCGTGTAAGTCGTTAGGTCAAGCAAAGTAAACATTATACGCACTGGGTCTACGTAATTACAGATAACCGATGTTATTCAGTAACAGTAACGAAAGAACTACTTTGTCAGTTTAGCATTATAGCGTCCTTGTGCGTGCAGAATTATTCCCTCGCTTTACTTTTATATTCTATAAATAATGGTTTGATACTTCAACGTGATAAAACATTTTATAACTCCGAAACTAATGATATTTGTACCCATGTTAATTCAGACTTTTTTGCTTGTTTCGACGAGTACTACGTGTTCCTGAAGTTTGACCCCAATTTTCCGGGACACCCTGTCGAGTAAACTCCTAGAAACAATTTTTTTTTTTTCTCTCCTTTCTCGGCGTGAAAATCATAATAACGTAAAATAGAATTAGTTTCGTTAAACGACCTGTAAGAATATTCCATAATACTGGAAAAATCGAGTAAATTATCGCCGAATATAATATTTTTCTCCGTTTGTAACATATTATGAAAAAGATTGCAAAAAAAAAAGAAAAAAAAATTGCGGTTTACTATATCCGGGTCTCGAGTTCGTATTTTAAAAATCCTGTAAAAGTCGAGTAAATTTTAATATCGATGGAAAAATATTTTTTCGAATATCGTTTATCTGGGACAATGTTTAAACGGGACACACTGGTTTGTTGTTTGAAAAAGAATCTTCGTTTTTTTTTTTTTTTTTTTTTTAAATTTCATTTACGCGAATATTTTACGGAAATTGTGCACACTGGAAATTAGGTTGCGTCATGGTTACTTCCTTGAATGAAAATATATGCGATAGTGAATCTCCAACAAGGCGTGAGTGTTAGCTGGAAACAGAAGCTTGTTTTTCAAAATGTTTTTTTGTTCGTTGAACGACGAACTGATAGCTACGATGAATTTGGAAAAAGTTCAAGAAACAAATTTTCGAGGTGGTATATAAAAGCACTCGCTATATAAAGTGCGCTGAAGTTGAGAGAGATTATGTTGAAAAATAAAATGAAACTTAAAATAGAACGTTTTTATTTATAAGCCGTGAATTTTTTAAACGACCCTCGTGTATTCGAGATTCTAATAATGGAGCGACTCTTATAATTTAATAATTGAAGCATTGTTTGTGGAAAGTAACAGTGTCAAACAATAAATATTTCAAGACGAAAGAATAACTTGTCTGCCTTATAATTTGCAAATTTTTTTTATCAAAATTTTCTACTTTTCGAATTAATTTAATGAAAATGTTAGTCAATTAATTTGCAGAGACGAATATGTGCCAATCGTTTAAATTTGCAAACATTCTAGGTGCTGATCTGAATTATTATTGGAATTTCTTTCATTCTCAAATTTTCAAAATTAAAATGAATGAAAAAGTAAAGAGCAGTTAAGTAAATAACAAACAAATTGAAAAACAAAAATAAACGTAAAAATGAACATTTCATAATTTTACTTTTCTAATTTTAGAAGGTAAACCTTCCTAATTTTATCGCTTATGCCACTTTCTTAGATACACTTGAGATATACTGGTGGCAAGTGTAAAAAATGCAGATTCGAGAGATACCATTATCTTTAAACGTTTATAACTTCGTTAATTTTACGAACTCGAGGAAATCCTTTTGCATTGATATTTTTCAATACATATACTTCGAGAAACTATAAAAAAGAAATTAATTTTTTCAAAATTCTAAACCGAAATCAGGTATTATATATACGATATACCAGTATTATACCAATATTTCTCGGTTATACTTTCATAACCCTTGCATAAATTAAATTATACAAGTATACAATTTTTATACGATTATTATACCACTCAAACTATACCAAAACCGATATAATAAATAAATTACTATCAAAATACCCATACCGATAAAACATCCAAATCGATACAACAACGAAATCAATTATTACCGAAATAGTCATTATAACATCGAAACCGATATAATAGTAAAATCGATATACACAGGGTGTCTCTGAAAAATACGTACAAAAGAATATCGAATATGAAAAAAATACAAAATAGTTATCGAAAAAATTCGATAAATACAAATAGTTATCCAATAAAATTAAGTTTTTACAATTACATAATTATATAATAATTTTCCCCGTATTAACCAGAGAGTTATACCGGTATTAACCAAAATACCCCGTTAATGGACCATCGCAAACTTCCCGCGAAAAGTGTTCGCCCCACCCCCCACTCCCCCTACCCTCGCGCGGAACTTGTTGAGCGCCACTCACGTGGTTCGTGGGCGTTTCGTTTCTACGACGACGTTCCACGGAATGTATCGACTCTGTGTATCCGGTTTTCGGACTAATAATTTTGCGGGCAACTTCCGGCCCGTGATTGCCCGGGAAACTGCTAATGTGCGCACGTCCTACATACGCGAGAGACGATCGAACGGTTTCCGAAGTCGGCCTCGAAGATACGCGCGAGCACCGAGATTGCTTTTCGCAGGGAATCCTTCTCCGGACGGTCTCCCGCTACCCCCACCACCGTGGAAAAGAACAGCTGGCACTCGACGATACATCTGGCGGGAAGGAAATTGTTCAGAAATTCGCGCGGAGAAATAATGGACATCGAGCCCGAGAAAGTAGAAACCGAGTCTCGAAGTGATATTTCTAGTTAATTGGATATTTCTGATGTTACGTTCGTGCGGCCTGTGCTCGTAATAGGTGGAGCCAGTGTCGGCCGATTCTTCGTGAAAAAGTAGATCGAAGCCATGCGGGATTTTTTTTTTCGTAAGAGTCTCACAGGGGCGTATCTACACGGGTAACTAATGAAGCCACGACCCACGCATAGTACACGCCCCGGGAGCTCCTTATTTGTTGATTTTTTAATTAAACTACCTACGGAAGCACCGGGGCACGGCTTTTGTTCTTGACTAATGATCGCTGGTCGTGCGAGTGATGTCATTTTTTTTTGTACTCGTTATTTGTTGAGTTATTGTTAATTGTGTGGGAGCATTTAGTGGGAAAAGAGAGTGGAATTTTTCGGACGTTGTCGACCTTGCATTGGCGTAACTTCGTGAAAAATAATCGTAGGGTAATCTTCGTGGGGTCGTTTTAAAGGTTGAATAATGTACTTTCGTGTTTCTAGGGTGAATTTTTCTGAAAATTTTCTCACATTGGGAAGTAATTGAGAAAAGAGAAAGTAGTTTTCTAGAAAAAAATTGCGAAATTTCAAACTGCTTTCATCGACGCCAATGCTATTTCAAGGCCACCGGGGCGCTTTTCGCTCAAAGTAGAATAACACGGTGAAAAAAAATCGTACATCAACTTTCGGTAGGTCGTTGCAAAGAGGAAACTTCGTTCTTCAAACACACAGTAATCTTAAACCCGTAAAAAATTTTTTAAACAATTCAGAGTGACATGAAATTTTCCAATTTTCTCCAGGAAAAACTATCTTCACTTTTTCAATCGTTTCCCGGCGCCAGAAAATTTTTTTAAAAATTCACCCGAGTAGCATAAAAGTACAGTGTTCGACCTTCAAAACGACCCCACGAACGTTACATTACGACTATTTTTCACAAAGTTACAACTGTTCAAAGATCGACGACGTTTCCACCAAGTGCCCTCAAATTTCCAAGCGGCAGTTATTCTCGCTATTTTGCCCATACCCCTCAAAATAACTACTTCGAGGCCCCCGATGGATGTGTATACACCCTCGGAGGCTCGAATCTCTCGCGAAAATTGAGTTCGAAAAAGTGGTTCATCGCGCGCGCGCTACCACTTCTCCTCCCCCTCCCTCCCCCACTCCCCCACCGCGTAACTCATTTTCCGACTCAATTTTCACGAAAAGGAACACCCGTGGAGGAAATAGTCACTCTAGACCGTCGATTCGATTTTTCACGCCGAATCATGAAGCTTCAAGTTTCTCCGCACCACGCCCATACATAATGCATAAACTTGGAGAGTCAAAGTAGCGGCGCAACCTGATGACGAAGTTTCAGTGTGACCCTGGCTACCTTAAAAGAAGGTAGATATCCGATAATTAACATCGTCCAGGAATATTATCAGCGTTAAGTAGCTCCCTTCCGTTGATTCGAGCCGACAACTGCGCGGGGGGCTACGATCAAAGGACTGAATTACAGCTCGAGCACGAAGTTCCATCGCGGGACGATGTTTTAGTTAAGGAAGAAAGCCTTTTGAGTTCCCACGGGCGAGGAAAATCGATGTTACCCTGAATCGAAGGGTCTGGGGGTAGGCGCGAATATCGTCGAGGGCTGCTGGAATGGTTAGGAAGGCTTCGGGTAAATAACCATAGTGCTCGCGAGCTGCACTTACTACGGTTGGTCGATACTCTAAATAGGAAAACAGGCAGATGCCCCTTTATATTTAAAGTCAGGGAGGCGGACAGTGGTTCCGCGCGTGGATGAAGTACATCGAGCGAATCGGCCACGAGAACCGGCCACGTGAATACAGGGTGATTCGTAAGTGCCTGCTCAAACTTCGGTGGATGAATCTACACGGTTAGGTGAGTGAAAAAGGTCTTGAGAATGCGTGTCCTATGTCTCTTACTTTTCGAGTTACGAGGAATTAAAGATAACGTGTTCACCTCTACCTACGCCACTGCACACCTTATACGGGAAGAGTCCCCATTGGACCGCTCCGATTTTTATGGGATTTTGCAGGGTAATAGTATACGGGTTTCTTGCGACATGTGCAAAATATTAGGTGCAGATGTTCGATAATTTGAAAGATACGAGGGATTAAAGTTACATATCCTTGGTGCATGGTGCAGGTAGAAACATAGAACTGAAGCACCATTGGCGTAGCGAGATGAATACTTTGCACAGCTGGCAAAATGTCACTTGGAAGAATAACACGGAGATGACTATATTCGGGGTGTTTTTTAGTCACCTGCAGTCATTAGACAAAAGAGTACGATAAATTACAAAATACAAAAATAGAAATTTTGAAAATAATTTGCTTTATCGTAACCCGTGCACAGCACGTAGATTCTAAACCGATGACCTAAAGATCGATTCAATTCTTTTTGTTTAAAATTCCATTTAATTTTACTGCAACAACGGTATACCCGATGCTAAAATTTGTACGTACATTTAAAATACAAAAACGCTCCGAATGCATTTAATTACATGCATTTATACACCACGAACTACAAGCACCAATGTATGCGCAAGTATGTTAAAGTATGCATGGTGTGTTGCCAAGGGAACTCCATTCCACGAAATATTTTGCAACGTGCTTTGGTTACATTTCCAGACAAAGTGAAAAAGAACGAATATGTTCGTGGTGCCGCACCTTTTTGTGTTCCGAATGCACGTATGACAAATATCATTCAGCATTAAATGAACCGGCCAAAATTAAATGAAATAAAGAAAAAATTGTTGCATAAAAGAGTCTCAATTTTTATACTATCAGTTAGTACCTATGTACTCGTCTCGCTACGCCAATGACGCTTAAAAAGTTCCGTATTTATTCCTGCACTACATATCGAGTCTATGTAACTTTAATTGTTTATATCTTTTAAATTATCGCATATCTAAGCTTAATATTTTACACGCATCATAATGAACCCCTATATTATTATTCTACAAAATCCCATTAAAATCGGAAAGGTCCAATGGAGACTCTTTTTTCGCAACGCGTGCAGTGGCGTAGGCTTAGACACGAGGTAGACACATTTTCTTCAATTCCTCGTACCTCGAAAACTAAAGTGCACAGGACACACGTTCATATGACGTTTTTTACCTATTTTAATATATAGATTCACCTCCTCAAATATATACATTTATAAATCATCTTGTATGCAGATCACCTGACATATTCGGCCCGCTTGACGGAGAAGTGAGTCTCTCGTCGACCGAGAGAACATGAAATCTCGCAGAAGGAAATTTTTTTTATCGAAAAATTAAATCCACGTGCACCGATAATTCAAAGGCGATACCGGCTCGAAACGCGGGCGATAAACGCGAAGGTTGATTTTGCGGTGTACCTACAGGACGAAGTAAAATTCGTCGTGACACCGGGGACAGGATGATTCGTTTTGTTCGAATAAATGGGAACGACGGAATAAATGTTTCTCTGTGGAGGAAAGCACTCTGGAAATTGATCGAGCACTTGACCGAGGCTCGTTTCGGTCCCAGCCACGAACGATTGTGTTCGGTACGTACAGAGTTAGAATTGGGTGTCCTCTTAGCAAAAAAATAGGAAAAGTCTATCGTTCTAAACCGACCACCATTCCTTGGCTCGTTAACACGGAGCACCGAATCGAATGACGAAATTATCTCCGTCCAATTAACTTTAAATTTAAATAGACTTTTAACGTGTAGGTGCGCCCCGCCCCCAAGAAGGCGTTTCTAGGCGTAAAAACGAATCGAAAAAAGGAGGTGACATTTTTTTATAACGCATTTCGTGTCTGCGAGAATCAAGCTCGAAAAAAAAAATGAGCGTCGATAACTCGTACGTGCTGGAATCGATTTCGTCGAAAACGAGATATCTGGAGGGAGGGGGAAGAATTTCAATTTACGTTTTCGATTTATTTTCACATGCAGATCCACTTGTTTCGGAACACACCTTGTGTACGTGTAAAAGTTAATTCTGTTCGAGGAAGTTAAAACGGAGTACGAAATTACGATAATAATTATTTACTATCAGGAACGGGAAACCATTTGTTGGGAAATAGTAAAACAAAAAAATAAAACTATAAATACATTGTATAGATTGTTTACATTACTCGTTAGGTATGAATATTTTGTATGGTGCAACTTGTAGAATTTCTAAACTTGCCAAACAAATTATAGTTAAGTAAGTTAAATAGTTGTCGCTAATAAATAGAAAGTTGCTAGTAAAGTACACGAAGAGGATGTTGATTCCTAAAAGTTTACAATGGAACGTAAAGATTGAATTTTTATAACAAGTCTGACGAAGCGTTTAGTTTGATGTTTTGTATACAAACAACGACCGAGTAGAAGTTACGATGTTGTTCGAGTGTCAATAAACCGAGACGTGAAATAATAAGATCATAGAAATATTGTAAAGTTTCTACGGAAAAATTTCTTCGTTTCTACTAATGTGACTAAAACGCATGACGTGGTACTTACAGATATTGAAATTAAGCGTATTAATGAAGTACTAAGAAGCCAGACTGACGAGATCCCGTTGTAGGAGTGCTACATCCAACGTAGCCAGGAAAATAAGCTAGATTTAGAACCGAAAGAGTGGTGGTAGGTAACGTGACGCAGCGGCCCTCGTTGCCTAGTAACGTGCAGCGAAGTCGGGGACGTACAAGCGTAGATTATAATTCTGAACTACTAACGCAGAGGTTCTGCGTCGCGATCCGTGTGTCCCCCACTCCGCTGCATGTTGCGTGGCAACGGGACCCCGCGTCACGTTACCTACCCCCACTCCTTCGACTTGAAATCCAGCTTACTCGCCTGGCTACGCTGACCGCATCCTCTACATTAGTGATAATTCTGTAAATAGTTTGTGAAAATTAGAAATCGATTGAAGAAAGTCATAAATAAAAAGAATAAAGAATAACGGACCCAATTCTCCTGTAAAGACTATTGGTAAATTTTACATAATGATTTCGATTGGACAAATAAATACAAAACCAAGAAAGAGAATTCTTAGCATGATTTAGAATCGCCTAGTCTCGTAGAATCTAAATTTTAGATAATAAAATTGTTAGGAGTGTCAAAGACCCTACATGTATATATATTAATGCTTAGTTGATGTTTGTAAATAAAATATTAAATTTAACGATCGCCTTGCTAGACTTTTATTATAAAAACTTTTCTTTAATATTTTCTTTAACGGGGATGTTTTCACCCCTGGGATCACCTCATTGATAAGGGTCACTTGAACTACGATTTCTGAAAAATTTCAAATTTTTTTCAATTCTCAAATTACCGAACATTCCTTGTCAGTCGACTTTGTCAATTCCTTTTATACTGTACAATGTACCCTCTAATTGTGTATAGAACACGTTTATACTTTTATCTCTTTTTTATTCACTACTACAAAGGGTTTATCCCGTTAATAACAACGAAGAATTGTTATTATCGTTCTATCGCGTCAAAGTGAAAAATTGATTAATAATTCCCGCTCAAAGGGGTGGAGTTCGAAGAATCGAGAAGCACGATCGTGTTCGCAAGAGCACGCTTCGTATATAAGACGAATGGCACGAGCCCAACCATTGTAGTCGTCGGATACAAATAAAAGTTCCGGGACAAATTCTTCTAAACGTCGCGTACGTTGGACACACGTGACAGAAGTGGGCCGAGGGTGAGCGGTTAACAAAGAGCGTGCCTTCGAGAAACCGAGGGTGGCACTTGCCGGAGACTGAACGCGCGTTTTGCACAAAACCCCCATTTACTTTGTGGGATTTCGTAACGCGCGCTCGCGACGTGACAAATTTTCGATATGCACGTGTTCCATTTGGGCGTCTATCCGGTAACTAAGAGGTGACACTTTTTCATTCCTTCGTAGCCTTTAAAACGCTTGGCGTTTCGGGAACGAGAACGATACACGAAAGCTTCCGTGAAATGTACAGGGTGTCTCGAAAAACTGAACCCCAGCGGGCCAGGGGATCGAAACTTGTGCCTCGTTGATTGGACCGAAGCTGACAGAAACAGCGAATGAAATCAGAACCCAGAGAATATTCGTGAAAAAGTGAATCGAAAATGTAAAATAAGATTTTTTTGCGCGAGGCTTCGTTTTCGAGAAAATCGATTTCGAAAATTCTTGGGGCACCGCTCAGCTGACGCGAAGTACCATTATATCTAATTGTGTCGGTGTTTGTAAATATTGTGATTATTTGTTAGAAATAATATATCGGGTTCTAATTTTAATATTTACAAACACCGATACAAGTAGAATTAACGAGTAACGGTTGCCTTAGTGAAACAGTGCCTCAAACATTTTCAAAACCGATTTCCTCGAGAACGAAGTCTCGTATAAAAAAATCTTACTCCACATTTTCGATTCAGTTTTTCCCAAAGAAATCACTCTGTCGAGTTTCAATTTTGTTTGTTGTTGTTAACAATTTCGGCCTGCGTGATAAAATCTCGATGTCAAGTTCAAAGATACCGCCTAAACGAGAACAGTTTCCAGAGTACACAAATAAAAAAAAAACTCGTACGAGCTGTACCAACCACCCAGAATTTGAACTATGAACTACTTAACAACGAAGCAGCCCGCTTTGATTCATGGCTGCTAATCTCGTTCGAGTAACATTAAAGTCTAACGGCTAATCCAATCGCGCGCATCTCGCCGGTCCTCGAAGAAGCGGAATGCTAAGAGTAGGCGGATAATTTAATAACGGGGTATCCAATCTTTAACTCGAATAGTTTCAGCGAGTTCCGGGAACAGAGAAACCAATTAGGAGGGACCAGGACAGACGCGACGTTCCCTAATCTCTTCCGTAGCCTGTTTCGACTCGTTCCACGACAATTACCGATCTGAACAACCACAACTCTGGACTCGAACCTGATGAATAACTCGTTAATTCCATCCACGTGGAAAAATGTCGAACAAGTAATAAAAATTAATATAAAAAAAAAAACGCGCGTGAGAGAGACAGAGAGAGAGAGAAAGACAATCCCTAAACCGTGCATCGGATGGTGATCTTAAGACTGAAGGACTGAGGAGAGAAGGGGAGAAAAACGTAGAAGGACCCTCGAATTTAAAGCTCGGGAGCGGGAGCCACGCTTGTTAGAGTTCCGTGAAATTAAGTCCGCTTAACGAGTACGAGTCGAGAAATTTAACGAGCCCGCCGAGTCGTATAGGTAACCCTGGAGAATTTCGCGGCAGTTTTGATGCTGACGACCGCAACCCCAACCACACGTGGCGAGTTGCAAAAATGTAACGGTGAACACGTCCCTTCGAGTAACAACTGACGCCTTGAGTTCACTCGTACGAGACACGGAGTTGAACGGAGAAAGGGAAAGAAAAAAGTCAGTAGTATAGCGCGAAAGATGGACGAGGTGCGTCAGTTGCTCTTGCAGGTTCGTTCCTTCGTAGCAAGTGACGCATCGAGAATCGATCGAGCATCCTCGAGCGGTCTACCTTTCGCTTTTCCACGTTTTGCGAGCTCTCCTATCGCTTTCAACCACTCTCGATATCCAACGAGTCGCGACGACGCGACGTTTGACTTATTAATACTTTGATCGTCTCTCACGATCGGAAGAATTCACGGGGAAGATTGGGGGGGGGGGGGGGGACTCGAGGCGTCGTATGAAAGTTGTCGTCTTTTTGCGAACTACTTTCCCGGCTACATGCGCAGTTTGCGAGGAAAAGTTTTCCACGGACTGGAAGGGCGTTTAGTTCTCGTCGTAGTGCAACTGAAAAGTCGAAATAGAGGCGCGTGTCTGGAAGTTTCCTCGAGATTTAGTTAGAGAACGTTTTCGTTCATGCATCAGTACCCGGTGGGACGGGGACAGACTGAAGTGAAACGTTGGAATAAAAGTGAGTTTTGATCATTTTTTTTTACATCGTAAACCTTCACTGAATTTTTTCATCGCTTTTCGTATTTATTCTTTAAACACTTTTATTTCAACGTTTTACTCAAGGTGTCTCCCTTCAGGGGAATGTATTGGGTCGATATCTATGTCGAGCAACCAGAGAATTAACAGATAAGGCGAATAGCAGCTAAGGTCCAAGAAAAATTGCAAGAGATACCAGCACTCGTCTTTTGTAAGGGTGTCGTGTTTTTGTTGGACCACATAAGCCAAGAATCATCCGAGAAAAAGTTTTTGAATTAGGATCATCCGTTTTATCACACCCTTCTTCCTCAGCCAACCTAGATCCCACAGATTACTGTGTATTACGATCACCCCAGAATTCTTTAACCCTCTCGATGTTACGATCATGTACATACGTCTAATAATTGATACACATGTGTGCTATGAACACGTATACAAGTATACCGAATTGGGCACTACGAATGTGTGAACGTGTTTACACAAAGTATGAAGTAAAGTATTCAGCGTTGAGACATACCACAAACAGAATATTCCGTGTGTACATTGCACACTCGTCAAAAGTATGGGGTACAGAAAGAGTCAAACAGACAAAAATTCAATAGCGACAAGTTCGTTCACAAATTTTCATCGTACAAAAAAAAAAACGTTAAAGTGAAGAAGAAGAACAGAATAATATCTTCAGATCTTTGAAGACCTACAACTGATACACCTGACCCAATGCGATTCACAATTCCTTCCAGAGGTCAACTCCTCAGCTCCGCAGTATAGGTTAGGTGACGACAGGTGACCGGTACACGAAAGCTTCGATTCAGTTTCGTTCGATCTCCGTATTCACGCGCGTAAATCTTCACGATCGCGGGTGTGCGTGTCACTGAAGGAGGAAACATCATTCCGGGTCGCCAGTTCCGAGGAAATAATATGCTTCCGGCTGTGGGCGACTTCGGTCGCGGTTTCGATCGATAGAATACTTCGCTAATCCTCTCCGGCTTCCTCCTGTAATCTGACGCATTAATATCGTGATTGCTTACGCGACCGTTAGGGTGAGATCGAGGCCGATAAACTGGGGACCTGGGCTTCTCAACGGGATCGTCGAGGACGACAGTTCGAAAACTCGAAGAGACTGGAGATGTTGCAGAGAAGGAAGAGCGTGACTGCGACGCGGAGGACTCTCGTCTTCGAGGATGCAGCGGGTGTACCGACCCGGGCAACGAGATAACTTTGGATTCGTCTGTTTCGTCGCCGGGGGTTGCTCGGTACGCTAGAACCGTCATTTGGAGATGGATGAACCCGATCCTCGCGAATCATCGTCGATCGAACGGAGAAACTCCGAAGAAACCGAAACCGAAGGAGTCGAAGTATGTAAATAGTCGAGCGATGAAACTATACCCACGAGGGGCCTAAAGCCATCGGCGACGACGAGTTTTTGTACACCCAAGACTCAATCCTCGCTAGAGCCGACTTAGTCGTTTCTAGATAGCTTGCCCTAGAAGCTGAACAAAGCACGGACTCGTCCCATTCGACTTGACATTAAAGAGGGTTGTACAAAGAGGATGGCCTTTATCGGTAGACGAAGGATCTGAGATTGTCAGGTGCCTAGCGCTAACCAGGTGCGAGGGATTTGCGTAAAATGCGATCTACGTGGTCGGCCAAGTCGCGAAGCTAGACAGTCCATCGGCTAAAATGTGCCACCATTTCGGCTGGATGTTGGTACTCCTGGTGTCGCTTCAGCAGCTTTTGGTGGTGTCCCAGTCGAAGGCCCATAGCGAGCGGGAAGCCGTTCTCATACCTGGTGACATCGTTCTGGGCGGTCTGTTTCCGGTACACGAGAAGGGAGGTGCCACTTGCGGACCGAACGTCTACAATCGTGGGGTACAACGTCTCGAGGCGATGTTGTTCGCCGTCGATCAGATCAACAGTGACAAGAAGACCCTGCCCGGAATCACCCTTGGGGTCCACATCCTCGACACATGCGGCAGGGACACCTACGCGCTGAATCAGAGCCTGCACTTCGTCAGAGCGTCCCTGTCCAACTTGGACATCAACGTTCTAGAGTGTGCCGACAAGTCCGTGCCGAGGGTGAAGAAGACCGCTACAGCCGGACCGATTTTTGGGGTGATCGGTGGCTCCTATAGCTCTGTGTCTCTCCAAGTGGCCAACCTGCTGAGGCTCTTTCACATCCCGCAGATATCACCGGCATCGACTGCCAAGGCCCTCAGCGATAAAACCAGGTTGCGTTGAGTTCTTAGGTATCAAGCTTTATCTTTCGTTTTGAATCGAGTGCGGAATATCGCCTATGGTGGAGTCCATGACCGAATCGATTTGGTGTACCTCCAGTTGCACCCACCGGGGAGATTCTTGTCGATTTCTTGGCTCGCACAATGAAGGTAGCAATAGGATCCAACGTATCGCACGAACGAACTTTAGATATCGAATTCATTGATATTCATGGGCGGTAGTAACAATAACAGTAACAGTAGTAGTAAATATCGTCAACGGAAAGTTAGATACGATCAATGGCAATGTTGCTTGGGAAGCACGAAATCCTAAGATGTTTCGAATCCGGGTCGAGCCAGGAGCAAGATAGAAAGCGAGGGCTTCCGTTTCTGGAACTTGTTCAACCAGCCAGGTCGATTCCTTCGCCGACTCCACCATAAATCGTCGCAGAGACGACCCAGTAAACTCAGGCACTTGCACTAGCTGCAATCTTAAAGCTTCGATTAATTGGCATCCACTATACAGTAGAGTTCAAAGATTCTGGCCGCCCAAGGCCATCAAGTAACCGTCCCCAGTGTTTACATCAGCGCTGTCCAGCGTATGGGACTTTGCTTCCCCCTTCAACGGTTCCTTCTCTCCATACAGCATACCAAACGGGAATAAAGAGACCCAAAGGTCCCACGAGACCTCGCTTGAACTTCACTGTCCAGCATTTAGGTCTCTCACGTTCTGCTTCTCCCTCCAATGGTCCTTTCTCTCCACACAGTATATCAGACTGAAGTGGGGGAACCCAGGGGTATCACGAGGCCTCTCGCGTAACTGCCTCCCCCTCCAACGGTCCCTTCCTTTCACATAGAATACCAGGCAGGAGTGGGGGAACCCAGGAGTACCACGAGGCCTCTCACGTAACTGCCTTCCCCTCCAACGATCCCTTCCTTTAACATAGAATACTAAGCGGTAGTAGGGGGACCCAGGGGTATCACGAGGCCTCTCACGGAACTACTTCCCCTTCCAACGGTCCCTTCCTTCAACATAGGATACCAAGAGGGAGTGGGAGAACCCAAGAGTGCCACGAGGCCTGTCACGTAACTGCCTCCCCCTCCAATGGCCCCTTCCTTCCACATAGAAGATCAGGTGGAAATGGGGAACCCAGGGGTTGCACGAGGCCTCTCCAACGATCCCTTCTCCCCAAACAACGTACCAAGGGAACCTAAAGGTCTCGCGAGGCTTAGCTTGGACAGCGCTGACTCAGATCGTAAATGCCAAGGATCTTGTACGCGAAACGTAATGGGTGAAAGAGCCCCAAGCGGCCAATTTCTTTCGCCTTTGCTACGCTCTTTAAGCAACCCTATCTCTCTACCCCGCAACCAAATCTCTGATCGCCATCAGGTTCGACTATTTCGCACGAACGGTGCCTCCGGACACCTTCCAATCGATCGCCCTGGTGGACGTGGTGAAGAGCGCCAATTGGTCATACGTCTCGACCGTGTACTCCGAGGGCAGCTACGGTGAATACGGTATAGAGGTGTTCACCAGGGAGGCGACGGAGAGGAACGTATGCATCGCAGCTGCGGTGAAGGTCCCCGGTGCCGCGGACGACCGTGTCTTCGACGACATCATTCAGAGACTGAGCAAGAAATCAAACGCCAGGGCAGTGATACTGTTCACACGAGCCGAGGACGCAAGAGGGATCCTCGAGGCAGCTGGACGTTCGAACCTCAGCCAACCGTTCCAGTGGCTGGCCAGCGACGGTTGGGGTCGACAGAGCAAGCTGGTGGAGGGTCTCGAGGAGGAGGCTGAAGGTGCCATCACCGTGGAACTTCAATCGGAGAACATACCAGGCTTCGACGAGTACATGGCCTCGCTGACGCCGGACACCAATAGACGGAATCCCTGGTTCAGCGAGTACTGGGAGGAGGTGTTCAGCTGCGTCCCCAAGAGGAGCATGGCGAATCAGAACGCGACCGTGTGCCCGCCTAAGCTCAGATTGACCGCAGCAACCGGATACGAGCAGGAGTCGAAGGTCCAATTCGTCGTGGACGCGGTGTACGCTTTCGCTCTGGCCCTCCATAACCTACAACGGGACGTGTGTGCGAAGAACGCTGGTCTATGCGCCTCGATGGCTCACTACGACCGCGGAGCGTTCTATAGGAATTATCTACTGAACGTGTCCTTTACAGGTGAGTCGAATTACCACGAAAGCCCTACCGTACTCCAAGAGCGAGGTTCAATATTTCGTCCCGTTCCACGATGGATTCAATGGTGGGTGGGTAGTCGGGGTATTGGGGTGTAGGTATTCGGGAATCGGTCGCTCTCGTATGAAATTTTTTTCCCCTTGCGGCGAACCGTCCAATAAACGCGCGATTCTCGCACCTTACGACGCGAACGATAATATCACCTAGGGTCGAGGTGCGAGCGACGATAAACACCGATGAAAGCAGAGACATTCGACGGGTAGGGATCAGCCCAGGCAATATGAAATTTTACAAAGAAGGGGAGCGGGAAGGGTCGCTTTGAAAGCGTATAGTACGAGCGTAACGGTATTTCGAAATCGTTCCCTATTGAATGGATGCATCCGACTCTTGATTACTTTCCACGATTTTTCTAATACACGGGCATATCGCGAAGAGACCCGTTTGCCGAGCAAGGTACACCTCAATGTAGATGATCCTGATCGGTCTCCGGAACGCAAAGCGGCACGTTATCAAAAATAGTTCCATTTGGTATTCGACGAAGCGGGGAGCACTTATCGTTATTACCGATGAACCCCTGCTTTCGAGGATAGAACAACATTCCACGTGCCGAACGTTATGGGGTTCGATCTCACCGCTACCGTGCTGGCCCTCGGAATAGAGCATCGAGTGCCAAGTCGGAACTTGGAATCTTCCTGCAAAGGGGAGGGTGAAAGCACTCCAAACCCCAGAGAAAAGGCTACCCCAAACCCTCCACAGTCAGCTTCGTGGCAGATACCACGAATTTTCGGCGAAGCTGTAAAAAGCACGGAGTCCGGTTCCCAAGTTGAAAAAGCATCCCCTAGGCTCGTCGTAGACCCGACGAGTGAAACGCAGACCGCGCGGTGGTTTTCTTTTTTCTTTTTTCTTTTTCTTTTTTTTTTTTTATTCACGTACTCCCGCGCGATAAAGACAGACCCATTAAAAAGGGTTGAGGTAAAACTCGTCCGAGGCCAGCAAAGCTCCGCGACTCCGACAGGGAAACGGAGAGGGTGGAGTTGAGAGTCGCGCGGAAAAACGAGAAAGAGATGGAGATAAAAATGTGGGGCGGGGTAGTATCACAGGGGGATCGTTGCTGTATCGATCCTAAATGTGTGCAGTCTCCAATGCCATTGTTTTTTTCCACCCGCTATTTGCAAAGACGACACGCAACGAAGATTTACGTTCAAGTTTCGCATCCGACCCAAATAACGAAGGGTTTTTCCAACGAGACACTTGGCAGACCAACGGACGACAGTTTGGGCATATTGGCTCCCGGGACGATCAATTTAGAGATGAAGGCCCCAAAGTTCTCGGACACTGAGTATCTCGTCAGATAGGGTCTGAAAATCATCGATGGTGCACCAACGTTACCTTCAACCTTGGTTACTCGCGTTTTCCATTCTCAGGACGATGATAACGCACACTCCAACGGCATTGTTTATGTTTCCATTAAGCGTGAAAGACGATCGCTGAAAGAGCGGATCTCCAATGAACGAAGCGGTATTCTGTAACGCTTTTAACGACGCGAAACGTTCCGAACGGTGGTAAAGAATCTCATTTTTCACCGGTTACGTAACGCTGGAATTCACGAGGAAGAGTTAGGTAAGTTTGGATCTACTGGTGTGGGTCACTTTTGACCCGTAAAGTGGTTCGCGTTTCGAGAATCAAAAATAAAAGAGACGATCGAAAAAAATGGGGCTTGATCATACAGTGTGTCGGACAAGAGAGCTCTAAAGACCACTTTTAACCTTGCTACCCTCATTTTAATTCTTGGAACGACCGGTTGAAGACAAATGTCCAAGACACCCCCAAAACACTGTAGACTGATTCTCTTGTCAGTGGACTCGATAAAGTGTTACCTCAGCTTAACACCTCAGCGATAATCCTGGGTGAATCTCCTCGTTTTTAGTTCACAAATAGACCAGCCTCCCTCAGTGTCGTGATCGTGGTCGTCGAACAGCCAATGACGCAACAGGGACTATACACAAACACGGGATTATCGCTAGGGTGTTTAGACGTTGGCACTGCCTTTGAGTCCACCGACGAGAGGGAATCACCCTGCAGTTCTCAGCTATCAAGCGTCTCGTCCGAGGGATCTGTAAAATCACCAGTGATGCTACCTTCACCCTTTCTACACGCGTTTTTCATTCTTAGGATAACGCACACACTGCCACCAGCATCCTTTATGTTTACGTCGAGCGTGAAAGACAATCCCTGAAAAAACAGTTCTCCGTTCCGTGACGCTTTTAACGACGCGAAACGTACGACATGAGAAAGTATCCCATTTTGCGTGTAATAGTATTTATGATGAAAAGTTAGATAAGTTTGGATCTATCTGTGGGGGTCACTTTTGACCCGGAGGAGATACCGTTGAAAAAACGGAGAACTCATTTTTCATTGTCTGTCCAGTAATAATATTCGCGAAGAAAAGTTGGATAAGTTAGGATCCATCTGTATGGGTCACTTTTGACCCAGACCCCATTTTACTTACTCGAAGAGATATCGTTCAAGAACGAACAACTAATTTTTCATCGCCTATCTAATAACAATATTCACGAGAAAAGAAATTAGACAAGTTCATCTCTGGGTCGTTTTTGACCCATTCGACGCACTTCACGATCCACTTCACTTGACGTTCCGAGGGTCAAAGATAAAAGACGGAGCCACTTCGGGAGAAATAATTATCAGCCATCGAGTGTCTCGCACAAGCGGGCTCTGAACGCTACTTCAAGCTTCCTTTCTTGTTCTCCATTCTCGGAACGATCGACAAATGATAAAAGACGAAGACGCCCCCAAAATCTGGTTCTCAACCACTGATGTCCTCGAATGAGTAAGAAAAAATCCTACTTTTCATTGTTCATCCAATATTTAGTAATATCAAGGAAGAAAAATTACGTAAGTTCGGAACTGCCCGCGTGGGTCACTTTTGACCCATACCCCGTCCTCACTCGAAGACTTAACGATAAACGACGGAGAACTTATTTTTGTTGTCCGTCTACTGAAAATAGACGAGTTTGTCCCTGGGTCGTTTTTGACCCAATCGGCGCACTTCACGGGCCACTTCACTTGACGTTCCGAGGGTCGAAGATAAAAGACGTGGGCACTTGGGGAAAAATAATTATCAGCCATCGAGTGCCTCATCCGAACAGGCTCTGAACGCTACCTTCAACCTTGTTACACCCGTTTCCTCGTCTGACGTTTGCCTCGAGGTGTCTGGCCACGTGTGGACGTGATTAGACCGGTATCTCGGAATCGAATCGGGCTGTATCCGCGGGGCAGCGTTATCGATTCGTTCGGTTTGACGCGCGCGACGTGGCGATTTCGACGAAATGTCCAGGAAATAATGGCCCGGTTTCAGTGAGTTCGCCCATGGTTTAGATCGATCTGTCCGCCGCTTTCACGGAAGTTGAACGGATGACGCAAAGATTACGGCGGGCCACGTGGACGGCGAAACGGTCCGGAATGAATTTTTACGTGGCGTGGAAATTTTCAGCGACGATACGAACCAGACTACGAACATCAGCCGTGTTAACCGAATCGTCTTAACGGATGATAAACTGCTCGAATCAAATTGATTATCGAAAATATAATGTAATATATTTAAATAAATTTGATATTCACGATCAACGATTCGCTACAAATACGGAACAAGGAATTTAAAATAAATTGTTCACGTAATATATTATATAAGCTGTTTACGTAAAGTATAAGTAATTGTTTTATTAATATAAAATTGTTTTATAATATAATATTTGATTTGAAGCTTAAATCGAATCAGTGGGGTAGTTTGAAATTAGATTGTAGTAGGTGTAAACTAAGATTTGTTTTTTTAGATATTTTGCAAACAATTATCGATTCTTCTTCGCATATATAATTTTTACATGTCGAGACAATATTGTACTTATTGTTTTGTAAACTACTTGTTCGATTGATTTGAAATTTGAAGTGTAATAATATTATCTATCGTTGCACGTAAGGATTTTGAGAGAATTTTGAAGACCGTTGATCTTTTTATTGCAAAATTCATATTTTCTTTTTTACAAATGGAAATTAATATTTTAAAAATTTTATATCCAAAACGATAATGTCTAGTTTCTAAAACATCTAATTTCGTCCAAATCTGACCATCGGAACCAGAGTAATCCACCCACAGATGGGCAGAATTTTATTCGAATAGCAGCTGACGAATAATGACTCTTTATAACGATTTATTCGCAACGTTTATTCGATTTAATGGTCATTCGGATAAGCTCTTGTTCGTTCAACGTAAAACATAATTTGATTGGACAATTAGTCAGATTGTAATTTTTATCGAACAAATAACAAGTCGAAAGTTATTCATTTTTTATTCATTAGTTAAAATTTCTGTCTACGTGAGAATGTAACATGATACGAGGAACCTTATATTTTCTACCTGCATTAATATTTTATCATGAAAATTCGCAGAAATATGACTCAAAACGTGTACTTTTAATATACGTACGAAATTTTAATATCAGACATTCTATATCGTCAGAAAAAATTCCTAAACATTTTTTTCGTTCTGGTGGATGATGTTCCCCCTTAACAATTCAACGTGTGTTGAATGTAAATACGATTCTTAATTTAACGTTAATCTTTTCTAAAGCTGGGGGTATCTAAAGTCCGAGAACAGAGAAATTACTTCCCCAGTTACGAAGTGGTTTGACCCAATCTGATATTTAACCAGTACTACTCGTTTCCTCTCAACCAGCAACAAAGAAAAGTATCAGGCATCGTGCGACTGATTACTCAGCATGATCGTCGAAAAAAAATCATTTTCTCAGCGCAATCTTTGAAGGAAAATAATTTTCTCAGCGCCATTGTTCCAAAATAATTATTTTCCCAGCGCGATCGTTGAAGAAAAATAATTTTCTCGAGACGATTGTTCGAATAAAATAATTTTCTTGGACACAATTATCGAAAAAAGAATTATTTTCTCAGCATGATTGTTCAAATAAAATTATTTTTTCAGCATTGTAATTGTTCCAAAAAAAATTATTTTCTCAGCACTGTAATTGTTCAAAAAAAATTATTTTCTTAGTACGATTATTCAAATAAAATAATTTTCTAAGGTACAATAATCGAAAAGAAAATTATTTCCTCAGTACGATTGTTCAAATAATATAATCTTTTTGGGCACGATAATCGAAAAAAAAATTAATTTTTTTAGCAGGATTGTTCAAGTAAAATAATTTTCTTGGGCACAATAATCGAAAAAAAAATAATTTTCTCGGCACGATTGTTCAAATAATATAATTTTCTTGGGCACAATAATCGAAAAAAAAAATTATTTTTTTAGCAGGATTGTTCAAATAAAATAATTTTCTTGGCACAACAATCGAAAAAAAAATAATTTTCTCGGCGCGATTGTTCAAATAAAATAATTTCCTCGGCGCGATCGTTTAAACAAAATAATTTTCTCACCACGATCGTCGATACGAACCATAAATTTGGCAATACCGACGATTCTCTAAGAGCACACGAAGGCGTAACGGATGACAGTGTACCCGTCGAATATCGACGAATGCATCGTGATAGAAGAATATGTAAAATAAAAGGCCCTGTGCGTCATCTGTTCGATATTGAATGAAAAATGTCCCGTGCAGCTAAATGGAGGGTTATCGAAACGGCTTTGGTATCTGCCTCTCGCTTATCCGAGATATTGCGATCCCGATGTGGTGGCGATCGTATTAAAAACAAAGTGGAAATATAATTTTAGTCTCCATCGAATTATTTCGCAGGCGGAATCGTGGCCCGGAGGGCCGGACTGAGGCACAATCGCGTGTCAATTACGCGAGGCGGAAGAGCCATAATTAAAAGCCATATTGCCTGGATCGTTTGACCTCGGATATATTAAAACCGAAGCGAGCCAGCGATAAGTAAACGAAACTCGCGCCGCGGGCATAAATCCATCCGTATGAATTTAACGAATCGCTTTTTCTTTTTTCTTTTTTTCTTTTTTTTTCTATTTTTTCCGAAAGAAAAAAATTAAACGCGGACACAGTAATTGAATATGGCCGAGCTCGCGAGTCTCAAAGCCGTACGAACATTATTACGTTAAACGGGAAAAATTGATTTCCCTTCACGAGGATTCACGACACATTCTACATGGAAAATTCTACGTAGGATAATTCCGGGAGAGACGGACCACGGTTTTAAAAACGAAATTAAATAATTTCGTAACACTGAATATCGTTCGGTCCGTGCCGCGAAATATTTTTTCCCGGAACGTGTAACAATAGGAGCACAATATTATTTATTGACAGTTGCCGAGAGAAAAGGATACAATTTTGTTGTATTTCTTTCTTAAATCGACCGGTAAGTATTTTTATGTGAAAAATTGTTTTATCCAGAAGTGAAAAGATTTTTGCTATTGTTTTATTCTCTTCCACGATAATAATTGCACATGTTTTCATATGTAGGAAAATTTTATTTATTTCGTTGTAATTTTTGTCACGATCCACTCACTTTAGTTTTCATTTTAAATTCGAAAGTTATCTTTACGTTTTAAATTTATCTCTTATTTTGATCTTCAAAATTCATCTTTCATCTCGAGCTACTAAATCATCTTCATATTTCTGGCTACCGTGTACGTACTCCATCCATCCCGAATCCTATCCAATAGATGGACCATCTGCGCCATTGCAGTTGGCTTTAACGTCTCTGTTGTAGGTTAGAATTATATCTACATCCTATTAGAGCTCAGTTTACGAGAATGGCGCAAACATCTGCTGGAACAACAGCACGATACTGTTTCGTACGACTGCGTAAGAAAATTATTCCAGTTCATACCGGAAATGAAAATATCAATTTTGATCAAACTTTTGCAAAATCGCGATATAAAGTTCATGAAAAAGGTATCTTATATTTTACTATTAAAACTGTAGAAAATCAAAGGATTTCATACTTATTTGATTCGCCACATTGTTCCAGAATTACATTACAATTTGTTTCATTTTCTTCAACATTTTACCATAAATCAATCGGGAGAATTTAACCTCGAAAAATAATTTCTATGTATATTCAATCCTTACGATATTCCTATATTAGATTCAATTATTTCAATTATTTCAGAATTTTCACTTACCCTAAGACATCGTAATTTAATCAATAATAATTCAAAATATACAAAAAAGAGACGAGAAAGAAATAACGATCACAGTACCAAGAAACAATGAAATGAACTTTCTCTGCGTGCACGCCTCGTGATTAGAATCGTTGTTCACTTCAACAATATTAAAGTCGGAACTGTCCGTCGGTTTATGAAACATGTTTGACGCAAACTAAGAGATACGAGTAATGTTTTCAGATGCTGCTGGCAGCGAGGTGAAGTTCGACGAGCACGGGGACGGTCTAGCACGGTACGAGATCCTCAACTTCCGGAAATCGGACCTGAACGGTTCTAATGGATACCACTATCGGGCAAGTGAAAGTACTTTTGACTCTAACCCGCCCCTCCTTCCCGCCTCCTCCCCCACCCCTGCCCCCTTTTCCCGATTAATTAGAACTTCTGAATTACGGGCCACTCCTTTCTCAACTGTGGAAAGCAAACTTTCCGCAGAGAACCGCTTTCGGCACTTTTACGCTCGTTCGAACCGGAATAATATCGAAATCGAGGTTCCTATTATTGGATTCGGCGAATTTCACCGGTCCATAGATAATTATTCCTTAGAGACCCGGAGCAAACACGTTGGCAACACCTGACGTTTGAACGGTCACGTCGCGAAATTGAAATACAGTAAAAGTTGAATAACTGTAAGAAACGATCTACAGCACGACTATCTGTTCTTTGTTCATTCCCCCCACTACCGAAGGGAATACCCCTCGACACATCACGGAACTCGACTATCGGGCGATGTAACCCGATCCGAGTTGGAATATCGATGAGACAATACCGATGCAACGATGGAACTTTTTTTTTTTAATGAAACTTTTACCAACGTATGTACTTGTGAGGTTTTTTCGGTTAAAATGAGACCAAACGAGATAGAGTTTGGATTATACTTATCTATTTAATAAGCGATACGGGAAAGTTATTATTACTCGTTAAATGTGTAAATACGACATGTGTAAACTTGGTCACTGTGATTCTAATCGCAACGTGCAACAAAATAGGGGAACGTACAAGTGTAGTTTATAATTCTGAACTGTAGGCTCTGCGTCGTGTCGCGTTCACGGTTGGAAACATAATGCACACTCGACGTCCCCCACTCCGCTGCACGTTGCGTAGCGTAACGTTACCTACCCCCACTCCTCCGGCTCGAAATCTAGCTTATTTCTCTAGAGGCTCTACGTCGTGTCGCGTTCACGGTCAGAAATATAATGCACTCTCGATCTCCCCCACTCCGTCGTACGTTGCTTAGCAACGGGGGCCGCGCGTCACGTTACCTACCCCCACTCCTTTGGCTCGAAATCTAGCTTACTTTGCTGGCTACGCTAGTTCCGATTTTCGTGCAGCTATCAAACTTTTACCGTAATTTTTCTCTTCTTCCGGAAATTACGCGATTCGAGCGCGGTTAATTCCACGAGCCACCGGTTTTTCGTTCCTTCGGGCCGTATTGTTCGATTTTCAACGCCAATATTGACCAACGGACGTCTCGTTAATGTTTTTCCGGTGGCGCGATGTTTGCCCTTAATTCCCGAGGCCCGAAGACAAATTGTTCGCGCATTAACTCGTTCCTGATCCGCCACTTTTTCATCGAAACGAAACAACACGAGCTTTCCCAGCGGGGGGCTCGCGTATCCAATTAACGATTGTTTCTCGATAAAAATCGTAAATCAACGCGGAGTGGGGCGCGCCGCTCGCGTTTCGAACGATAAAGTAGCTCTGGGGGGATATAAATTGCAACGTGACCTTCGTTGCATCCACCTTCCCACGCTGGATGCAACTTACAGGATGAAATATGACTTTTTACTTCCCGGAACAGGTAACTTTAAATCGTCAAAAAGCGCCAGTTTTATTGCGCGGCGTTCCTACCGTGTCGGCCATTAATAAAAAAAAAAAAAAAAGGAGAAAAAGATCACCACCGTATATTTTCCGATAGCAGATAGAGTGAAATCTTTTTTAAATGTTGCTCCGCTCGTATATCAATGTCCCGGCGCGAAAGGCGTGTATCTCGTATCTCATTATCGGACAGTACTATCGAATTCGAGCAACCGATTCTACAACCTTGCAAAAATATTTATTATCCCCGGTTAAAACGCTGAGACAGTGGTTCGTGGCGGTGTTTTTGCAACCGAAAAAGGAACACCAGGGGGAAACAAACGATTCTGAAATTGTTACGAATAATCCAATTCTCCTCTGCTCGATAACAAACTTGTCGATTTCAAAAAGTATCATCGTTGAAAAATAATTTTGGCTAGAGTGCACACGCGTAACAGGCGTCGAGTGCTATCTAAAGCTACAGCCGGGTATCGGTTTAACGAACCCTCGTTTGTGTATTCAACGAAAATTTCAACGTCAATCAATGCTTCCTCTTGAAAGTTGCAATCACACTCAAGCTTTTATTTTCACCAAACTTTCTATCGCTGATGTAAAAAGAAAAAAGAAACTCTCTTCGAGAGCTTCATCGATCATTCCTCAATCAGTCAAGATACTCGGCGCGTTCAGAGAGAGAAGAATCGATCACGTGTAAAAAGTGTTCGATGAATATTTAAAAAATAGACATTAACCCACCATAATTTGTTAATGTTCAATTTAAATCAGGTTCCATGCCAGTAGATACACTCGACGCATAAATAATGAGACTTGGCCAATCGTACGATTAATTTCTTTTGAAGCAAAATTGAAGAAAAATTGTGCATTATTGTTTACGCACTTTTTATTTTTTTTTAAATTTTGAAAATTCGGTTTCGTACCGTGCTCGATTCTTGTTCTCTAGCCACGGTCTAGAAGAAAGATTTCGTTCGCTCGGAGCCACTGACCGGTTACCCCTACCACTTTGTTTACTAGCTCCGCCTCTCGCCTCGTGACTCCGCCCCTATGAATCTATTCAACCAGTCAGCGCGCAACTCAGACTCGAAGCTATCGTTTCCATTTCTCGAAAGTGAACAGAGCGTACGATACTCGATTTCTTTTATTGCGTAGGTAAAAGAAGCGATTTATCGAAGATACGTTACGAGTTCCATTTTGAATAAATTAATCCCACTTTAAAATATGTTCGTACAAGGAAGTCCTCGATTACCTCCATCGCTTTATTCACCACCTCCACCTCCCGCCATCTTTGTTCGCTATCTCCACCTTGCGGCTCTGCCTCATGAATGTATTCAACCGATTAGCGCGTAGTGCAGACGTTAACTGTTTCCATTTCTCGGAAACGAATAGAACGTACGGTGTTCGGTTTCTCTTATCGTGTAGGTGAAAGAAACGGTTTTCTAAAGACACGTTACGAGTCTCATTTTGAATAAATTGTACGTTCTTCCGATATATTCGTACATGGATATCCTTCTGTATACTATCAAAGCACTGATCAATTCCACACTGACTGCTTAACTCTTCGGGGCATAGTGGGTTAAGAAATGTCCTTTTTAATATCCTGGTACACACGATAGGATATTTTTCAACGAAAAAATTAGGTTGTTCGGAAAGTCATTTCGTTTTTTTTTTTTAGTGAAAATGAAACACGATTCTTTTACAGTGTATAAACATTTTATTAAATTAAACATTCTCCATTTTGTAAAACGAAATGACTTTCCGAACAACCCAATAAAATAACTCCATACAAGTTAGAGTACGGTGGTCACTCACACGGTGAGAGTGTCAATAGTCTCGCGATTGAATATCTAATTAATCTATCTTTTAATTTTAGTTATTTCGTATCGTTTCGCACGTTTAACGACCGTGCCTCGAAGAGTTAATAGAGAGGCAAGCCAGAGACACGCGATCCCTGAGGTAAACTGGCCCCGAGGTAAAACGAAAGACCACGGTGTAATTTCGTGCGATCGAAATCTTCGCCCCGGAGTCGCTGTTCTCCGAAATACAGGGGAAAAGGAACGAACGTAACGGGTAAATAACGGTGTGAATCCTGCACTAGGTGGTAGGTAAATGGTACAACTCGTTGGACATCCACACGGACGAGCTGGTTTGGGCAAGGGGCACGAAGGACATACCGACGTCTGCGTGCTCATTGCCCTGCGAGCCAGGTATGATAAAGAAGCAACAGGGTGACACTTGTTGCTGGGTGTGCGACCAGTGCGAGGAGTACGAGTTCGTCTACGACGAGTACACCTGTGTGGACTGCGGGCCAGGCTACTGGCCACACGAGGACAAGAGGGGCTGCTACCAGTTACCGATCAACCACATCAGATGGGACAGCGCGTTCGCGGTCGTTCCAGCAGTGATTTCGTGCCTTGGGATCGCGGCTACCCTAGCGGTCGCGTGTCTGTTGTTCCATCACAGAGACACTCCCGTGGTCAGAGCGTCGGGCCGCGAGCTGACCATCATCCTCTTGGCCGGAGTGCTTGTTTGCTACCTGAACACGTTCCTCTTGCTCGCGACACCCACCACGCTCACCTGTATCCTCCAGAGGCTCGGTGTCGGGGTGAGTTTCAGCGCCGTCTACGGCGCACTGTTGACCAAGACCAACAGGATCGCAAGAATCTTCGATTCCGCCTCGAGGTCAGCCGTCAGACCTAGATACATCAGTCCCACGTCCCAGGTCTGCATCGCTGCTGCTCTGATCGCTCTACAGGTGAGTGTAGCGGACCTCTAGAGTGTTGTTGGATTCCAGCACGATCGTCGACAATGGCATTGATCCACCTGGCCGATTACACCAGCACTGTCCAAAGGGGATCCTCGTCCACCTCGTCTCCCCTTCTAACCGTTCCTTATCCATTATGGAGGTTCACGGACGACACAGTGTTGCGTAAACGGTAGACGGAATCCCTGAGGCCGCGGGAGACCTGGACAGCCTAATGGTCCTAGTCTGGATTAGACTAATAGACCCCTTCGTTCCGAAATTGGAGATCATTCCCCAGTGGTGATTCGACACACCTTGGGATCACGTTTCTCTTATCGTTCCCAGATCGTCTTGACGTTGGTGTGGATGATCATCGAGCCACCCGGCACCAGATTCTCCTATCCGGATCGCAAACAGGTGATCCTCAAGTGCAACATCCAGGACATGAGCTTCCTGTTCTCGCAGCTGTACAACGCCCTACTGATCGTCGTGTCGACGATCTACGCGGTGAAGACGCGCAAGATCCCGGAGAACTTCAACGAGAGCAAGTTCATCGGGTTCACCATGTACACCACCTGCATCATCTGGCTGGCGTTCGTACCGATCTACTTCGGTACCGGGAACGCTCACGAGACCCAGATCACCACACTCTGTGTGGCGATCAGTCTCAGCGCTTCGGTGACCCTCGTCTGTCTCTATTCGCCAAAGGTCTACATCATAGTCTTTCAGCCGGACAAAAACATCCGCAGGAAGGTCACTATGGGGGACAAGTTTAAGAAACAAGGCAGCAGCGCGGGAACTTCTTCCATTACCAAGTGTAAGTACACCTACGACGAACGAATCCTTTGTGCTCGAGGTCCAGTTCTCGTTCCACTTGGGAATCTTTCGCAACAATTTCTCTTCGTCAGGTGGATGGTCATTCTTTTTGGGAGATTCCGAAATTTTACCAACCACTTCGAAACCTCCATAACACTTGTTCACAGTCGTTCAATCATTTCTCTACGACCAGCCATTCGTAGTCCGAACCGATCACATTGCCCAATCCCATTATATTGGGTTGTTCAGAAAGTCATTTAGTTTCTTTTTTGGTGAGAATGAAACACGATTTTTTAAGAGTGTATAAACATTTTATCAAATTATATACTCTCCATTTTTGAAAACGGAAATGACTTTCCAAACAACCCAATGGTACGTGGTGGTTTTGCATCTCGTGGAATAGAACACAATAGGGAATAACGGGTAAAGTAAAAAATTCTGAGCGTTTTTTCTCTTCACTTCGACGATGAAATTAACAAAGTTAGAATTCTCGGATTTAGATCAAATATGCGCCGTTTTGTTCGATAACTTTTGTCCATTTCGAAGGCAATTTCATCATTCCGTGATCGAAGAGGTCCTCGTCCCTGATTGGTAAAAGAACTTGACCAGTTCGTTTTCGCTAGCCTCTCTTGAGGCCAGTTTTTCACCATGAAGAAAATTTTGCAAATGCTTGAAAAGGTGATAATCCTTTGGTGTCAGATCTGGGCTATACGGTGGGTGCGATATAACCTCTCGTCCAAGCTCTCGGAGCTTCTAGCGCGTAGTTAAAGATTCATGCAGCCTGGCGTTGTCTTCCTGGAACTCAACACCCTTCCTATTGGCCAATTCTGGACGCTTCTCGTCGATTGGCTGCTTCAATCCGGTCAGTTGTTGACAGTATAGGTCCGAATTGAGTGATTGGCCCGATGGGAGCAGTTCATAGTGGAGGATTCCCTTCCAATCCCACCAAACACACAGTGAAACCTTCTTGGTCGTTGATCCGTGCTTGGCGATCGTTCAGGCCGGCTCACCGCGCTTGGACTACGATCTCTTTCGCCTGTTGTTCTCGCATGTGACCCATTTTTCATCCCCAGTCACCATTCGCTTCAAAAATGGATCGATTTTGTCACGCTTCGGCAAATAATCGCAGACATCGATCCGCTCCGAAAGGTTCTTTTGCGTCAATTCGTTTGGCAGCCATACATCGAGCTTCTTCTTGAGACTAGCCTTGTGCAAACGGTTCCAAACGGTTCCCTGGCTGATCCTCAATTCCTGGACAATGGAACAAGTGCTCACATGCCGGTCTGACTCGACGATTTCCATAATTTCATCAACATCTTCGACGATTGGCCCACCAGAGCGTGTCTCATCTTCGACGTCCATATTACCAGACCGGAAGCGTTGGAAGCATCGCTCTGCTGTTGCATTCGATACCTTATCGGGTCCATAAACAGCACCAATTGTTCTCACCTGCTCAGCCCTTCCCATTGGTCGTGGTACCGAATGATTATTCGATAGATTTATCGAATTTTCTCTTCTTTTACCTCCATTTCGGAACGCTCTGACACACAACTGGATCCACTGAACGCAAAACTATCATCAAACTTTCTTCAAAGCATTGCCTCGACTGTGAGTCGCGGTACAGAACGACAAGATTCAACGTACACGTCGTGAGATACAACTCGCTGAAGCTGCCCGATGAAAAACGCTCAGAACTTTTTACTTCGGCCCGGTTATTAAACACTCGGTCGATCCTGGTGCAACGGAATACTGGTGGTGCCCTGGCGTCGATATAATCCTCGTGAGATTCCGCTTCAAAGAAGACGGAGGTTGCTTCACGTCCCTTAGATTCTGCTGGTACGATAAAGGCGAGCCCTAGCGGTACCTAATAACGCCCCGAATCCGCTGACTCGATCGCAAATTATGAAGCCCGCCCGCCCGCCCGGCCGACCAGCCGGGCGGGCGGGCGACCTCACCCCCCCTCGCCCGAGACACGACCGGGTGAACTCGGCTCGCTGCCAACGCCTTGTATCCAACGGTTCCACTTTCGCGACCCGATGTATTTTCTTTTGTAGTCCCGGGCTTCGTCGTGGCACGAAGTCAACCAATTTGTACGTCATTAAGGACGAACAAGGGAAAACAAACTTTCCATCCACTTCGTCGTTGATTCAGACCCCCTTCCCCCACCCCCATCCCCATCCGCCTGCCACGGGGTAAAAGTTTTCACCGGTGATAACTGCGAGTATTGTTACTCGATTCGGTGTATTAATTAGAGCTCATTTCGGTGAGCTTTAACACGAACAAAAGCCACCAAGGAACCGAATTAGGAACACCAACCCACGGTTAATTTTGAATTGCTGCATTATGCTCCCGCGATTCTTATTGTTACACTCGTTACGGCACTCCTTGGTCCGGTACCGCGGCGCCATTAGCGCGCCGAGATGGTGTTCTCCGTGGGACAAAAGCTAGCTGAGAACAGACCAGGGGATCGCAAACGATCGGTACTCGATACTAATTGCCTTCGTTTCTTATTCATCCGCTCGTTATGTAGTCCCCTCTGCTCCAAAATGACAAAGTCCCCGACGAAAGACAGAAACTTGCCAATGAAGATCGCAAACCATCGGTACTCTGTATTAATTCCTTTCCGTTCGAATTTTTCGTCATTGTTAAGCATCTCGGGCATCTTGAACCTAGCAAAGTCTTCCATGGGGTATTAATTGCCTTCGTTTCTTATTCGTTCGCCCGTTATGCTATTCCAAAGTGACATCCTGACGATCAGGTCATATTTCTGCTTTATTCACTTTCTTCGTGCTGTTTAAAACTTCACGCTCATCATTTGTACTGAGTACCATTTTGATTTTCGAATCACTTTTACTGTTGAGGACTCATTTATAATACTGGTCTCATCTTTTGTATGTCTGGATTTGGGTCATTGAGTCATCGAGAAATATCTCGATGTGGTGTTTATGTATTACTTAAAAGTACTTATTATAAATTCCAAAAGATTATAATTTGTCTGGAAGTTACAATTTTAATTCTCGTCGTGCCAGCTATGGGTCGTTTCTGACCCAGAGGGACACTTCCTCGATTATATCGTTAGTACAGTTTGCCTTAGAAATTAAAAAAAATATAATAAAATAACAAAATCTTCGTTCGAAAATTTCTTTCAAGTTGGGGATGATCTCTGTACCTCTGCTGATGAAAAAATACCTAATCACCGAATCATCCACACTCAGAATGATACATTCTCTTCGAAAAACTGTCGAGTTATAGCCTCAGAGATACAAAAAAATACAAAGAGAAATTTACTGTTCGACTTTAACTCGACATAAAGAATTCAAATATAAAAATTTTAAAAATCCATAAACCTAACGATAATGAGACTGATTTACATTCTAAAACTTTACTTTTTCCAATCTCAGACGATTCGAGTATACTAAATACCTCTTCCATTGTTATATTTTTAATTTTCTACATTAAAATTCAAATTCGAATTCAAAATCAATTTATTTTATTTTTTCTTTCATTTTATTTTTCTAAATTAAAATTAAAATTCGAATTCAAATTCGAATTCAAATTCAATTTCAAATTCAAATTCAAATTTAAATTTAAATTTAAATTCAAATTCAAAATCAATTTATTTTATTTTTTCTTTCATTTTATTTTTCTAAATTAAAATTAAAATTCGAATTCAAATTCAAATTCAATTAATTTTTCTCTTTCTTTCATTTTATTTTTCTAAATTAAAATTCAAATTCGAATTCAAATTCGAATTCAATTTATTATTCTCTTTCTTTCATTTTATTTTTCTAAATTAAAATTCAAATTGACACACATTCGCATAACGCATAAACGTTCGTAAAAACGATCAATTTCTGACCACAAGTGACGCAACCCCTGACCAAAACTCACCAACCACCCCTATCACGGTTTACTATAGCGAACCAATGTACGCTCGATGGTTAATTCCAGCGTTTCTTGAACATACAGAAATTCACGAGCACCGTTTATCCTGTGAACCAACTCCATGAATCTCACGGGCGATTAGGTTAGGAGCGAAACGACTACCATGAAGTTACACAGGGCCCAGGGGTGTTCGCGCGCTACGACGACCGTAATATTTTCCGGGAATAATACTTAATGCGGATTCGATTGTTGGCAGACGCATCGGCTCTCGTCCAATTTCCGTATGGAAATCGATTCTCCCCCATTACCACTGTCTATTGTAATTACCGGACCAGTTACACAGCCGAGTGCTGTGCAATCACCAGGGATTACGTTGGGGGACGATAATGGTCAGAATTGTTCTTGCACCGGCTAAATTATTAAGTTAATTTTTGAATCTGCAGCCTCGCCGTCCATTTATCTCCATCTCCACCTACCCCCACTTCACCGTACCTTCGCTCGAGAACTCCACCAAGGGGTGAAACGAATTCATCCCCTGTAGGGAATTGTCTGGACAGATATGAAAGTTTCCCTGGAAGACGTCTGGACATCCGTCAGACGATCTTCGAAAGTTAAATTGGAATTTTGCTTAATCTTTCGCCGTCCAGTGCAGTCGAAGGAATTCATTTTCCTCGTTTCGAAGATCCACCACCCACCCCGTTTACACGGAATTTCGCGAAACAGGTTATACGGACGATTTCGCACAGACGTTCCTGTATCCGGCCGGATATTACAAGTTATTAAATCTTCCGAGGATTTAAGAGGGCTTATCGCGCCCCGCGAAGACAGTGGACTTCTATCTGGGGTGGGGGGATTCTTAGAACGTGTCCACTGCACGATACAACGACGATCGAGACACGAAACACGACGAACGTACTCGAGACGAACCTAGAAACGTGATTTTTTAACACTTGTGTTTTTTTTTTTTTTTTTAATTTTCATTTATTATTTATTTTTTAACATATGTGATTTTTTTTTTAATTTTCATTTATTATTTATTTTTTAACATATGTGATTTCTTTTTTAATTTTCATTTATTATTTATTTTTTAACACTTGTGATTTTTTTTTCATTTTCATTTATTATTTATTTTTTAACATATGTGATTTTTTTTTTTAATTTTCATTTATTATTTATTTTTTAACAATTGGGTTTTCTTTTTAATTTTCATTTATTATTTATTTGTTAACACTTGTGATTTTTTTTCAATTTTCATTTATTCTTTATTTTTTAACACTTATGATTTTTTTTCAAAAGAAATACTAGGTTTTGAAATCAGTTTTGTCACTTTTTCCATTGTGAAAAAAATGGTATGAAATTTCAACTTGAAACAAGTGTAGATATACTGACGAGTCGACATATATACATGAAACTTCACACATGTTCGTCAAGCAGTAGTACCATCTTTAGAAAAATAAAACGACGAATCTTATCGAACAATCTATTATTTAATCAACGTAAATTTCAACGTTGTTCCTTTCGACGGAAAATCGACTTTTAATACACTGGGCTCGAATTTCTCGAACGAGACTTTGAAGCAATAGTTTATTCATTACCTGTAAACAGCATGGAAGGTATAAATAACGTATGAATAGATCCGGTGAATGCGAGTTTTGCAACAGAGGGTAGAAATATTGAATTTTGTAACAAAGGAGGTTCGTATTAAATTTGCATCCGTGGAATAATCTTTACGGATATTAGTAACAATCTTCTTGAAAATATTTCTGAATTATGTACAATTTGTCGCGGAGAAACTCTAATAAAAATTGATTTTTCGTTGAATGAATTGACTTTCAGTTAATTAAATATTTTTTTACTTCTCTCGATGAATATACCAGGTGTCCTTAAAGTCTTGAATCCTTTTTTTAACAACCTGTATATACGGTAGGGAATACGTTCGCTGTTGGTAATTTTAGTGTTAACGATTCATACTCCAAATGCAAGTTTCGAGTCGTTTAAGAAACACCCCTCTTTAAGAAGTACACAACCATACTGCTTTGACGAGATAAATGGGGTTAAAAGGCAAAGTTTTCAACCGGATAAAAATGCAAACGGAACGTTGATATTGGCTTTCAAAGTTCGACAAAAAAGCAGAAAAGGTTTTCGAGTAAGTTCTCTTTTTTTTATTTCTAAAATGAATATTTAGTTGAAAGTACAATTTCCATTGTGTACAAAGTAGACAAAAAATTCTCTCCTTTCTATATCTATACTCAGCTGCTTTTTACAACTAAAGAAACATCAGTCTGGCAACCTACGTATCTTACAATGTTAATTAACGTAATTGGAAGAAAATTCAATAAAAAAAAATTCGAAAGTGTACACTGAACAGCAGCAAAATTGTTATCGTTCTTTGTAAGGGAACAGAACTTCAACCAACACTTTGTGTATTTATTTTAGAAAAAAAGAAAAAAAAATGATGGAAGAAGTATATGCACAGAGTATGTGCATTGTTTCGCTAGTTTTCACGCCTGCAAGGAGAATCGATTTATCTAAAAATAAATGGATAGTTCGTTTGAAAGAAACGACCTTGAAATCTCGAAAAAATGACCTCGATGAAACTTGTTTTCCTATCAGTGTGTTTACTTCTTCGTTGTGACTTTCTCCCGGATAGTTCTTCGTATTTCCACGGTTCAATTTGTATATAGGATAAGAAACATAACTTCGAGACTTTTTTCGTTCCTCTCGTCGAAATGTACGATTCGAAACAACAACGAGATCGTTTCCACGACTTGGAAACTATTTTTAGAAAAACGGTGATCGTTTCGATTCAACTCTCGAAGTCATTGTTAAAATACAGAATATGAACAAACACGATCAGTAAATGTCTCTCGACTTTGACAATTGGTCTGCGTTATTACCTCATCGAAGAGGCAAAATTTTATAAAGGATTAAAAGGCGAATAAAATCGAACGTACGATTTATTCGAATTTATTTAATCAAAATTTAATTCTTTCGCCCAATGAGAGAAGGAATGAAGAAAAATCGTAAAATTGTATACGGATTTGAGCAATTTAAATTTTTATTAAAACGTTACAGTGTATTTCGTATTTTAAACTCGTGATACGTGTACGAATCGAACGTTCGTATCGATCATCGTTTCACGACTATCGTTTCCCTCTGCCCAACGATTCGAACGTTTATATTTTCCTATTCGGTTGCACTTGGAAAAATATTTTTACCATGGAACATACTCGCGAGGGTACACACTCACTGCTGCTCGTACTTATTTCACAAATAGATTCAGTTTTCATAGTCGTTCGTCATTTTAATGGAATTTTCGATCACTGTCAACTTGAAACTAAATTGTGTAGAAAAAAGTTTTGTGATTTTTATACTTTTGTAAAAAATGTCATGTGATTTTTATACTTTTGAAAAAAATGTCATGTGATTTTTATACTTTTTCAAAAAGTGTCCTGTGATTGTTATACTTTTGCAAATAATGTCTTATGATTTTTATACTTTTGCAAAAAGTGTCCTGTGATTTTTATACTTTTGCAAAAAGTGTCCTGTGATTGTTATACTTTTGCAAATAATGTCTTATGATTTTTATACTTTTGCAAAAAGTGTCCTGTGATTTTTATACTTTTGCAAAAAATGTCCTGTGATTTTTATATTTTTGCAAAAAGTGTCCTGTGATTGTTATACTTTTGCAAAAAATATCTTATGATTTTTATACTTTTGTAAAAAATATCATGTGATTTTTATACTTTTGCAAAAAATGTCCTGTGATTGTTATACTTTTGCAAAAAATGTCTTGTGATTGTTATACTTTTGCAAATAATGTCCTGTGATTGTTATACTTTTGCAAAAAAATGTCCTGTGATTGTTACACTTTTGCAAATAATGTCTTATGATTTTTATACTTTTGCACAAAATGTTTTGCAATTTTTATACTTTTGTAAAAAATGTCATGTGATTTTTATACTTTTGCAAATAATGTTATGATTTTTATACTTTTGCAGAAAATGTCTTATGATTTTTATACTTTTGCAAATAATGTCTTGTGATTTTTATACTTTTGCAAATAATGTCTTATGATTTTTATACATTTGCAAAAAATGTTTTGCGATTTTTATACTTTTGCAAATAATGTCTTGTGATTTTTATACGTTTGCATTCTCCGCATCGTCCATTTGAAAAATTTTTAAATATTAATTTTCATCGAACTTTTGCAAAATCACGATATAAAATTCACGAAACCAACGAATATTTAATACTTTATTATTAAAACTATGAAAAATCAAAAACTTTCGATCTTATTTCATTCGTCGCGTATAAAAATTTAGAATAATTTTATTCGTTGTTTCAGAATTACATTATTGTTTGTTTCATTTTTTTTCAAACATTTTTTCGTAAATCAATCGGGAAAATTTTACCTCCAATAATAATTTCTACGTATATTCAATCTTTGCGATATACCTATATTAGATTCAATTATTTCAATTCGTTCAATTATTTCTTCGATTCGTCGATTTGAAGAATTTTATCATTTTTCCTCTCTGGACAAACTGTCTATCCTTTGTTTAATTCTCTCCGTTAGTGAAGCGATCCTAATAATTGAAAATACTCGGTTTAATGTCCAGATATAAAATAAAAAATTCAGATTCAACAAACACGCGAATCTCGAGCGATAAATCGACAAAAAAAAACCGAAAAAAAGTTCTCGGTAAATTAAAGGCAATTTTGAACACGATGTAGTTTTAGTATTTTTTCCTTTTTTTTTTTTTTTATTTATTTATTTCGAGAATTTGATCGTTCCTCCTCTACAAATCGGTGTGCAATTACAAACTGGCGGTAACCAGTTACAATATTAAAAATAAATAAAATAACTTCCCGTTGCATAACAGATACAATCAATTTTCCAAACCAAACTGATTTTAATTCTACCTGATAGGATTTGTATCTTCTTGAAAAAAGCTACGAAATGGTCGAGAATGGAAAAAAAATTTTAAAGTCACGAATTTTCTGGCAAACGCTCGCATAACTGACGCACTATAGACCCCGAAGTATTCCGTTCCACGATTCGAACCGTAATTTTCGTTCGGAGAACTGTTTATCTTTGTTCGAAATTTTCGTCCGGATAAAAAAAGCCATTTGAAGCAAAGCCATTTATTCTCTCACTGACGAGAGTTTCGGGTCTCCTGCGAGCTCGTTTCGCGATTAAAAATTCACGAAGGATCGATCCTAGCGCGACAACGTGTCTTCCCAGCCGGATCGTAATTTCGTGACGTGCAACGTTCGCGGATTTAAGCTGGTATCGCGGTCTAGATTTTCGAAAAAAGGTCGATTTGTTTTTTTATTCAATTCCCTTAAAGGCCACGAAAACAATTATGCGAAACCATTTGCCTCGATTCGTGTAAACGCCAACGATAAAAAAGTTCGAACATTGAAATTGCTAACAGAACTTCGAATGCATTTTTGTCGGAACGTTATTATTTAAACTGGCTCTCGTGATCCAGTCGACCGATTCACTTCATATTTGGAGAAAATCTACAGTAGACGTTCCTTTATCGTTGGAATTAGAGATTCTCGAAACTATTGACTTTTACTATTTTTTTTAACGTACCAAACGCAAAGCAAAGCCGAGAAATATAAATTCAAAATTCAAAGTTCCACCGTTTGTTTATTTATCGAGATTTTTACTTCACCCTATATCCTCCAGTAACTATATCCTTCCTATTGAAGATACTTTCTCGTCCTGTTTGCGAGATTAGCGGATTAGCTGAAATCGTCAAAGCCAACAGAGCATCTTTTTTTTAGAAGAGCCGTTAAACAATTAGTTATAACTCCAACAATTTTGAATATTTCCGACTGGAAAAAATACTGTGCATACTCGTAAGATGGAGAAACATATCTGTAAAATCTCGTTACAAAATAACCTGTCTATCATGAGAAAAAAATACAAATCACGAACCGAAGAAATCATAATCTAGACAGCAATACTTCTTTCGTCTCTCCACTAAGGAATAGGACTCAAGGTTACTTCCAGATGATCGATCGGCTAGAATATGTTATTAACTATGTACTAATTATCCGTTCGTTATCACGGGGGGCCGAAACACGCAGTTAATATTGCACGAGAGGAAATGCAACGTGTTGGTGCGATCGAACCTCTTAACGCTAATTACAATCGACATTTTTCACCACCGACCCTCCCTCCCACCTCCACCTCTCCAGGGAGGGTACTCGTCCTTGTTCTCACCGTCGACAGTCATCGACGAACGGAACAACAATATTTTTTTCCACACCACGGATGCCTTTCTTAATCCTTTCTTTGAAAATAATCGATACGAGGACGACAACGCCCCCGTTGACACACCTTTAACCCTTTATGGACCTGTGTAACATTCAAATTGCACGTTACGTTTCATCGATTAATTAATATTTTTTATAACCATCCTCGATCGCACCTCGATTTCCTTAAAAATCATTTTATCGTACGGAATCGAATTTTTATCTCGCGTTGAACCATTATTATGTCGCTACGAGTAAAAATCATCCCTCTCAAAATAAAGTATTCTTTATTTCAAAAAGAATCTTGCGAGGCAAAATTTATATTTGCTGGATATACACAATTGTTAGAAACACGTTGAAACTGTTACTTGTTGTGCAACTGTTTCGAAGCTTTTACGATAAAATATTAACGATATTGTTGTACAAACTGCACCAGAATTCGTAGTATAAGCAAGGGGTGAGAAATGATTCTACGTGAAACAATAACAAAACTTTTGTGTACACATTTTTTTATTTTTTCATCGGATGAGGAAAATCGCACCGAATATCTACATGTGTAAATTTCTTTATTGTAGAAACTTTGGAACAATCTTAACCGAACTTCGAGCAATTGTTTCAAAGTGTTGGTAATAATTTGATTATCGATTGTTTATCTACATGCAACACAATTTAACAGAACTCCATACTCAGCATTTATGCACACAAATACTAGGTTGTTCAATAATTTTTTTCATTCGATAAAACGTATTGAACAGTATTAGGTTGTTCAAAAAGTTTCCTCGTTCGATAAAATTTATTAAACAATATAGTACTGGGTTGCTCGACAAATTTTGTCGTTCGATGAAACTTATTAAACAGTACTGTTCAATATAATACTGTTCAATGTAGTACAGTAGAACAGTACTGTTCAATATAATACTGTTTAATGTAGTACAGTAGAACAGTACTGTTCAATATAATACTGTTCAATGTAGTACAGTAGAACAATACTGTTCAATGCAGTACAGTAGAATAGTACTGTTCAATGCAGTACAGTAGAACAGTATTGTTCAATGTAGTACAGTAGAACAGTACTATTCAATATTATACTGTTCAACGTAGTACAGTAGAACAGTATTGTTCAATATAATACTGTTCAATGTAGTACAGTAGAACAGTACTGTTCAATATAATACTGTTCAATTTAATACTGTTCTATAAGTTTTGTCGTTAAGTACTGTTCAATATAGTACTGTTCAGTGAAATACTGTTCAATGTAATACTGTTCAGTGCAATACTGTTCAATGTAATATTATTCAGTGTAATACTGTTCAATGTAATACTGTTCAGTGTAATGCTGTTCAATTTAATACTGTTCAATAAGTTTTGTCGTTTAGTACTGTTCAATAGAATACTGTTCAGTGCAATACTGTTCAATGTGATACTGTTCAATGAGTTTTGTCGTTAAGTACTGTTCAATGTAATACTGTTCAATCTAATACTGTTCAATCTAATACTGTTCAATAAGTTTCGTCGTTAGATAACCTACCACAAACGTTAAAAACCCTTGCAATCTCTAAATTTCCAAAACCTATTCGTTGATCCACATTTACAGATCGACATTCCGTCGATTTTACACAACATAATTATTTTCCTCCAATTGCGAAAAAAAGATCGATTCCACGGAGGGTTAATTTCTAAGTGCACACGTACTTACCGCACGCTCGTATATCCAACCCCTTTGTTCGAGTTTCGTTTAACGCGACGATGTATCGGTACTCGAGCTACTCATCCTCGTCTTTTTTTATTTGTTTATCGATTCTCCTTATACCCACTTCGCTATGCAAACTCGTCACTCAGCGCCGCTAACGCGCGAAACGATACACCCTTGATTTTACCCACCCCCCACCCCGCCGCCCGCCCCCCTCCCATTTTTTTTTTTCGACGACTTCCCGTTCCTCGTCCCGGAGTGCTTTCTTCGAACTTTAATTACGGTCCGAAGTCAAGCTCGGGAAATTTTCCTTTTTCTCCAAAGGAGATTGCACGATCCTGTAAAATTTCACGAGAGGTTGCTCGGAATTTCACCCTTCCTTTTTTTTTCACGAACTTTTTCAACCGGTCCCCACCCCTCGGGTATCAATTCCAATTAAAGGCAGTTTAAACCCCTCCCCCCTCCCCCCACGATGATCGTCCGAGGACTTGTACACTTGTGCGCGCGAATGCCCGATAACGACGTTTGCTCTTTCGAAGTTAGAGTCGAGTTCGAAACTAATAGTGGAAATTTTCATTTTCGAGTACCGAGCCATGGAAACTTTAAACTGCTTTTCCCGAAGCTCTGCGTTGTTCGACTTCCATTGTGCCTTTGCAAAATGGTCGTCCCGAAACTTTCCCTAATTACGTGTCTAATTATAATCCGTCACTGTACGCACTCGTGGCGGTTGGAAAGGAGTCATAATTCGTTATTTACACACTTGTCTCGCACAACACGTTGTTGTAACACGGAGAATAGCGAGAACGAAGAGGATGGTTGGATATTGGAATAAAAATCTATTCTCGCATTAAAAATCGTCGAGCAGTGGAAATTGTTGAATAATGTTTCGCGATCGACACGGTCACGGTTAACGAATTAACGTTGGAAATAAATTGAGAGAATTCGACGCATCGAGTGTATTTCGGAAAACTCGAAGAAACACGAAGACGTATCGATTATGAAAAAATAGAAACTCGTCTGATCGTCGAAATCTAATCAAAATTTTCCCCTACACGAAAGATTCAAAATTGTCTAATTTCACACGGAGGAAAACTTACTCGATCCATTAAACGACGAGTAAAATTCATGCCCAGATAAAAGTTTCAAATACCGAATAAAAGACGCAGCACTTTATCCCGTTCCACTTTAAATCTAACCTCAATAATATAAAATTAGAATTTCAATCGTACGATGAAACATTTCCCAAGGAAGGAATAAATATTTAACCGTCCCGTCGAATAGATTCATCTCTGCGAACGAGACGAAGGAATCGTTACATGTTGTTTTCGTTCGTCGTCCGCTCCGCGAATAAAATTTTTCCCATCTCCGGTTCCGAATGATCGTTCGGCGAAACGAGTTCGATCCCGTTTGGCCAATACATGCACGTTTCAGACACTGGCTGCGAGCTGACCAGCGAGAGCATGCCCCTTCAAAGCGCGCTGACGGCCGCTGTGCAGACGTCGGTGGGCGTAACGGAGATCTCCCTAGCGTCGAACACATCGGCCAAAACTAATAACGAGCAAGTGGCGCAGCTATAGAGCTACTTTCGCGGCCCATAATTCAGATTTCAGACCGCTGCTGTATCCTGGCCAACGGCCAACCGATAACACCGGCCGGAAGGGCCGCGAGTGAATAGTGCGAATGTGTGCTAATAAAAAGAGGATTCTCCGCCGTCGTTCGTCAGAGAAATGTTGTGCATATATATATATATATATAAATATATATATATATATATATATATATATATATATATATATATATATGTATAACCGAACGGAAAAGGGAGTAGCGAACGTTGATAAAAGAGGGCGCGCGTTGCAAAGAATTTCGTCGCGTCCCGAAGCTCGTTCCCTTCTCCGGCCACGCGTGGACGTTCGACGACTTTCGAATTCTGCATGGACCTACCGTGAGTAAGCTTGAGTTATTTACGTAGACCCGAGAGGGCGCTCGGGCGACGTGTGTGTCCCGCGAGCGATTCACGAGCGACTGGATGGAGAAATGCGTGGAAAAGTAGATACGCTTAGAATCGTGTTTAATCGTTAGCGGGTGAGACGTAAAGCGTGTAACGCGGAGGTCGAACACTTGCGCGTCGAATAAACGAAAACCTACGTTGCCTATTGTCTAATTAACACTGATCATATCGTCACTGTCGTACACGTTCATTGTACCCTAACCCCGCCACCCCCCTCCCCCGTATTATCGAGATCATTCGTATCGCGATCACTGTTGTCGTTATTGTTACTGTTAACGTTAACTTCGTGAATTATATATGAAACGATATACACACGCATATGTATAGATATTACGCACGCAACCGCGACGGCACGAGACCGCGAGCTAGAAAAAACGGAAACAATTTTTCTTTTCTTTTGTTTTCTTCTTTCATTTCGCTGTTTTCGAAGAGAGAGAGAGGACCGAGTGGAATATTACACGAAAACATTCGGACACGGGGGATCGAAAGAGGGATACATTTTACAATGTTTACGTAGCTGTATCGTTTATTGGTTTAACGAACCGAGTAATTGACGCGATTAAAGCCGCGCCGCGAGAATTAAATTCGATCGCGACTAATAATGGCGACCGATTCGAATTTTCTTGCGGCGCGCATTCGCCCAGAGACGTCGTTAAATCGTGGCTCGTGCCAGGAATTATTCTGTCGGAAACGGTTCACTCGCGCAAATGTAATTAGCTTGTCCGAGTGATCGACGTTCATTGTCCATTCTTCCCATGTAGATCGTTGACGGAACGAAGGAGGAAATATTTACATTCCGCGAGATGTATATATATATATATACATACATACACACACACAGACACACGCATATACACACGTATAGTATATATATATATGATATATATATATATATTACCGTTGCGCGAGATCTCATATACTCCCTCGAGATACGTTTACGTAAGTTGTTCATTTAATTTCCAATGTCCAAAATACGGGATTTCTTTTTCCGTCGATTAGAGATAAATATCGATTACCATCGGGGGACGAGTCTAAATGTAAATTCTTCAAATTGACCCCTCCCCCACCCCCACCGCCCCCCACCCTCCCCTCGCGAACTAAGTTTCCAATTCTCGCTACTCGTGGAAAAAGAGTTCGAATATTTCCATAAACGTTCATTTATTCGTTTCCGTGAACTTTATGGTGAAATGTTTATCAGATCTGGGCGGATGTTGTACCATTGTGTTGTTATTATTATCACATTATATCATAATACCACTATATTATATTACTGATATAAAATTGTATAGTATCGTTATAGTGTAGCTATTTTCTACTATAGTATGGTGCTTTGTACTATAGTATGATGCGTTGTACTATAGTGTGGTACTTTGTATTATGGTACGGTGCTTTGTACTATAGTACGGTGTTTTGTAGTATAGTACCGTGTTTTGTACTATAGTATGGTGCTTTCTACTATGGTATGGTGCTAATATCGACACAGAGCGCGCCACGATCGATTTCTATCCCAAAAACAACGAATAATTTATTTCGACAACTGATAAACAAATTGCGTTTCACGTTTGTTCGAAAATTTTTTATACAATGTTTATACTACCCCCGAATCAGATTTCTAGTCGAACGACCTTCGAGAGGGATCTCGATTTAAAAAAAAATTTTCGAAACGCCCAGCTCTGTCTTAAACAATACCGTCCCCTATTTATTAATATTATTTTACTCAGCGATTAGCGTCTATAACGTGTTAAAGAATTATTTGTGTTATTTCTGTCTCAGATGTTTAACATGTGCGAACAGTAAGCGACGATGTCAATCGCAAACACGAAGGCCATATTTTCGTCTGCTCTCAAATCATTCGCGAAACTGTTGATTACCAACAGCCAATAAAGGATAGAAATGAAGTGCAATTCGATAGATCGCCGTACGACACTATAGAACAATAACCGGATACTCGCGAGCGTGACTACAAAAGAATCAGACGGAGCCAATGAAAACGATGGAAAATTTTTAACTAGACCGGGAACGGGACGTGCAAATTCAGTATACTAACTTCTTCCACGAACGATAGACAATAAACGAATCGCTTTAACGCGAACATCAACCTGGCTCGACCAATATTAGGATTTACGATTAACCTGTTCAATTGCGACACTTCGATTTCGTTGTTTAAGACGCCGAATGATATTTAGTTTTTAGCTGAAGACACGTAAAAGAAACAAACAAACAACAAAAATTGCAATGCCGAACACGTTTGTAGAATGTTACATTTCCAACTAGTCAAAATGATTGTAAACGCAGGAACACGCGTGTGGAACCTTGAAGATTGCAATTCCAAACGCAAACGATTTGGAAAGTTTCCGTTAACCCCGGCCCTTCTTTGCAAAACCGAACGTTACGATTAAAGTGTCTCGAATTAAATACCGGAGAAAAAATAAAACGATATATACGTAGCGAAATCGATATACTGTATTTTAGTTCGAAATATTAGATACCGTAGAGAGCGTGTAGATTGTTCCGTACCAATTCATGTTATTTCACGCCTGAAATTGTAATCTTCGATGACGTTTCACGGACTATGTATGCGAATGACTCGAGTAGTTGCGAGCGCTTCGCAAAAAATTTTGTCGTTGTTGAGAACGAGTGTAACGAATTGTAAACGCGATGGGGAACGAATATACTTCAACGTGAAGCCCGAAAAAAAAACCGAAGTATCGTACAAAAGATAACTTTGTATCTTTTATTATAACACTGAAAGCATTGAAATAGATTTGCCCCGTCGAAACGAACTCTTGAATTTATTATCGACGTAACCTGGCTTCCCCTGCTTCCCTCTACCGAGTATCGCCGAAAAATTAATTAAATGTCCGTTCCGAGTCTAAATCCAGAATGCATCGTAAATATCCACTCCGAATAAAACTCCGAACACTAATTAAATATACGACCTACCTCCGATTCCTTGCTGATCCGCATTAAAATTAACGAGCTCACCTCCCAGATTTATAATATGCGTCAGAACATGGAGCTGTATCAGGGATATGATGCGCTCGCGATCGTTAAGCTATATAACCTGAAAAGCCGGTGAAGGCATTATCGAAATATTCCGTTAAATAATTCGCGTTCCGTTCAGAACGATGATAAAATCCATACATAGATTCGATGACGCAAGCGTCACGTTTGCTTCATGACTTATGGAACTGTAACCTGATTTTAGCGACCGATAAATTAGCAGCGCAACGAGAATCAAATTATCTGGCGCTTTCGGCTCCGTGTCCCGGATAACCGATTGCATCGCAGAAGCCTGGTTTTAATATCCTCAAGGATAACGTACAGTCGCGCAGCATCACCTGGAAACACGTCGGTAATAGAAAAACTGTTAGCAAAGTGTCGAACACGTGTTCCCAATTAGGTAGCAATTTAGCGGCAGATGGTAATAATACCCAGCGAAGAAAATCGAATTCCGTTGCAATGTCCAATCTCGATTAACTTATCCGACTGTATCGATCCTCGCAGAATCTTTTATTCTCGCCTCGATAAATTAGACTGCAAACGTTTTTGCCTTTTACACGAATAGACGAGTCAAGAATGTTACCGACGATCTTTCATTGTACTTGATCGATTACTCGACAAGCAACGCGTGTGAAATGTATACACAAACGAATATGAATACACGACAAAAAACACAAAGCTCGTTTAATCGCCACCTCTCACTCACAAAGCCTCGCGAAAAACTTTATGCTTGACGTTTATACACGTCACCCCCATTGTACGAAGTCGGTTTTGCATTCAATCGCGTCTTATTACCAGACGACCCGTATAAGAATATTCATGACCCGTATTTCATGCAGAGCCCAATTTTCGCGGACAACGAGAAAGAGAAAGAGAGAGAGAGAGAAAAATAGCTTCGAAAATATTCTGTAGGCGCCCCAAAATAGGTTAACATAAAACTCCGGGTATTCCATTTTGTATTGCAAACACCGCCGCAAGAGTGCGAAGACGCGAACATCATTGTCGAATAGTTTTATTTAACGATAATCGGTATCCATGACCGGGTCTTTCGATTTGGATGGAAATCTAATGTGCATGAAATTTAAATACAATTAAAATCGAATCAAGCCACAGATAAACCTTGTTCGGCTATCAACGATGTCGAACTTTTCCAAACGATAGAACCTAAAAAAACATATTCGAACCACGAGTATAGTAAAAAAGTGTATCGCGTTTTTTGTCATTGAATGTTTACCAGTGCCGCTACCGTTGCGTAATAAATAACCCGAATGTCAGTACACAAGTGTGTATAAAATTCGATAACAGCGTACACGATAAGGAAACCCGACATATGAAAGTTCTTTGCGGACAGTCTCACATAACGCGACGATTTCCGCTTTTCCGGTGGAGTGTGTTATTACGCTAAGAGAAAAACACACCTGGGATCGACAAGAATTCAACTGATGGCTTTAACCTGGCGACTCACGACCCTAGTGGCCCTGGTAAGATAATACAACAAAGAAACGATGCACTGAAAGAAATCAACATCATGTATTATAGAAACCATGGGGAGACAGCGTCGCACATTCTCGGTTATTCTCGGAGACCTTCGATGTTGTGTTTACATACGGTTCGGACGGCATTCACATACTATTGTTTGAAGAATCGCAACGCATTTATTGTGTTTAATATCGAATAAGCGGGACGAACGGTTTAGACTGTAGAGAACGCAAGAAAGTGCAAATATTCCGTGCGTCGTGTCGTTAGATGTGTTTAATCGCCGTGACGCGGATTGATTAGCAGCCTTGTTATATTCAGTTTATATCGAGCTTATTTAACCTTTAGAGTGCCGATATGTTCTGCAAGGGAAAGCCGGCTCTTACGACGCCACTCCATTTTGTGGTTCCAAGCAAATTATACGACAGAGAACTACTACTAAAGCAATAAACACGTAGCGTGGCGCAGAAATGAAATTAACACGTGGTGTGCTCGACCGATCAAAGCTCCGCGAAAGCGTCACGTTTTGCATTGGATGTAAAAGAGATTTGACACGGAATTGCACGGGTTTCGAGTTGAATTTCCATCGACTTCGATCCTGCTTCTAATCTGATTCGAGTGGAATGCGTATCGGGTTGAATATTAGTTGTTGCGCCGCGTTGACAGTTTTGAAATTTCGATCACGGATACCGTAGAATTGCGAATTGCAGCGTTCGTGTTAAAGAAGAAGAAACCGTACGGATATGTAAGGAACGTTCCTATTGGACAATCTTTAAAGAAGTTTACCGCGATTGGATAATGTCTTCGCGCAATATGCAAGCTATTGTTCAACTAAATAATTGTGTAATTGAAATGTTTGCAATGTATTGAAGTGTTTCACACAAATTTGCGATACGTGTTTCCTTTTCTTAAACAGAGATCTTAAAAAATTGTGTGGTCGGTTTATCACTTACAGGTGGAAGCGTTGCCTCCGTCGAGTCCATTAAGATTGCCAGCCGTCTTGATGACTGAAAATAAATTACCGATGAATAGGCGATTTAATCAGCAAAGTGATTTAAATTATCCAGAGGGAAGTTGAATTACCTCACGTCTTGCTTCTCTAAAGTTGATTTTCAAACGATCGTTTACCTAACTATTGTTATTTACTGTATTGCTCGTAACGTGCTCGCACAAGTCAAATTCTAAATCAAACATGGCTGCCAGATGTATGACTCAAATTGAATATACTATCAAACGATACTATATTATGACCATTATATTTATTTTAACAATTTTAACAGATTAATTGTGTCTCTCATTGCATTTTACGTTTCTTTTATCTCTTAAATGAATAAAATAAAGTTTGGTGTTTCAGTTCGAATCGATCGTAAATCGATAATTGATTACGTACGTTGTTCACACTTTTTCGCGCCAAATGTTACGTAAATATATCCGTGAGTATTCATTCGTTGGCAGCTCCGCGCCAATCAAAACATTTCTTTCTTTCCGATACACATTTTAATTGGTAGAATCAAGACTTTCCTTTGAAGCTAAAACGAGATATACAATGTCACGATACATTTGAAGGTTTCACTTTAATGTAAACATTTGACGCTTCCACTGTAAAGACCACTACGATAAAAGATATGTACAATTACTTGGACAGGAGTAAGGATTTCCAAGTTATTGCTGACGAATACACAAAGAAATCCATGTTTATTTAGGGTAGGAATGTACGCGATCAAAAATGTCGATTCCTCTCTGTAAGCTGCTTTCGATGCGGAACCGTCGTTCCCTTTAAACTATCGGATATCGGAGAAGGAATTCGAGACGTCACTATAAAAGAGTGGTGAGCAAAACAATGAATTTTTCGTAGACCATTATGCCCTCGACAAAATCTTTGTAATTATTGACCATTTTTCCCCACGAAATATCCATTCTTGGGAAGATACATTTACTTATATTTTTGAGTAAAAATCACTTTCGAATAATGAGACGTAACGTAATAGATATGTACATGCCGACTGACTACAGTGTGTTTCAGCCTAAATGTAGCGTAAGGACAACTGAACTGTGTCTGACGCATTTGAATGCACAGGTTCGTGAAAGCGGGCGACCGGGTGTCTCAATTCGATAACATTTGCGAGGTCCAAAGCGACAAAGCGTCTGTAACGATTACCAGCCGTTACGACGGATTAATTAAGACCGTGCACTACAAGGTAAACGACGTGGCTCTGATAGGTAGTTCATTACTGGACATCGAATTGGATGATAATAATAGGAACACAGAAGCCGAAAGGATCAAAGACAAACCACAGCCGACGATAAAAACTGAAAATATGAGCAGTACAGTGAGCGAGGGAATGGAACACGTGGTGCTAAATGGGGTAGAAAAAGCGCTGGCTACTCCTGCGGTCAGAAGGATAGCCATGGAGAACAATATCAAGTTAAAGGACGTCGTTTCTACGGGCAAAGGTGGCAGAGTACTTAAGGAGGATATATTGGCTCACTTGGAAAAAAAAATTTCTGCTAGTTCCGCGGAAAAGAGGGTCGAGGAAAAATCAACAGCCGGGAAGGCGGTGTCGATAAAAGGCTATAGCAAGCATATGTGGAAAACGATGACGCAATCTCTGGTAAGTTGGATTTCTAGCCACTTAAGGGGAGTGAGAAAATCGTAAAAGCGGAAATTTCAAGGAAATATATTTTATCGTTTTCTTTTTTCCCCTCATACTTCCCGTAACAAGTGTCGTAAAATATTTTGCTACTTTCGATTTAATTCAAATAATTGCCGATGACAAAATATAAATATTTTTCATAAAAATTTTAAGATATTTTTTTAATCTGGCCCACCGTATCTCTACAATCAATTTTCGACTGCTCGAATCAAAAATCTTTTCTTAAGTGTCAATTCAAACGAAAAACTTGACTTTCACCGCCATACATGTTCAACATTGTTTTAAAGGTTAATTTTTCTCGAAACTGAAAATCTATTCCGGTTCGGGTCATAACGCGCGCGTTGCGACCGCGAAATTACTATAAACTACGGGCGGTTTAAAACACGGGCCACGTGTAAATTGCGAAATTAACAGAATTTCGCTTATCGCTTGGCCCACGTGGTTTCGCGACCGCTGAGTAAACGGTCGTTTAATCGTTATAAAACAATGCGCACGCAAAGTGCGAAGTTAATGGCACGACGAGCAAACGCTGATTGCGCGATTAAATGACCGTGACGCAGCAAAGGGTCTCGACGGACGGGGGAGAGAGAAGGGAGAGGGGAGGGAACGAGCGAATGAAAACAAAACAAAACCGGGGAAGGTTCTAAGTTAATATCCTGCGCGTTACAGGAACGATGCGTTTTTTCCATCAACGGTCGAAACGCTGTAGGGAAGGGAATCACAGGAAACTGATAATAGAGACGCGTTGTCTAAAACTGACGTTGACACACGCGATTGATAGCAATCGATTCAGCACCGAGCATTCGGCTGAATTTCCCCGTCAACGTTGACAGACGAGATACGATTGAAACGTTACAGAAAATACCTGCCTAACGTGTCCTGACCGCTTCGTTTCTCAGTTATTATTAATGTCCAAATATAGCGCGTATTTTCCCTCGTTAATTGCAAGCCCCGAGTAAATGTTCCATTATTCCCACCGGAAGGTAATACCAATATACGTAAAAACGAAATGTTTGCAGAGCATACCACACTTCGTGTACAGTGACGAGTGCAACGTTGGTAAATTGATGAATTACCGGAACGAAGTAAAGGACTCCTTACGAGAACAAGGTGTCTCTTTGAGTTTGATGCCCTTCTTTGTGAAGGCAGCCTCCAGAGCGTTAGAGAAAGTGCCACAGCTTAACGCGTGGCTAGACGAAGACAATCAAACGATACGCGTCATCGAAAATCATAATATCGGCATCGCTATGGATACGCCCGAAGGTTTGATAGTGCCGAATATTAAAAGCGTTCAGAACCTGAGCATCTTGGAGATCGCGAAGGAGCTGAACAGACTTCAGGAACTCGGAAGGAAGACCTCGCTACCGCTTCATGATTTAACGGACACAACGTTCTCGCTGTCCAACATTGGTGTCGTAAGTTCAATTATTTTCAGCCAAAACTTTTAATTAAATTAAATCTCGGTGTGTTGAAATTTTATTTACAAATTTTTGGAGAGAAAATTTTAATACATAAAAAATAACTTCTATAAAGTATTAAAGTATACGTATCTATACGTAGGGTGGTTCTTAACTATGGTCGAAATTTTGTTGGAAAAATTTCAATGGATAAAAGAATAACTCCTGTAAAATATTAGCTCAATTGAATAATAGAAAAGTGTGTTGTACGTTGGTTGACGTTCAACTTGTAAAACTACATAAGCGCCGATCTGATGCTATTCCAAATAGTGTATCAAATTTGTCTACCGGTATGGAAACGATCAAACGAAGGACCACCCTAGTATAGATATATTCTATTATTGTACGAGATCTCGCGTGTTTCTTCAAGACACACTTACGTAAGTTGTTAATTTAATTCGTATTTCCCTCGACACCGAGTCCATTTTGAATTAATTAGAGAAAAATGATTGTTCCTATTAGCGAACGAGTCTAAATTTAAATCTAAAATTATCTCTTATCCTTATACTTTGCAATTCCAATTTTTCAAGAAACAAATTTCAAGTAGATAATAACATGACACTACCATGTCATAATACGACTAGGTCTGTGCGTGCGCGCGCGTGTACAATATGGTATATTAGTATGCATCTGTAGAATCACTCACGAGAATTTGCTGTTGTAGATTTCAGAAATTCGAGGAACATTTTCATTGTCAAACATCGACAACGTAATTAGCTGTTTAAAAAAAAAATTGAAATCGCCATCAAATGAAGTGGCCTCGATTCGTTAAACGGTCAAACTGAATCTTGTAGTCGCTTTAAATGTAATTCTGATTCAACGAGAACGGTCACTACTTAATGTATCTCGTGTGATCGATTTAGGATTCATTAATATCGATTTGTTGATCACGTGTCGTCAATATGTCATTTAAATAATTGTTCAACCGCCATTCGTAGATTGGTGGTACATATATGAAACCGGTGATCCTGCCTCCGCAAATTGTGATTGGCGCGTTTGGAAAAATACAAAAACTGCCGCAATTCGACGACAAGGAAAATGTGATAACTGCGAATATAATTTCCGTCAGCTGGGCTGCTGATCATCGAGTAGTGGACGGCGTCACCATGGCGAGGTATTCGAATTTTTGGCGGTATTACGTCGAAAATCCTGTATTCTTGCTGATAGGAGCATGAACATATTAATGTACTCAATGAGATATGAAAAAATCGTATCTCATTCTTTGAACAATAGTGCCATACGATATTTATATATGAACAAATAGTTTAATGGTTGAAAACTATGTTAACATAAACTTTGAAGGTCTTGCAGAAAGTATGGAGTACAATAAAAGTCTGGAAACATTTTGTACGTAAATATTTATTTATTTATTTATTTATTGCTGCACAACCAACTAGGACTTTTCGATAAAGGTAAAATATCTTTTTTTTTCTAACATATTCAAAGTGTTACAACTGTATGGTAGTTATTATATGGTGACCAGTTGAACTGTGAGCAGTTTTGTACATTAATCTATACACATTGTCATACAAATTATTTAAATAGAAGATGTACAAAAAAATATGTTATGAAAGTAACTGTATTAGCTAATATTCTTTGTGGAACGATTGCTATTTATGAAAGATCATTTCATTTTTGACGCAGTAGATTGACATTATAAAAAGAAGTCAACAGAAAAAATTATTTGTAAGAAAATCGCAACTGAACTGAAAATCTTCATAACAAGTACGACAACTTATTCATTTATGCATTTATAATTTGTATGTACATAATATAATGTATCGCATTTTCAATCACGCATATCCTGTACAATCATTCCATTCCCTTAAATGCCACATAAATATTTACTCAAAAAGTAGTCAGTCTGTTTAGTAGTAGAGTAGTAGAAAAGATTGTATATGTGTGCTCATGGTCCAAAATTTTTGTTATGATCAATTTGTCTTACAAAAGACTAACACAAAACCAGTGACAGTAATGTCGTAATATTTTAAACAAAATATTTAAACCTGTTAAGAAACTTAACACACATGCAAAATTCAATGTATACACTTACTATGAATAATTACATAAAAGTACTTGTTTAAACATAAATGCATGTATAAATATACCATTTTTCTTTATCATATAGCTCTTATGGGTAAAACTCGTTAAAAAAATTACACAAAATATTAATATAAATAGAAACGTAATTAGGTGAAACAACAATTCACCCTCAACCATACTTCTTATTTTCCAATATGACTAGGTATACAGATTATTATTGGTAATGTATTTAGTCCAGAAATTTAAATACATAGCTGCTTTTATATAATAGAATTATGTATACTCACGAAAGTGATGAAAACATCATACTTTTTATAATATCAGTTTTGTTGAAATAGCTTAAATTAGAAGTACTTGAATTGTGTATAACTTTTACTAAGAATACTTTGTAATTGAGTATATAGTCATTAAAAATTACTTTCACAAAATACATAAGCAAAAGTGAGGATCAAAAATAATCTGTTTTTTTTTTTTCAGTTTGTTTCGAAAATATATTAAAATGTAATTTCTACATATTTTTCTTTATAGAGGAAGTAACTCTTATTCATTGAATAAGATTTTACTTGAAATACGGTATATTTGAAGGAAATGTTTCTGAAAATATACATTTTCTGTTATACTTTTCAATTTTGGAAGTTTTAAGCTTTATCATAGCTTCAAAGAACATACTGAACAACCTGAACCTCAGATAGTTATAGAATAGAATAGTTTATATACATCTGAAATCATGCTCAACACATGCATTCACATATATAATTCCATTGGATAGCTACCACATTGTAACTGTAATCATAACATGTTACATCATCCAAATTATTAATGAAATTACCACAGACACCTCTGCTAAAATTAATATGAAAAAGAAAAGATTTCAAATCTACTTTGAAAGACATTAAAAAAGAAATATATAAAACAAGCAATACGTATATGATTTAAATACATTTTACAAAATGCATGAAACATATTACGTAAAAGTTCTTATAGTTAGCAAAGTTAATTTCTAAAAAAAAAAATACATAGATGAAGAGAATATGCATTGTAATTGTTCGGTATGCGAGGTAAAGTGAAGTGCAATATTGTTATCTTGCTGTGAAAGTTCTGGGATACAAAGAGTGTACTGGTTACAACTGATATCTCGACATGAACAGTTCACTTGTGCTATACATCATCACACAACGTTTCTAAACATTTATCTCACAGCTCTACCCCATTTACATGAACAACTTTCATTTTTCGGTACAGCTTCACTAACATAGAAAAGTAGTATTTTATCTTACGGTCTGGCAACATTATGCCATATTAATAACTGTCGTTAAAAACAGTTTCTAAAAGGTACATACATTTGTTCCTTTAGTATAGAATGAATCAAATATAATAATTCACAACCACAACAATAACAGTTTCATTTTGTCAAACACTTAACATCTGAATTCATGATAAAAAAAAAAAAAAAAGGAATTACTAAAATATATTTTAGTCTTTAATAATGTAAAATGTATCACGAATCAATGGCAAGTAAACATATTCAAAATTTCTCTAGACGAGACATTAAATACAAGAAAATTATTCTTACTAGTACTGTTGAACAAAAAAACACATCTAAATTTAAGAAATCTTAAATTTCCAATGAACCATATTTTTCAGGATCAATAATAGTAAGATGATTATAAACGTTATAAATAAAATTACGGCACATAGAAGAATATCTTTTTTCTCTTGCTACTGTAACAAGATTCTCACAGATACATTTTTAAATAAAACCAAAGTGTGCCACTTATAAAATATGAATCATAAATAATCTAAATAAAAAAAATTATTCTTAGAACTCTGTGCGCTTTAAAAATCTGTATGTTAAAATAGGTTCTTGTAGAAAAGACATTTCTACATATGCAAAATATAAAAAAAAATGTCTGTAAGAATCCCGTCCAACTATCTGAGATAATTTTCGTATATAATATAGATGCATAATATATATATTTATATATGTTCATTTTTATATAGTTATTTTTTATGTATATAATTAATAAATAGTATTTTGTTTCTGGCACATTATCAGCCCTCGGCAAAGAGAACAAATGAGTTGACATGAATACAATCAACACCATAAAACAACATAAATATGTTTATGGAGTTAGAAATTTGGGGAACAAAAACTTATCACCCTAACTGGTTACTAAATAGCTTACTATCTTATACTACTTGTGGGCAAATAATACGAGTGAGCTGTGAATTTGCCCATGAAGAAATATCGTCTTAAAAATACCTCTTGTACATCACATTTTAAACTTCTTTTTCATCAATTGTGTAAGGGAACGCGTTCATAGTCTACAGTATAACCTAACCATCAAATTTTTATCCTTGAAATTTGTTATTGTTTCTTTTCCTTTTGAAGACATCGTGTTTATACAGTGATCACTGGAAGTTAGAAATTATTTGTTTTCCTCGAATGAGTGCTCCCACTTTCACCTTTGGTAACGCTGTTTCAGTCATCCGAATCAGTCGCTCGATAATGTCGAAAAGAGCACGATCTACTATCGTGAAAACAAGCGTTCGAAGCAAACAAAATGAAATTCCTATGTCCTTGTGAGTTTTCATCAATATTTGTCGATGTCAATTATAAAAAATATATACACTAAAAGACTTACATAACGTGTAATCAGTCTGAATCACATGAACTGATCAGGTGTGACAAGAACAAAATTTATCCATTAACTTGATGTCATTGGTGACGACTAATCATCATGGATACCACTGCACCAGTAGCTCGAAGAACAGCTACAGCATTGTTGTGATCGGATTTGGTGAAGTCTATACCATCTACTTCTAAAATCTTATCTCCTGGTCGAAGTGTACCTTGAGCTGGACCATCTGGGTTAACTTTAGTCACAATGATTCCCTAAGGTGAGAATGCATACTTATTTATAAGTAGATAAACATTTATTTACCCTTTCTGAAATTTGATAACTTACGGTTTCTGCACCTGCCACTCCACCGGCTATACTAAAACCAAGACCGGGATTCTTTTTAACTTGAACAGGCAACTGTAATGTAATAATTGATGTTTGTTAACTGTATGATACATCTAAAAATATTCTATATATTCTCATAAGAAAAAATAATCATACTACGTTAGCATTTTTGTGCGGACCAAACATCCACTTAAACCTCGGTTTCCTTTCCGAGTTTAATGATTCATTCATCCCGGAAACTTTGTACTTGTTAACGTTAGAATTGTTTACATCGTTCAGAGATTTATTATTAACCGAAATTGGTGTGCTTCGACCAGAGTTTGTTTCGTCCTTTATGGTCACGGGGCTATTCATGTTCATCATTTCATTAGAAATACTTCTGGAAGTTGTATCTTGACCTTCTGTATTCAAATTTGTAATTAGGTTCAAATTCATAGTGTTTAATGATGCTAAATTGTCACAAGAAGTATTGTTGTTCAAAATAGTTCCGTTTACTATTTTCTTCGATCGATCTGAAAGTTTCGGTTGCATAGAAATCGGACTTCGATACTTTTTTCCAGTTACTGGAGACGTGGGTATGCATGATGCGTTTAATACTTTTAAAGTCTCGTAATCTTCAACGGAAGAGTTTGTGCATTTGTTTGATAAATCGTTAGTAGAAATAGAATTCGTAATTTCTAAATGTTTCGTTTTTAAAATCGGAATTCTACTTGGCTTCAATGACCGATCCCCTTCAAAAGATTGTTCTGGATCGCCCAGTTCTATTGACGCATTGGTTTGATCCGGAGTATTCGAAGAACTTGTTTCTCCATTATTAAACAAAACATTTGTTACATCTATGTTGCTCGATGAAAATGTTTCACTGCATAAACGCACGTATTCTTCCGCTTTAAACGATTCTCCATTTCCATCGTAATTTTGTATTTGAGTTTCCTGAGATGTCTTTGAATTTGATATGTCGATATCGGTTTGTGGAGAAACGATAGTTGATGTATCTGATTGACCTGCTAGAATAGTGGCAATGAAATATGTACATGAAATATATTTCTTTAAATGTGTACATAACTTTTGAAAGTAGATATGAAAGATAAGTTACGTACATTGGTTTAACTGTTGAAAAAGTGCTGCCTTCTTTGAAAATGCAGCAGCAATGTGATACGGTGGCGGGACGGGTGGAACTTCATTTATTTTTGGCGCTTGAACGTGAATTTGATCGGTGTTATTACTACCCACAGCAAACTTCTCTGATTCAACAATTTTTGCTGTATTCGTCTTCGAGTATTCATCTGGTTTCCAAGTAGAATTTACATAATCTGCTACTGTCGGCGGTTTGGAAAGATATTCAGATGTGGGATTACGAATATATTTTGCTTCACGAATATCTGGACTTTTTTCTTTCGCAAGTACTGTCTTATTTGCTTCATCAGAAGATTCTTCTGATACAGATTGCTCTGTTCCAACGTCCGTAGGACTACCGTTCTTGTACCCTTTTGATGTATGACGTTCAGTAGGTGAAAGTGAAGAATGTGAACCCTAAAAGAACAGAAATTTTACATCATTCGATATGTACATTTTATGGATAGACTTTTCTTTAGTCTCATACTTAAATTTCACATTGAACATGTTTTCATCCTTATTTAATAAGTGCTTTTTTATATTTCCAGTATAGTTAATCAATATAACTTTTTTTTACACTATATTTTAACTTTTAATGTTGCATTGTCATCAATAGTTAGTTTAAAATTTTGTAAATTGCCTTTATTTCTCCGATTAATACCTTATTAAATAAACTTTGTGAAAAACAGGTCCCAGTTTTTGAAGCAAGGTCCAGAGTAGTAGTAGCTTTTGCAATAATAGCTTCTTTGATCATAGTCTCCTGTTCTAAATGCATCTGTAAGTTTTAATTGGTAATCTTCATATATTCTTAACTTTTATTATAATACAAAATATACGCGCGCGTGCATGCATAAATACAAAAAAAGTATTTATACGCTTAAAAGTACCAATGTCTTTCAACATTACATTTCATTCAAAATTTGTTCAATCTTATCTTATCATTTAATAAATAAATATTGTAAGTTATGCAAAAGGATAAGTAAGAGATGCATGAATATTAAATAATATTTACTCTTTGATCATGAGCTGATTGATGCTGTAAATTGCGGGCATGTCTAGCAAGGTTGCGCAGCTCTTTAGGGTAGGGAGTTGGTGCTCGATGAAGTTGCCTAGGGATTTCAGATTCTACTTCAGCAGCAAAACATATCCTTTTTCCAGTACCAACAATTGAACTCGATATTAGTCCTACAGCCGGTGGTATCTCTGTATATAACAGACATAAAATTATAATTGTGGATTTGTTTAAGTTAAAATTATAAAATATTAGGAAATAGAACAATATTACACACTAGAAAATATGTATTGTTTTCTTTTTTATACTTTACCATTTCATTCCTCATCTTCCTCCTCATTATCCACTAGCAGCGATAATATATCATACATGTATATTTAGTAAGTAGTTATTTATAAAATTGAAAGTAATACATATTATCACAGAATATCTATATATTACATGGATAAATAAAAATACTCACGTTCGAGTTCCTGCCGTGGTTTTTGTGGTAGCATAAAACAGCTTAATACCATCATATCTTCTTCACAATTGAATTCTTGTTGTAGTGGTACCAATGGTTGACTTTGATTGTCGCTCAGCCATAACGCTTTTAAATTGTTCAAATTCAACATAGAAACAGGCAAATATTTAATGCAATTATTCACAAGATTAAGAACCCTTAACGAAGATAAATGACCCAGTTCGGGCGGAACCCGCGTTAGATTGTTTGATCGCAATGAAAGCAGTGATAATGCAGTGCAGCTTCCAATTTCTGGTGGAAGAGATCTCAAGTAATTATTGTCTGCATTCAAACAGTGTAATTTTCGCAAAAGTCCTATGGACGATGGTAAATATTCAAGGAAATTCTTAGTAACTATAAGCTCCTCTAAGCTTGACATCTGTCCAATGTCATTTGGCAGTGCATTCAATTGATTGTCATCAACTTTGAGGGTCACAATTGTACGTAGGTAGCAAAGGGAATCCGGTAATTGATAAATTTCATTTGAAGAAAGATGCATAATCGAAATATCTCTCCAGCCTTCTACTTCTGATGGAATACTATGAATAGCATTCATCGTGCAATCAAAATGATTTAAACGATAAAGTTGATTAACATTAACTGGTATACGTCTAATGTCGTTGCCATCTATCCACAATTCAGTAAGGTTGATAAGATCCCCAACAACTTCAGGCTAAAGGAATGTAATTAATTAAAACATGATTTAATGAATTATTTAATTGTAATTAACATGAACTTACCAATTCAGTGAAATCATTATTACCAATGTCAAGTCTCTGCAAATTTATTAAACGGCTCATACTCTTTGGCAATGTCATCATATTATTTTCTCTAAGTTCTAGCGTCAGTAGAGCAGAGAGTCTTCCAAAATTTGCTGGCAGATATTCTATATATGCGTCATTTATATATAATTCTCGTAACCCAACAATATGTGTAATAGCATCTGGGAAACGTTCAAAAGGATTAACACTGATATCTATAGAACGAAGGTTTTTACATTCTTTTATACTGTCTGGTAATTCTTTAATACCTAGAAAGATAAATACAATGTTGATAAGAATTAAAAAGGACTTTATTATAAAAATATTTCATCAGAAACAATGTTATGTACATACTATTTTTGCTGAGGTCTAAATATTCCAGGTTAATTAATGATGCTATGGCGGGTGGTAACGTGGTGACTTCATTATCGCTAAGGGAGAGAACTCGCAATTCATGGCACTGGAACAGTGGCCGTGGAAGATCCTTTATCTGTAATAAAGGATATTGATAACATCATTAAATGGTATATATGTAAAATAACTTGTAATACTTATACTTACTCTATTGGCATCCAGATACAGCTTTTCCAATGTCCTTTCATAAATGAACACATCGGGTGGTACATCATAAAGATTACAGTGGCTTAAATGCAACTCACAAATATCTTCTTCCTGTGCTCTCAAACATGCAGCGCACTGCCACCAAGCACTACCCATTTCATGTATAACTACAAATGAATCTTTCCTTAATATTTGTTTAAAATACGTAATACGACAAAATTAACAAAATAATAAAAAGGAGAACAGAAAAATCGTAATTATTACCTATAATACTTCAAGAATGATTCTCCAAGATCATCGATATATCTATGGCAAGCAGACAAATCCGTGGACAGTACAAAACTCGCTAAAGACTATTGTTCCATGGAATTCTTGAAAATCATTCGTCAATAGTTGCATCGACGTTCCGTTTCTTTCGTGCCGGCTTCGCCAGGGTTATTTCCTGTCGCATCATCGCGAACACCACGATACGCGACGAATGTCGGTGTTTCTTTCTCAGATAGTACGAGAACAATCGCACAGACCGTAACGATGGACCGGATCGACACCGAGTAGATGTCAAGAGATGCAGGTTATTCGATAAATTTCTTCAAGGGTTTCTTTCATGAACATATCTCACTGTTCACTCGTCGATTGTAATTTTTCGCGGAGTCAATGCAGCGACGACAGATCGCAATCCATCGAGCGACAAAAGATCTCCTGACGGTACAATAATCCGGCGCATTTACGAGAATCGAACGAACTTATGAGTTTATTATTCATCGAAAGAAAAACCTACGACGAAGTATAATGGTCCATTCATAACATTCCAGCGATGATTTTTCATTGTATTCACGGTTAGATAATAGTTGACAGATTTTACGTTGTTGAACAATAGAACGAACCAATTTTATTAAAATTGATTGAAAAGTAGAAAGTTTTAGTGTAACGGACCGTTACCGAGTGTTCTTAGTTCTCTATAACAACCTGAATCGATCACAGTCGAATTTTTATCGTCGTAAAAACGAGCCAATTCTAAATCTGCGATGCTCAAACACCTTCGACGTGAGAACTCGCCTTAGGAGACGCATAATCGACATCGGCCAGTGACGTTTCCAGTCGTACACGTGCGCAGAAGTTAATTAATGGATTAAACGTGACGAAAAGGTGGAAGACCGAACGTTATGATGTGCTGCCACGGAAATCGAATTTTTGATGTGTAGAGATGAAGAAATTGAAACGCTTAACAGCGTTTGACTGCATCTAACGGAAATCGGAACAGAAAAATCGATAAATGTGAGTTTGGATTCTAGAAGAAAATCCAGACGGTAGACGACAAGAAAATGAGTGCTGGAGAACATAAGGGTTGCGAAAACGAAGATATTGAGAATTCGGATGAAAGTGACAGACCTTCCGGGGAACGATGGGCACCAGTCGGAGCAAACGACGGTGACAATGATTTTGCCGACGAATATAAATATGTTGACAATATGGAGAGGTGAGTAGCTTATCAACAAATAGTGTAAAGATATTGTTTACTTACTGTTAAAGTTGAGTACGTGAGTAGACGAATTATAAGAAATGTAGTTTTAATAACACTGTAATAGTTTTACTGTATTATTTACTACTATCCATATATTATACTAGTTTATCCCACGACATGGAGAGGCTAAAAATGCTTGAAGAGGAGCAAGAAATGCTTAATTCATCCCTTATAGCGTTAACCACTCACTTTGCCCAGGTATTGAATTTTTCTTAAAGTTTTATATTGTGTCTTTAAGAATATGTAATTTTAGCACAGAGACTGTATTGTAGGTTCAGTTTCGCTTACGACAGATTGTGGATGCACCTACCAATGAGAAAGAAACGTTGCTCAAAGAATTGGAAAAGTTTGCTTTCAGAGGCATACCCGATGTTCCAAATGACTTGTCACTTGATAGTAGATCAATTACTCCAACTTCACCATTGTCCTGCAAGCAAAGCGTAAGCTATATAAAAATTTGTTGTATTAGTATTTTAATTCTTTAGCATTATATTACTTGTTTATGTTCTTTTTTACTTTTTTTTTTGATTTTCATTTTATCCATAATATTTGATTTATATTTATACAATCTGCTTTGCTTGTATAATATTGATATGTTTACAAATCTGTGATATACATTTTAATTTTTGATAGACTTTATTTGAATCACTAGTTTGTAGTCAAAGTAATATTTATACTGTACTGGGAAATAAAAGTCTTTTTATGCATTATTTTTAGTATATATGTTTATTATTCTTATGCCATGGTTTTTAATTCTTATTTTATACCTGAGCATTTACTTATATATGACACAGTAATTAAGTAAAATAGATAGTTAACTGCTTAGCATCTACAATTTAACAGATATCTGGGGTAATTAATGATGATGATGTTGAGTCTAAAATGGCATTACAAAAAACAAAACAGAAAGAGTTGATATGTCAGTTAAAATCTCAGTTAGAAGACCTAGAGAAATATGCCTATGAAACTGGTGATGCAGATTTACCACAAAGCATGGTATTAGAACGTCAGAGTATCATAATCAGTAAGTCTTTTTAAAATATATACTTACTTGTGTAGTACCTACAGTGACTTTATTATTTTTTCTAGATCATTTAAAAGAAAAGTTAAATTTTAATGTTGATGACCTCTGCAAATTACCGGTAGATGATTTAAGATGGCAAGTAGATTATGCTATAAGTCAGGTAAATTATTTTATTTAACAGGATATGTTAACAAGTGAACTTTTATGAATGAATTAAAAAGAATTAATAAGTTTTATTTACAGATTGTTAGTCCATTGAAAATGAAAGAACTACTAGTGTCTCAATTGAAAACTCAAATTACAGATTTAGAGCGCTTTATAAATTATCTCCAAGGAGAAGTTGGTTCAGAAACTTTGGCATGTACTTGTGCTTGTCCAGTACACACTAGTGGTTCCAGTTCTTCTACTTCATACTCTAAGAGAGCATTTAATAGAAAACCAGTGGAAGAGGAAAATACAACTAGAACTCTCAATACTGTTAAGAAGGTCGTGGCTCTTCTGCATATGTTCCTAGTGTCTCAATTAGGATGCGGTAGTGAACGAGTGCGAAGGAATTTTAAGAAAAATTCTCTACACAATTGGCGCGATTTAAGAACAAGATTAGATATTGCAGTTGAGCATGTTATAGAGACCGTTGTAGACAATGAACCTCATCCGGATGATGATGATATTAACGAAAATGATTATGCTTCGGATTCAGATTCCACATCTCATTGTAATGCCCGAGTAACGTTTGCTGTAAGGAAGCACCTAGCAACTTCCATACGTGATTTAATGCAACATGGTTTAACATCTGATGTGCGTTCTAATAGTGTAGTGCCGTTTGTGGGATGTTTTCCCCAAAGGAACTCTTCTACTACTAATTTAATGCATGCATGGGAACTAATCTTAAAGTATTATGAAATTAAAAATGGCCATCGTTACAATTCTAGTCCAGCACAAAAATTATCTCAAAGTTTTAATCTAGATCTTGCAAGTGGAAGAGTTGTATCTTCCAAACAGGTATTCATAATATATTTTATTGATAGATAATATAACTTAATAAATTTTCTTTCATAACATACATGTCATAACAAATTATTCAAATTTTCAGAGCTTATTAACGACTATTGGGAATATTATTGCCTTGCATAGTCCATATAAAAGAAGTTATGATTCCCATTTTAAAGCATTTATATGTGCATCTTTGAAGTAAGTCAGCATATTATTAGCTCTTCTCATAATCACAAGAGTTTAAAACTCATTGCTATTTTATTTTAGTGCAAACAAGCTTGTTGCTTGGTTCAAACTTATCTTACAATGTCAGTATCTTCTCGAAAACCATTATACATCATGGAGTTATGTTGTAAAAACGGGTATGTTAAAATATTTATATGCAAACAATTAGTTATTTATTATATAGATAAGGCTTACAATTCTTGTTATTGTTACAAATAGGTTTCCAAGATGCGTTTCATACTCTCGATCGTCTTACCAGCTACAAATTTGATTTACCAGTTGACCTGGCTGTAAGACAATTTCAAAATATAAAAGACGCATTTTGATTGCGAAGCGAATCAACTTTCTCAGATAAATGAACATCTAGGTAGATACTACTAGAGAGCAAAGTACACAAGGTACCAAATATTGCAAACACGTAAATAAGAAACAGTATATTTTAACCTTATGTTAGCGTTATGATAATGTACTACTTTTTATTGATTTACAATATTATTTTCCAAAGAACATTCCTTTTACATTCCCTGAGTGCTCGTTAGTAGGAAATTGTTATGATGCAATAATGTAGCTATAATAATTTAAAGTATCAGTATTTCGGAGCTGAATTCTCAGGGTTTGGGTTTTTAATTATTTTATTTTGAAAACGTAAAATATTATCCCTCTATAAAATTTGAAAGAATATATATGTATATATACACACAGAAAGTACAGCACAGGTGTAAATGCAATGCTGCCTGATATAATAAGGACTGAAACATGTTATGTACTTAGTTACTTTGAAGTACATTTTCGGATATTGCACGTTTTCCAAAAATTAATAAATTTGCGATACTAGAAGTTTTATTTATACTATTTAAAAAGTAATCTCATAAATTAAAAAACAAGTTTATAGAACTGAAGAGAACGATTTTTACTGTGATCAAAATTAATGAGAGTTTAATACTGAATTTTTTCACAGTAACGGTAATGAAAGTCATGTTTCTTCTTACTAGCAAACAAATTGAAACCAAAGAATCTTTTTTTATTTTTAATATTTGGTAATCGGTATGAGTATATTTTTTTAGTTTATAGTTTTAGCATTACTTTGTATGTTAAAGTTAGTGAACGAATAATTTCACGGTAACATATCATTGAAACAGTAGCTAAGTCTAATAACATATACCAGTGTATGCCATATGTAAACTTTGATGTTGTAATATATTGTCAACATTTTATCTTTTGTTGTGTTTTATAGAACTCTATAATTGATTTGTGTATTTATTTACACATTTATATGCACATATTGTTTACACGTTGATATAAATGTGCAAAATAAATCTTTAGTTAGCCATATTTGGTAAAAAAGAGTTTAAAAAGGTTATATTTGATCTCGTTTTACTATGCAGTGGATCAAATAAATTTGTATAAAGCAGCTGCAAGTATGAAACTTATAAATATTTCTTTCAATGATATAACACGTGTTCCTAATTTTATGATCATTAAGTGGTACATCGTTTAAGAAAAGCATACAGATTCCAGAAACTATATATTAGTAAAACACATGTATTATTTTCAAATAGATGACATTTTACTAGATACACATACACATACACACACACTCACACAAGTACAGTTGCAACTATTGTATCACATATATAAGGTACATCACATGTAAGATAGTTTTAAGGAAAACTCAAATGTATTATATAATATAAATATGTGCTTTTTATATACATAATAATTTGACATTAGTTTATTCAGAAAAGATATGCAAAAATATATTTATGAAGCAACGTATTTAATTTTGTAGTGTAATGTGTCCTGATATACCATTCCTTGTGCAAGTAAAGGAAGAAAAGAACGACAGAATACATGAAATTGGTTGTTTATTTCTTGTAAAAGTTGTACATTAGTAAAAGTTTCATGGCAGTTCCTTTTTCAACACGTTTGTAGTATTTCATTGACAATTCCTCGATATTCATAGTAATAAGGTATATAACTTTTATTTAAACACGATTCTTTATAGTAAAATAAAAGACAACATTTAAAATTAGACATCAGTATTTCACGGTTATTATTTTTGTTCTAATCTTAGTTTAATATTTACGAATTTCATTTAGGATTCAAAATAGAGTATCGAGGAATCTCGATGTTCTTAGAGATTAGATTATAGTTTGTTGTACATAAAATTCAGAATAGAGTCTACATTGTCAATAACATATTTGAACTCAACGAATTATATAATACCAGAAGTTTCTTTCTTGGTCATGGACAATACGTTTTATGTACGTATTATCGTAATATATCACGTACAACACTACTTATACAGGATACAAGTACACAGATGTAAGAGCACAAACTTGGTAAAAGTTCTTCTTCTCTTTCACAATATAAAAGTCGTGTATAAAAAAGTTTATGGAAGAGCATTTGGATATTGCATTCACATTTGTTTTGCATGTAGTATATAGTATTTGTTAATGCTCAACCAAGAATTATATTGGAACATAAGACATTTATGTGCCTATTGCAATGCACGATCACTAATAGCTTTTAAAAATGAAATGGACGATGACATTCATTAGCTATACTTATCTATGGACTTAAGAATAGGATACAACATTCATAAATGAATACGCTGTTTATAACACATAGAGATTGTTATGAAAATACTGATAAACAACACATTTATCGGAATGTAAATGCGACGATAAAGAGACACAACAAGAAGTAGTTTTAATATCATTCAAAAAGTACTAAATTGTATCACATAATTGGAATAAAACTGAAATATAATTATTAGAAAAGTTGAAAACTGAATTCCTTTCTAACTATGATAATATTTTTATTGAAAGATCTGTAAAAACTATATTGCAGGAAAATGCATTTAGTCATATTGTATATCATATGGAACAAATAATATTTTAAATCAATGCTATGTTACAATTAAAAACATTCATTTAAATATTGATAATGATTTACTTTCAAACCTTATGTATAACAGTTGCACATTATACACTCACTTAATGTTTCTTTTTTTTTTTTTTTTATACTGTAACATTCTTCATAATAGCTTTCATTGATATTTTTCATACATTAAATAGGCTATGTTTTTGGTACAGCAACGATCTAACATCTAACAATTAAGGACAGGTTACGTATAACGTCGCTAAATATAAACCCATTTTTTTTATAGCCAAATTGTTTGTATAGTTATATAAATTCAGTATTATCTGTCTTAGGCTTTAGCGAAACATTATTTGCTGCTTTATGTATATGTAGGAAAGTTTGTCTGCTTTTTGTAACATAGTATATGTTACTTAATATATTCCTGTTCTGAAGAAGTAAGGAATACAGCAAATATAGTTGTTAATACATACAATTACACATATAAATATATAGATATATGTATACAGTTATAATCAGGTCAACTAGTACAACTAAACATTGCTTTAGTTTTACACAGAAAGTGTTAAGTGAGAAATGACATAGAAATGGATTAAAAGATAAAGTGGAATTGTTTGTGTTTACGGAACAATTGATTAAAAGAATTACAAATTTCTTTCAATTTAAAAATGTACTATCAGTCTTTGTTTTTGTATGTAATAATAGAAATAACAAATTTGTAGAATTTGTGTAAATACTTGTGTTCTTGACTGCAGAGAACAAAAACAATTCTCTATGAATAAATACTCAACTTCTTTTGTACAATGAAGTTAAAATTTTTAACAGTGTCTTTTAAATCGTAAGATATATAAAATTTCACATAAATTTTACTTCATAAAAGTACAGAAATAAATATTATATACATACGATTTATTAAAAGTATATTGCATTAAAAAAATTGATGAGAATACTTTTAAAAAGTGTAATAGCAATGCTGTCTTCTTTTTTTACTCATACATCAGCATAAAGAAATTGATAGTTTATTAATGCAAACTACACACAAATTCATCTATCGTTTGCTTTGCACATTGAGTTTTGTAGTCTTATTATTCATACAATAAATATTCTATTGGTACTATATTACCATTGAAATCTTTGTATCATTATATTTCATCCTTAGTATTTTTACTGGCAATTAGTAATATGTTATATTGTTGTAAAATTCGTTGACGGAATGCACGAAATCACAATAGACAAAATATAAACACAATATACAAGTTCATGTATATATAAAATTGCTTTAAATACCTATATGTTGATCACATATGCATTGTCCAAAAATGTAATTATATTATGTATTAGTCTTCACAATCATTCAATTCCAATACAAATTAAATAAATTATTAATAAGAACAACATTTTAGTAAAATGAAGTTTTGGAATTTGAACAAAACTCTAATAATCATTCCAAAAATCATTTAAATTTAGTCATTTCATATCCGAGAACATTAGAAACAATTTAAAAGAAAATATTTAATAATTTTATACATAAATGGAACACAGACTTAATGCAATATACATATTTACAAAAAATTATGTGTAAATCAGATAGAAAAATTAAAAAAAAAATATATATATAAATGTATTTTCTTTTGAAGGTGTACGAAAAACTTTTTAATTTTGTTTTATGTGATGTGTTCATTGTTGTGAACATAATGTTTGTCAATGTCAAAACGTTTTTCATAAATACTTTGATCAGTTTGTTCAATAAGGCTACGTAATAAACATAACGAAGGCAATACGCGTAACATGTAGGTACATTTTATCGTTCACTTACCTTTATTTCCGCGTAAATATCACTTATTCTCTAACCATACGAATAATCAAGTTTCCTTCTACCGTAAATTATTATCAGGTTCAAACGTGGATACGCAATGGTACACTGTCTGACTTATTCTCTGCCTCCAAATTATGTTTTATGGTGTCAAGAGTATTGTAAATTGTTCTGAAAGCAGGTCTGTCGGATGGTCTCCTATTCCAACAAAGTTTCATCAGATCATATATCGCTTGCGGCGTGTTTTCGGGACATTGAAGAACATTGCCTTCTTTAATGTATTTTACTACTTCCTCGTGTGTCATCCCATAATAAGGCTGTAGAGCGAAGCTAAATATCTCCCATAAGCACACCGCAAACGCCCATACATCGGATTCGACAGTGTACTTGTTGTACAATATGCTCTCCAGAGGCATCCATCTAACTGGAATAGCGTCTTGTTCGTCGCCTTTGTAATAATCTTGCAGATAGATTTTCTGCGACAAACCAAAGTCTGCTATTTTCACAATCATTTGGTCGTTTATTAAACAGTTTCTCGTTGCGAGATCTCGATGAACGAATTTACGATCCGACAAGTACACCATTCCTGATGCTACTTGTAACGCGATATTAATTAAGTCCATATGCGACAAACGAGAGTCCGTGAAGTGTTCGTCCCTTTCCAAGCTTCGAATGATATAATTACCGGGTGAACAAGACCGTAGAAATTCATTTAAGTCACCGCGACCCATGTACTCGAATAGGAGACACATTGGTCGACCTAATGCACACACGCCTAATAGTTTGACGATGTTAGGATGATCGAATTCGGCAAGTAGACAAGCTTCTCGTTCAAAATCCTTGAGTAGATCCTCTGATGCTTCATCTTTGAGCATTTTAACAGCAACGTTTGTGAATTCTTCACCTGGAACAAGACCAGGAGCTTTTGCTTGAAACACTCTCCCAAAAGCACCCTGACCTAAATCTCGTTCGTATATAACGTTGTTTCTTGGAAATTCAAGTTTCTCCAATTTGGGATTAAGCTGCGCGCTTGTCTTATGATACGCATTGTTGCTTGGTAGTTTGTCCAAATCAATGGTTATATACTGAAAATTATACATAGCATACAATGTGTACACCATTATCATTCTTGTCTTAATAATAATGAAACATACAAGGAGTGTGGTATGTACAATTTTAAAGACCAGACTCAGCATTATTTTTCTGGCCAAATTTCATTCTAAATATATTTTTATATACTGTATAATTTTCAAAAACCAAAGATTTTTTATATACCTGGTTATTTGTTGGGTTATATCCTTGATGACGTTTGTGAAGTCTGTGACTTAAAATAATTGATATTACAGTTCCAGTTATAATTATAAATCCCAATGAAGATAGTATTAATATAAACATTGGAGTAAACAATGTATCCATTGTTAAGTCCTTTGGATCAATTTCCAATACCTTACTTGTTACATTATCTAAATTGGAAACGAAAAAATAAAATAGTAAATGCAATTAATTTAATCAATATTCTACAAATCATTAATTGCATACCGCATATAGGAATATCACAATGCTGCCATCGTATCTGCGGATGTATAGTGAAACACCATGGCATTGGTTCATCTCCACCTGCATTTCTACAGTAGTTTTTTCCATTACGAATTTGAGGGAAGACGTCTGGTGGCCTGTCATGACTGTGTGGTATTTGTGCATTCCATGACTGACAATCCAACCCAAACTTTGTTTTATTTACTTTGCCCAAGTAAAATCTACCATTGCCCTTTACACAGTTATCTGAAATAATGCATGATTAAAGAGTTAAAGACATATACATTGAACAACAGATAAACTGAACAATATCAAATCTACTTTACATGTAACATGGTCTTCATTCATGTCAGTCAAATGAATGTGAGAACAGGTCACTTTTCCTTTAACTACTTTTGGTAGTGATTCACATTCTGGCAATGTAAAATGTCCCCGTGATCGAATATAAATCTCCCTCTGCTTGTTATCTTCTATCATTGCCCAGTCATTAAAACAGAATTGATGGCGTACCGCCATGCAATCTTCGTAACATAATGGTAGGCCAACCGAATTGGGACATTGTGGAAAGGCATACATACACAGCATTTTCTGAAATAATACAATATTATCTATATGTGTTCAGATATATATATTATCCTCTTCTATTAATAAATATTACCTCTGCTGCTGAACGACATGGTTCGAAAAGCTTCTGTATTAATTCTTCCCATAAATTGGTCGTAATTTGTTCATTTAACAATCCTCCAGGATTACTGTTAGAATCATTGAACCATACTTTTCCAATGCCAGCTAAATACTTCTTGCAAATCTTTCCACTATATGGTGCACAATAACCTTGAGATTCTGGTTCTATAAAGAGAAGAAATATAAACTGAAAATTTTCTTTTTATAACAATCCATATTTTTCCTCTTATAAAATACATACTGGTGTGCACAGAACTGAAATGCAAAATGATTGCTACTAAAGTAACAATCCAGAACACCATTATTTAAATGTATTGCTTGAAAGAGTATTGAGAACAAAAATATCACATGTTTAAAAGAAGATTCGTTGTATGAAAAATACACGGATGTCGGTGTTCATTTAATTTACATGAAACTGTATCAAATCCATGGCAAAATTAAAATTTTTTTTAAGGCACAATCGATTATGATCATCCATTCTACGCGCCAGCGAATTTTACCCGTTCTTCATCTTATTTGATAATCACTGAATGAATATTATAATTATCGATTGTAATTTTTCAAACTGTTTTCAATGGGGGCAGTGCGATAATTCAACAAAAATAAAGTCAATGAACCGAGCTACAGCATGAAACACATTATTTGTCGTATAATAAACGTCATCCAACTGTCCTAGGAAAAACTTTTATTTCCTCCCTTATCATACGTGTGATAAACCATCGTACGATCGAGTGTTCCCTTTTATTTACAATACTGATATGACGGACAAATAGTAAATTTATTCGTTTTGTAACGAACGTAAGTAGCTACTAATCTAACGGAAATTTGGAACTAGCATGTTGCATGCATTCGATAATCGAGAGATCGTTCGATCACTTCAATGTGTGTTCAATAATGTAAACGAATATATTGAACAAATATTTAAAATTATAGACGATTGTGGGAAAAATTAACAAAACAGATAATAATTATAATCGTAATTAAAAACAGTTACAAATATTTGATAAAAGTATTTTAAATAAAAGTAGTTCCTTTTAGAAAATTCGTCTCTAAACGTTGGTGCGAATGGTCTTCGAAGCAAAATGCGCGGGAATGAACATCGTTAATTTTGTTTCGGTTCGTTAATTGAAATTTATTTTTCCATCAGTAAAAATCTGAAATAGAAGAAGCATGCAGGCTTTTCTGAAAACAGGGAAATTGGGACCTGGAGAATTTAAAAAGCCTTCGAGTTCACGTGCAAAGGAAGAACGCAGTGGTCCAGTACGACCATGGGTAGAGAAATAGTAAGTATTAATCATTGACATAACCTTGAATTTTAATTTACAAATTTTAAAATTTTTCTATTTTTACAGCCGTCCAAGAACCGTTGAAGATGTAGTTGAACAAGGAGAGGTAGTTGAAGTGTTGAGACAGTGTTTGAAGGGTAGCGATTTTCCAAATTTATTATTTTATGGTCCGCCAGGAACTGGGAAAACAAGTACTATACTAGCAGCAGCCAGACAATTGTTTGGTAGCCTCTACAAGGAAAGAATATTAGAATTAAATGCCTCAGACGAAAGAGGTATACAAGTAGTGAGAGACAAAATCAAATCATTTGCTCAACTTACAGCAGGTGGTATGAGAGATGAGTACGTTTATTCTTATATTTCATTTATAAGAATACTAAAATGTTGAAATTATTCTATATAAAAGTCAATGATGAATAGTAAAAGGTTTGAGAATTACATTAGAGCTGTGCATAGATTGTTTAGAGGATATAGTTGTTGTCAGGAGTTGTAACGAAGATATTTAGCAGCTCTTATTGCCAACTAAAAAGCAAAATGCTTTGGGCAGGTTATCTCAAAAGTATGTAGAAGTTTTAAACTTTTGGTCCTGCATAAGGAGCAAACAAATAGGATGAATATTATTCTCCAACAATTTTATGCACTACTCTTATAATCTCTATGATAACGGCACAATCTGAGGCATATTGTACGCAATAGTTACAAATAAGAATTGAGAGAATGCTTATTACAACATTGTTTCTTTTTCAGTGGGAAAAGTTGTCCACCTTTTAAAATTATTATTCTGGATGAAGCAGATAGCATGACCGGTGCAGCACAGGCAGCGCTTCGTCGTACCATGGAAAAGGAATCTCATAGTACCCGTTTCTGTTTAATTTGCAATTATGTATCAAGAATTATACAACCACTGACCTCACGTTGTACAAAATTTAGATTCAAACCACTGGGAGAAGATAAGATTATCGATAGGTTAGAGTATATATGCAAAGCAGAAGACTTAAAAGCAAACAAGCCTGTTCTATTAAAAATTGTTGAGGCCTCGGCTGGAGATTTAAGACGTGCCATAACGTGTTTACAATCTATTACAAGGTTAAAGGGTCAAGGAATTGAGATAACAGTAAACGATGTCCTTGAAATTATAGGGGTAATGTATAATATTTTTCTTAAACAATGTACGTATATAATATTGAAATTGGTTTAATATAAAATAATCAAATAACTATAGATTGTTCCTGACAAATGGTTGGATGAACTGATGGAGGTGTGCAAAACAAAGGATTACAGTAAGGCAGAAGTATTTGTCGATCAATTTATGTTGGAAGCATATGCTACATCCCAAGTGAGTTATTTACTTATTCAGAACTATAATCGAGATACTACAGTACTTAAAATTTTAATTCTTTCTACAGGTTATTGAACAACTCAGTGAAAGAATTATATATTGCAATGAATTATCAGACAAGCAAAAAGCTTTGATTGCGGACAAACTTGGGGTAAAGATTCCTAAGCATTTTTATAATAAATATAGTATTTGTTATTCATTTTTTCGTTTTTCTATTTAGGAATGCAACTACAGATTGTTAGATGGTGGGAGTGAGTACATACAACTCATAAATGTTTGTTGCGGCATAATAAAAGCTTACGAATTAAAATAAGTGTTTGTCGTGTTGAACCATACAACAGTGTACTCTCCAATTTTTTCAGAGCAGTTTCTATATAAATAAATATTTATTATTTTTCTATAAACTTGGTTCGGATCATTTCCATTCCAAACAAAGGCGCAACAATATTACGAATCTAACAATTCCCGAATACGTCCAGTTCCCCTAGTATGTTCATGATCTAGGAAGTTTTCGTTCTCCCTCACCGAACTTTATTCGAACGTAACCAGTACCCTTGGATGGACAATTCCTTGTTCGACATAGGTCTCCGAAGCAAGTAACGATCTTCGTCCAAATGAAATTTTGCAATCGCGTGTAAAATCTAATGGCTCGAAACACCCTAGGGAAGAGCCGATTTCCAAAGATCTCGGGCAAGCGGCGCTCCCTGTCGGCGCACGACGATGTCGCAGTTTGAGAACCGCTGCCATCGGCGTGTAGGGGCGTCGTTGCTGCGTGCAATGTGTATCGTGTAGGCGTTGGCGAGGAGGAGACAAGTACGGGGATGTGTCCGTAAAAAAGCTGCGGTTTCTGCGTACTCTGCCGCACGTGCATGCTCGAAATCGTGTTCTGCGAACGACGGATACCCGACGGGATTTTGCTCGGGCGGCCGTATCGTCATTGGTTGAGGCTGTTTCGAGAACGGGCTTAACAATTACGGGACCAGGAAAAAAAAGTGCGGTCCGTGTTCTTTCGTTTCTCTCAGAGGCCACGTATCGTACGTGCGTATCTCGGGCGGCCTTGTCACGGGGACGTTCCTCGTTTCGAGGGGTAACCCGCCGACTGGCCTCGAGAAGACGGTGGAAACGACGCCCGTAGCAGGATGCCAGGACGTCTTCAACGACGGGCCATTGAGACGGTCAGTGTTACTCGAGCGAGTTAATTCCGTGCTCCGGACCTTACTGGAAACGAGCGCATCGCATCACCGGGGAAGCGTAGATTACGGATATTCCGGCTGGACGCGAGCGGAACAGGGAGAGAGATCGACGACGGAGCGCGCGCGTATGTGTATGCGGGAGATGTTCGGAATCTCGAGAGGAGATCCTGATGCGGGAGGATTCGACAATCAGCGGCTACGATCGAGCGTATTATCGGACGCCGGATTCCACGGCGTATGAGACACTCGCTATCCGTGCGAACGCGCCCGCTGACTGTGCGTTATCCCCGGCGAGGTGGACAGTTCGACTCCGGGCCGCAGCGGTGTCCGCTGGCACAGGGGATTTTATTGCCGCCCGGCTACGCACGCCGCGAGCCGAGCGATTTTTCGAGCCGCGCGAGTGAGTCAGTTCCCTTTCATACGCGAGGAGTACTGCTCGACTGGCGACAAAGGATACGTCCGGAAGAGATTCCCAGTGGCTCTCTCGTTTCTCCTGTTTGCGTCGGTGGCTCGATGATAGTGGCGCGGTTGACAGTGGGACTCGGACTGCTCTCCCCACGTAACCACCGTGTACCTCTCGGTAGAGGAACAACACGCCGAGGAGACTCGCGTGCTTGAGCTGGCCGCGGAGAGAAGAGACGCGTGTGTGCGGTGGACAGGGTGGATGTTATACGGTACGCGTTCATCGTCCGGCCAGGAAAACGGATTCACGGATCCATCGCCGGTTACTGCGTCGTGCGTCAACGCTTCTTGGAATGTGACGGGCGATTCCCGGCGTGGGAAATATCGTAGAAAAGGTAAGCAATTTGAACGTGGCGACGAGTCGTGCGGACCGTCACCGTCCTATCGACTCTGCGATGCGATGCGAACTGTCACACCGGCACTCCACGGTGTGCTTAACGGTACTCGTCTTCTAACCTGTAAACGTGGCTCTTGTATCGTAGTAGTGGGTAGTACTCGCGATAGTATCGAGAAGCGTAAATACGAGGAGCTCGCGACTGTTTGTCTCGGTGACGGAGAATACGAAGAATACCCGGCATACTCATGCGTCTGAAGTACGCCTCGAAAGTTTTGAACTCGCGATTTGTGGAAAACTACCGGGTCGCGGTAAACAAAGCGATATTGATATATTGCGTCGTCGATTCGGGCCCGATGTACGCGATGCTCGAACGAGTTTCCTTTATTATCGTTTCGATAACCGTTTCTGGTCGCTTTTCATTCGATTAATACCGTATCGCGTTGCTTGAAAATGTTCGCAAAGCGTACGAACGACGAATCAATGGTACGATCGTTCGGTGTAACTTCGATCGTCGATTCGATATTAAAGGGGAGTATCTCTAGAGCCGGAGTACGAATTTTGGAAAATATTCGTGCACGTAGTTCCGAGTAATCGTTGAGTCAAAGTTCCGGATTGAGACGCAGAAGATATCGCGTAGATAAGAAATTAAAGAACGTCTTTATAGTATTGACTTTACTATTACATCATCGTGAAGTCATCCGGTAACGGGCGTCAATCTCACCAGTCAGCGGTACAGTTGCGATCGATTCGATACGAACATCGATCGAGAGTCTAATTTATTGACAGGTGATCAATGAGAAATAATAAATTCGTCTCTAATACTCGCGACGACGATTGTTGCTCGTATCGAGCATTATTTTAGCTGGAAATCGTGGCTTCGAAAAAATCCTCGCGACAACTGTCGTTATCGCGGTGGCACTTGTTACTCGTACATTGGCATTTCTCGAGTAATCGCAAACATTGTTTTTGCAGAAGCGTGCACGATATTCGACTCGACCGCGCGTTGTTCTCTGCGCGCTACGTAATTTAGAACGATCGTTGAGTCGATCGAATATCCGAAAAATCGAATTAACGTCTTCGTGCAGGCCATTTTCTTTAATTTACGACTTATAAAATAGGACAGCTAAGGAAAGAAACGATGCGTACCGAAAATAAAACATACGATAGAAATATGAAAGAACGTAACCTAGAATATACTTAGAACGTTATTTTGTATACGTAACCTAACATTGTTGAAAGTTTCATCGAGTTTTTCGACGATATTGCATATTTCGCGAAGATATTTTGTTTTTATTTGTGAATTAAAAACTAGAAACAAATACGACGATGATATTGATATTATCCGTTGGATTAAATATACACAAACGATCGAATTCTTCGAGTATCGATACCGTTTCTTCTTGTATCGATCGATTCGACCCGATAAGGCGCGAATTTAACGTCTTTTAATGCTCGTTTTCGAATAGTCGAATTTAGCGTATTCCCTTGCATTTCAGTTAGGTTCGACGGCACCTCGTGAATGCTTCCTAAATTGTCCTCAACTCGGTATAGTTACTTCGCAAACAGGGGTGCTCGTTACAGAGGTGACCGTAACGCACGAGGGCTGTTAATAATTAATAATAACGCAAGGGGCTGTAACTACGGGAGCAGTAAGAAAACTCATAACGAGGGCTCATAAAGCGAAATGCATCGAGCGAGATGTTTCTTCCCGTGAGGTTGCACTCGGGATGCATCTTGCTGCTCGTATCCGGGGAGATAAGGGGACCAACTTATGCCATTTTGAACTAGACTACGTGTGGTACTTTTCGTTGGAGATAAAGCGAACAAATGACAGCCGTGGTTAATTAGACGAATAAAATTAGGAAATACGTATTCGAAGGAACCTCCAATAAAATTACGAGAGGAAGGTCCCAATCTGTCCCCCTCCAATTTTAACGCCCTTTTGCAAGATGGTAGAACGTACATCCCTGATAGGATATACGGAACATTGGGTGTAAATATTCGATAGTTTCAAAGATATAAATAATTGAACTTTACCGTACTCCGGAACCCATGGTAAAAATAAAATATAACGTACTGTTACACGATATTAAATAACAACGTTTTGAAATTCACGGTCAAATGTACTCTTTTGTTTGTCAGAGAAAAATTTGAACAAATTTTTTTTAATTTCTTGAACACATCACAATTAATTGTCAATGAGAATTATAAATCAATTGCCGTGTAAAACAGTGTCCTTTGACGTTATTTATATCGGATAAATTATTTTCAGTCTGAGAACGTCCAGGACTGTCAATTAACTGAATAATTTAGGAATTTGGATGGTTATTTATACGTGAATTGTATTAAACAGTATTAAACTTTGTAATTTTTTCTTTCAATCTGGATAATCTAAGGAACATTTGCGTACGAAAGAGAATGATATAGAGCGCAAGCTACAGCGTATGTAATTTCAATTATTTATATCTTCACAAGTATCGAGTATATACGGTCAATATTTTACACAATGCTATATGGACACGTCTTCTATCATACTGCAAAAGCAGGTTAAAATCGGAGGGGGACAGGCGAGATACATTGCAGAGGGTTGGCACTTCTGGATCGAACCGTTCGATTTAGAAAAATGCCTCTCTCGCCGGAGTGAAATTTATTCGACAGAGATTATTTAATTTGAAATTTATTCGAGTTCTATTTTTATGGAAAATAGATACTTTTGTTTGTTTAAAAAGCGGTGGGTTTCGAAACGATTACAAAATCAGAGTAGTCGGTTTTTTGGTTACTTGATTTCTTAAAAATATGTAACTATAGTAAACTATAGCAAATTATTCAAATGTAGATCTTATTGAAGAGGAATTTGTTGTAACCAAAAATAAAAAAATAATTTACAAATTTGTCCAAGTTTAAACTTTCAAAGCGACTTAACATCAGACTAGTCGGTTTCACGGTTACTTAATTTCTTAAAAATATATAACTATAGCAAACTATAGCAAATTATTCAAATGTAGATCTTATTGAAGAGGAATTTGTTGTAACCAAAAGTAAAAAAAAATAATTTACAAATTTGTCCAAGTTTAAACTTCCAAAGCGACTTAACATCAGACTAGTCGGTTTCATGGTTACTTGTTTTCTTAAAAATATGTACTTATAGCAAACTATAGCAAATTATTCAAATATAGATCTTGTTGAAGAGAAATTTTTTACGATCAAAATTAGACAAAAATAATTTACAAATTTGTCCAAGTTTAAACTTTCAAAGCGACTTAACATCAGACTAGTCGGTTTCACAGCTACTGGATTCGTTGATCACAGTGGATAAAAGAAAATAAATTTCAGCTACCGCCGACGTCCGCAAACCGCAAGTTTTGCTTACTTGGAATCGCACGGCCATCGATGCCCATCGACGACAGTCTCTATTTTCCTAACGATCACGCGACAAGGAATATTTTCAAACTCGAACCGTATACGGTATCAGCGACAACCGAGAAAGGGAAATCTCTTATCCGCGGTAATTTTCCTGTCTGGTACAATACGAACCCAAGGGAGATCGTAAATAAAAAAAAAAAAAAAACACGTGTCTCTTGGAGAAACGAGACCTTTTCTGTAGATACAAATTTAGAATTCTCAATTTTATAGTAAAATTTATTTAAATCATCGACTAATTGCCCCCATCGAATTTGTTGCAACGTTTTGTTACGGTTTTTATAAATATTTATTATTCAACACAAATTTATTAATTTCGCTCATTATATATATGGTTCTTAACCTTTGCAATACCAGTGGTTTGAACGATCTATGGAGAGACCATCCCTGGGTCCAAATGGACCCGTAACTTAATTTGACAAATATTTCGAACAAAGATCGATTATTTTGTCGCCCATTTCTTTATTTCCACGAAAAATCCTAGAAGTAGTACGATCAAACAAAATTTCCAGTGGGTCAGAAAAGACCCACGCGTGGTACGACGTTTAAAAGTAGTACTTTGAAAAACGTTTCTACTATTTTTTCCTATTCTCTATCTCTGTAGCAAATCGCAAGTATAATCGAAAAAATTTCCGGGTCTGAAAAGACCCAGGCTGTTTAAGGTCAAACGCAACCACGAGAATCAACGAGAACCTCTATCACAAAATTTCAATCGATCGCCCCCCAAAAAAAAAATTTCATAACTATTTTGACCCTCGATATTAGCCACTGTTAAACTAATTTTATTCGTGGAATATATCGTCCGAGTTAAGTCGGGCGCGGTGGTTAAATATCCCAAAAACCACGCATTACCAGTAGATTGGCCCGTCGTCAACAATAAACACTGCTAATAGCGTACTTGTTAAATATCAACACCGCTATCGAGTCACCGAACCGAGGGGAAAAGCTGATACATTGAAACGTTGATAGTCTACACGAGGAGCTCGCGTACTATGTACAGTGGCTCGAAAAAGTATTTGGATATTATATTATAAGAAAATTCTTCTTACCTCTGAAACTGATTTTAACGAAAGTTTGCGCGCGTAACAGTGCATATATAAAGAAATTTTGTTGTCCACGCGAAATTTCTTTGCGAAGGTATAGTTTCGAAAGTTTCAATGTTTTTTTTCTTTATTTTTTTAATGCAACTTTCTTTGGGTCTTTTTTGCACCTGAATGATAAAGCACCAAGAGCTGTATTTGAAAAATTAAAAAATAATCGATTTCAAAATTGATTTGAAAATTTTATTTTTATTATAACTTATAACAATAAATTTTCTTACAGAACATGTTCAGTTTCTAGCACTATCTTGCTCTATCGTTCAACTATGAAAAAAGTCCTCTATAAAGATTGTATTAAAAAAATGAAGAAGAATTCAATTTTCAGGTCTTGGTTTCATCCTCTCGAGAACATTTATTGTCGACAAGAAAATTATATAACTCGCGGTTCGGTATGCTTTACACGCGTGTAAACTCTCGTTAAAATCAGACTTGTAAGTTAGGAGACTTTCCTTGTAATATACTGTCCGAATACATTTTCGAGCCACTGTATCTATAAGCAGTCGCGAATAACCGGAGAAATGTGAGAAGGTGGAGGGAGGAGAGGTTGAAAAAAAGTGAAAAGTATCCCGGCGATCGTTTCACGGGATAAAGTCCATTTAATTCGTAATCGAACGGTCGCGGTTCAACAATGCTTTGAATCGGCTAGGCATTCAAGCGGTGTGTCCCCTTTGGTTGCGCGCCTCTCAATAGATCTCTGGCCAGCTCGTTATATTCAGCGTTCGAAGTGACCGAAACGGTGACGGGCTGTGATTGTACACCGCGGAAATGACGTTGTTCGGTGTCACGTGTGTACTGGCCCCATTCGCGAGCCCGCCGACCAGCGAGAAACGCCGCTCGTAAAATCGATGACTTATCGCGTTCGAGTCGCCGCGATAACGTCTCATTACGCCTTTCAGTGATGAAGGATTGTTTGGTCGCTGACACGGGCGTACGAAGGCGAACGATCGAGTAGCGAAGCACACACGGGCCGATAGAAGAACCGAAGTCGCTGGGGGAGGTCCTACGGTTCGAGTGGTCGATCTCGTGCCACGGAGGGAGGGGGGAGCGGGCGATCGGGGGAGCAGGAGCGGGAGTGGGGAGCGGTCGTAGGGTCTATTCGATCACGAACTAAGTTCAATTGGGAGCATTGTCCAGCATCTGCGGTGACACTTGGCTACGCGGTCGATACACGTGTGTATATATACCATCTATTGATACTTGGGGCTTCCGGGTGTAAATCGTGTCCTTTTGAAAACGTGTTTCGACGTTCCATCGGCATTTACGTGCCTTTGGAAGACTCGAAGCGATACCGGGGCCGCGTTTAATGGTTATCCGTCGGGCTCGTTTTCCTTCGCTGGACGAGCGTGGGTCACTCGAGACCCGAGTTTCGCGACAATTAAAATTTTCGACGATCGGGACCACTCGGCGGACACATCCGCGACACTCGAGCCTCCGGGTTGACTGAAAGTAATTTATGACCGTTTAATTTAGTAATCTTTGACAAGAAGTCGCTTGTTTGACAGACGGTTGGTTGTTTCGTCGAACTTAGGTTAGTCTTTCAGACATTCAACGGAGCAATCGAAGTGTTTCGAGAGTTTTTCCGTACGTTTCGAATGACCGAACATGAGTTACATTTGAATAACGATAATTTTGTGTAGGAATTGGGCAGAAAATAAATAAATATTATTTATTTAATTATTACAAAAAAAAAATGATTACATTTTGGAATCTGGTAATTATGGCATGGGTCAGAAATGAGCCAGATTCGACCTGCACGAAGTTCGTCCTCTGAGAGTTAATCTTGTCGATAGTAACTCGATAAAGCAGCGCGTTGGTCCCTCGATAAAGCGCGGGGCATCGTTAAGCGCGCGAGAGTGATATCGATGAGTCGGCGAAGTTGTCACGTTGAAAATGAGCCCAAACACGGCCATATTCGGACTATTTTTGATTACTCGAAATAAACAGTTTTTCAAAATTGATAACGTAAGGTAAAGGTAAGGTAAAAATGATCCAAATATGGTCGTGTTTGGACTCATTTTTATCGGGAGAACTTCACCAATCCATTGATAACACTCTGGAAAAGGTACGACGAGAAATGTTAAAGTTTATGTATTGCAATATATCTCGTGGTTAGTTCTTATCTCGAGATGAAAAAGATCGATTCCAGAAAGAAATTCGCTACCACCCCTCCTTAAAGCGTTCCGAGCGAATCCGTCAGTGTACCTTCTAACGAGAGGTTACCGTACTGTGCGAAGGTTACGCGACCTAGGTAGGAGTGTACACTGTGTTTAAAAAAGATTAAGGTGGTCTGAGAGTCGAGCTTGTCTCGATAGGAGTAATCACAAAATAGATTACCACGTTCCAGCCCAAGAATATGCTCAACCTTCACCATGTTTGGACAACGGGCTGTGCGTCATTTATTTGTTGGCGTTAATCTCGAAAAAAATACACCTTCCATCAGTATACGGTGCAAATACAGAAAAGAAACGTATATTTCGTTGAAAATATTATTATTTGTTATTTTACTTCTGTTGCACAATTTTCGAAATTTTTTTTTTAATTCCCAAAAGAAAAGGAACAAATGTGCTCGTAACAATGAACTTTCACTCGATATACGATCGGTTAGTGACGCTGTGGCTGAACTAGAAGATTACGAAAGCGATAAATTTCACGTTAAAAAATGTAGTGAAAACGTTCGAGGTGTTACATGTATGTTAAAATTTCTCAAACTCGTGTTTATCGTTTATCGAGGGAGTAAGATACTAATTCGTTTATTATTGTGAAATTTCTGCAGTTTTTAACGTCTTACTTCCAATACTACATTCTTAACCTTGACTGTTATAGGTTATATCGATCGAACAGTTCATCGCGTGCGGTAAACGCCCATGGGCGTTCAAAGTGTACGTATTATCGATAGGCAAGAAGGTCTTCCGCACACGGGGTGCGTTTTGGGTCGAAATCGTTTGTATTTAAAGATTCAACACTTCCGATAATAATTGTGATCATAGTAACCCATAGTCACGCGACGTATCCTACAAATGACTATAGTTACTCGTTAAAATTTCGCGTTGTTTCAAACTTTGTTTAAATTTTACTTTGATCTCTCTTTTCTTCCGAAAAATATGTAAATCTACAGTACTCCATTATAGACTCTCAGAACAAAATTAATAATAATTTGATACAATTAATAATAATTGTATAGCACAATTAAACGTACAACCACGTATTATAGCTTTCAATCTTGTAATTTATATTTAGAAAAAATTTATAAATTTACGCAGCTCTGCGCAGATTTAACGTAAATGTAATTTTTGAACTTTGTAATTTATACAATCTGTATATTTACGATGCACACACTGTATAGTAAGTTGGTTTGAACGTACCTGTTGGAAGGATGGTTGCATCGATTCGAAGGGTACAGCGTGACTGACTTTTTAATTTCGTGTACTGAATAAAGTCATCAAGGTCGGGAGGGCAGTCGTCGGTGTATGAAATTTGGAAATTTAAAAAATTTTTGAACATTGAACGCACGTGTCGTTTCGAGTATTTCGTGGGCGTTGGTTCGTGACACAACCCGCATCAAAATTCTGCACTCGTGCACCGTGTTTACACAAAATGTTACAAAGTATTTCGGTGCGTTGTTTTTTTAAATTATATTTCAAATTACGACGCGACACACGTAGTCACCTGCTGTCTTTGCCTACATCGTCGAGCAAAGTCCAAGCGTGGAACTCGTATTTTATCGCTCCAAGGCAGTGTTTCTCAACCTTTTTCAATCAACGATGTTTTTCGAATTTTCAAAAATTTTCAAAAATTTTCAAAAATTGCCACAATCGTGATACACTTTGATGCATGTTCTCGTTTATTGCGAAATAAATAATTGTATCGCTCGTAATTGGAGTCAAGTGTGGTTGAAAAAAAATTGTTTGTTTCTTTAATGAAAATTACCAAGAATGTAATCAAATTCTAAAAATATATTATTGTTTCGGTTACACACGGTTGTGGGACTTGGTTTGAGAGACACTGCTCCGACGTAAATATTGCTCCGGTGTCGATAATTACAAAATCAAATAAAAATTTGCAACGAGTCGTCTGTCACGACATCTTTAATCACAAATTTAACCATTGATGCCACAAGGTTTTATTCAATTTTTTAAAGACTGTATAAGACAATTAACGAAATATTATTTCTATATAAGTTTATAGCGGTGAAGATTAACCAGTTGCACGTGTGCTTTAATTTATCCTGAACGAAAAATTACGTTTAATTTTCAATTTATAATGTAATTTTTTTATACCCATATTTTGTACGATTTTACAATTTTACAAGACGTACTTGAAATTTTCTATTATGCCACGTGACGCGAATTGCTGAGTTAAATTCTATGGCGACTCTCGGTCGCCTTTCGAGCGCAAAGGGTTAAAGATCGCTGCTCGGTAAGTACGGGGGGGAAATTGTCGAGAAAAAATTCACGAATAGTGAAATCCACGTTGAAACTCGCGTGATCAGAGAGGAGTAACCGTATTCGATTTTCGAAAGTGTGCAATGGAGGGGATAGGTAAACTTTGTTCTTCGAATGCCGAAACTTTTTGTAACTATAATCGTTTTCCTACCCGGGACCGTTCAAACGTGACCAAACGCGATTTCCGCGAAAGTTGCCCGAACTCTGAACCGTTTGACGAACAGTCGACGGTCAACAATCGACGAAACGACACGATCGACGCGATCCCTTCGTAACGAAACACACACGCTCAAAACTGAGGAAACAAAGTTGGCGGTTTCGAGAGTTTATAGTTCTTCTTTTATTTTTTATTTTTTATCACACACGGAGGAACGTTTCGATGCAGTATTCGGTCGTTTTTACCGAGAAAGGAGGAAACGTGTTAATTGAAAAAAAAAAAAAAATGACAGATACAACAATGATACATTTTCGTTAACGAAAGACCGGTAATAAAGCAATCCATCTTTGCGTTAGTATCGTTTCAACGATACGCAAGCGTTTATTGAGTTAGGTTGCAGTCGATCGACGAGCACTGTGAAGTGTCACATTAATCGCTTGATTGATTTCAACGGAGACTCCCCCTGGTAGCGGGAATAAACTTTTCACATTTATCACGAACGTCAATTTCACATATATCGCGACCGTACAGTATATACGACACTTTGCGTTTCCTCGATTCCAACTTTCGATTCACCTTTTTGTCCATTTTCTTACCGAGCACATATTGCACATTTATCACGCACCTCGGGTTCACACTTATCGCGCACCTCGTTTTTCACACTTATCGTGCACCATGGGTTAACATTTACCATGTACTGCGTTTTTTTTCACATTGATCGTGTACCTCGGTTTTCACATTTATCGCGTACCCCGGGTTCACATTTATCGCGCACCTCGTTTTTCACACTTATCGTGCACCATGGGTTAACATTTACCATGTACTGCGTTTTTTTCACATTGATCGTGTACCTCGGTTTTCACATTTATCGCGTACCCCGGGTTCACATTTATCGTGTACCTCGGTTTTCACACTTATCGCGCACCATGGGTTAACATTTATCGTGTACCGCCTTTTTGTCACATTTATCGTTTACCTCGGTTTTCACATTTATCGCGCACCTCAACTTCACACTTATCGTGCACCTCGACTTCACACCTATCGTGCACCATTTGTTAACATTTATCGTGTACCGCGTTTTTCTTCACAATTATCGTGTACCTCGGTTTTCACATTTATCGCGTATCTCGGTTTCACATGTATCGCGCACCTCGGATTCAGATTTATAGAATACCTAGATTTCACATTTATCGCGACAATACAGTACTTCGACGTTGCTCGATTTCAAGCCTCGATTCGTTTTCCTGTTCCTCGCGAATTATTTCGAAGACGGTTCAATATACTGAAAACTATAAGACGGAGCATAATCCTGACTTAAATCTCCTCACTATCGTATTTATACTTTGGACTCGTTTTTGACAACTTTTCCGTCGTTCTTCGGTAAAATGATGAGAACATTTTTTCCTCCAGGGACGTTCTTGAAGCTCTTGCATGAATTTTTCATTTTCAGGCGATGTCGAAGTTGGTCGTTTTCAAACATTTTCCGTTCTCTCTCTCTCTCCCTCTTAGTCTCTTTCTCTCGAAAATCGATAAGCCGCCACGGACCTTATCTACCCGCCGCTCGAGGATTACTTAATGAGAAAAGTCGTGGCTCGGTGTAGAGATGACGATTCAAACCGTGAGTAATCGATCCAGCTCTCGCGATTGATAACCGAGAGATAATTTTCGCGGCATGAATCCCATTGGTTCCGTTGGAAACTTACAGCGACGTGAACGTTGGCGTTACGTTGACTGAAGCGTGCTGGAGAATGTTGCGCATTTCGAAACTTTAATTCATTAACCAGCGAGCAAAATTAATTTCAAGCTTGACGCAGGCAACACCATGCTGGATTCTTTCTATGCAAAAATTCACGGCTGACTTTGTCATTGCTGAATCACTTTTCCATGAAAAATGCGTCATTCTATTGGATAGTCGATGTGTCGAAGGCGAGGTCTCGATTATTGTTACAAAGCTGGATTGAACTGTGGTTTTAAATGTAACATTGAAAAGATCTTGTGGCGAACAATGTAAATGCCAATGTCAAAGTTTACTCCATTCTTATTATTTCTTAACTGATTATTTTTTATAATTTAACCACTTTTTATCAGCCTTTTATAATCACACCTTGGTCTGTTTAAAAAATTATCTCATATTTTATTACACAAATTGAATTCAATTTTTTCTCTCCAATGAATAGTTATTATGAAATAGCATGTTTAAAAGTCTGTTTAAAAATCATCTCATATTTTATTACAAAAATTGAATTGAATTCCCCCCTCCCCCTACTAAATAGTTATGAAAAAGTATGAAATACCCCCTATGAAATAGTATGGTTAAAAGTCTGTTTAAAAATCATCTTACATTTTATTACAAAAATTGGATTCAATTTTTTCTCTCCATTAAATAGTTACTATGAAAAACTATATTTAGAAGTCTGTTTAAAAATCATTTCTCATTTTAATACACAAATTGAATTTAATTTCCCCCTACTAAATAGTTATTATGAAAAAGTATATTTAAAAGTCTGTTTAAAAATCATCTCATATTTTATTACACAAATTGAATTTAATTTCCCCCTACTAAATAGTTATTATGAAATAGTATATTTAAAAGTCTGTTTAAAAATCATCTCATATTTTATTACAAAAATTGAATTTAACCCCCCCCCCCCCCCCCACTAAATAGTTATGAAAAAGTATGAAATATCCCCTATGAAATAGTATGTTTAAAAATCATCTCTCATTTTAATACACAAATGAAATTTAATTCCCCCCTACTAAATAGTTGTTATGAAATAGTATGTTTAAAAGTCTGTTTAAAAACACCTTAAATTTTATTACACAAATTGTGCATTAAATAACACAATTACAGTTCGAATTGAATTTTTCCACCCGGTAAAATAATCCCACCGAACAGTGGACGGAATTGATCGTCGTGGAAAATTTCCCTGGCGTTTGAAAACGCTATTGTCGTTGTTTAACGTTATCGAATATTTCAACCGTAATTCCCTTTCCAGGCGAGGAACGAATTGATCGTCCGCCGATTGAAATCTCGATCAAGGAGGGTCGCAGACGCTCGCACGCGGCCGCTGTTTGTCCGCTAGTAATGACCGAGTGTATAATTTACGAAAAGAACGACGGAGAGACCTCGACTGGCCTCGGCCATTCAGGTGAATAAAACCGTCAGTGGTCCCGCGGGATAGGGTGTAGGAAACGAATTCCATACATTCTTCAAGAGTTTCCTTGGAAAGAATGAGACACGATTATCGTCTACCGTCCGTCGTGGACAATGAGCCTCGTTATTGTTTAAAATCTCGACGCGCCAGTTTGCCGGGTTACATTCGTGTTTTGCATGCGGTTCGTGGCGCTCCTTATCGGTGCATCCGAGCCGCTTCGAACCAGAAGCACCCGAGGACTACGAACGCGGACACGTAAGCAACATTTCTATTCAGAGTCCTCGCTGCTGCGCTACTATTCAACCGTGTACGTCAGATTATAATTGTAGATATTCCTGAAAATAGCGATCTCCTATACGATAACCAATCGTGTAGTTCACTTTCGTAAGGCCTCGGTGCTTCGATTCTTCGAAGCCACGAGTAAAACGTGCGAAACGATACGAGGTAACTGAAAGTAAAAAAATTGATTAATCACGAGATGCAAGTGCTATTTTTTAGTTTTGGTTATTTTGTATATAGATCTACTAGCTTTCATGGTACGTGTGTTTTTCGTGATTTTATGGTGTATAGTAGGTTAGCGTGGGTTTTTCTTTAAAATAGTTTAAAAAGTTTTTCTTTAAAAAATTTGCAAGTAATATTATATTTATAGTGTTTATGGTCCAGTATTACCTATATTTGTAAGAAAATTATAGGGGAAATTTCTCAAGAACAAAATGTTGCTTTTGTTTATAACAAAGCTTTGAAATAAAATTTCTCAAGAACAAAATATTGCTTATTTATAATAAAGCTTTGTAGTAAATTTTCTCAAGAATAATCTATATTTAATTTCTGTTTAAAAATTCATAGGAAGAATGATTATAAAAAAGGACCTACGAGGTCGAAAATGTTGTAACGATGAATAATAAATGCTCAATGGCTGGAAACTCATTTATCATTTATTAGTTCGATTAGCGCAAACAAATCGATACTATTTCCTCTTCGTTGAATTTCCATAATTTTTTGTTCCATCGTGTACAAATTTTATTATTTTTGACAGAAGAAAAGGCGTTTATTCACTTTAGTGCAAAATTGGGGGATGATATTAAACAAATGGGATTGCACTCGGTTATTTAAGGTGAATTGGTTCTTACAGGATAGTTTTTCGAAATTTTAAATTTTCCATTGCTGCAATAAAACTTCGTGGAGGTCTGACTTAGGTCTGATTCTTCCAATCGCTTTGCATCGCTAGATTTGCACAACATACAACGTAGCCGCGAATAAAACTCGGCTAAAGTCTCCTCGAATCTCATTGATCCAACATGACCCATATAGCTCCAGATTAAACTAGACCTGGTTAGTTCGTTAAGCTGTGCAGGGTAAACTGAACTTAATTTACATTCCGTTTGGGAATTAAATTTGTACAGATATTCGAACAAGATCGCGGAATAATGGATAAATTTAATTTTTCATTCGTTACCAGCGAGTTTTACAAGGAGATCCCGCGGGCGTGGAAATCTCTTTTAGGGTAACTGACTGGGTATATATATATAGTGCACACATAGTGCGAAAATGGGCTTTTGTTCCTGAGAAATTTTATTTTAAAGCTTTGTTATAAATATAAGTAATATTTTCTTCTTGAGAAACTTCACTTTAATGTTTTGTTACGAATATAGACCATATTTTGTTATTGAAAAATTTAGCTTTAAAGTTTTATTGTGAATGTGGACAATTCTTGAGAAATTTCACTTCAGTTTTATTATGTGTAAATATAGACATTCTTTTGTTCTTGAGAAATTTTACTTTAAAGATTTGCTATGTGTAAATATGGGCATTCTTTTGTTCTTGAGAAATTTCACTTTAAAGATTTATTATATATAAGTCTAAGCAATATTTTGTTCTTGAGAAATTTCACTTAAAATTTTTATTAAAAATATAGACAATTCTTGAGAAATTTCACTTAAAATTTTTATTAAAAATATAGACAATTATTGAGAAATTTCACTTCAGTTTTATTATGTGTAAATATAGGCACTGTTTTGTTCCTGAGAAATTTCACTTAAAAATTTTATTATAAATATAAGCAATTTTTGAGAAATTTCAGTTTAGAGTTATATTATAGATTCGGACAATGTAGAACGTAGACACTTAGTTAGGCGTATTTAGGTGTACTTCTGACGGTGTTTACATTTCAGGACACGGTGAAAAAAGTTTCGTGTCGATACACACCGAAATAATTTTCCGTATCGTTAGTATACAAGTTCTGTCCGCTACCGTGCTCGGCCAGTAGCGACAGTGCTCGCGATGGTGAGAGAGCTAGTAGACCGGAGTGGGGATGTAAACACTCGTTGGCCTTCTTCTCGCGGACGGACAGTATGTAGAATCGCATGTCGTGCGATTGACGTTCCAAACCTACGCAGTATTAAAATGTTCGATTCGGAAAATAATTCTAACGTAACGACTACCACTTCTGCACTGTAAAGCTACTGGTAGCCAACTACCAATTTAACAACTTATCGTACGTGAGTTTTCCATGATTTTATGGTGTATACCATCTTAGAAATAATAGCGGGTTTAATAGCAAATTTTGAGTATGATTTAAAAAAAATTATTGCTTTTTCTACTTTGAGTCAATTAGGGTTTATAATAATAATTTTGAGGATAAATAGTATAGGACTCTCCAAGTAGTTCTTCTTTAAAAATTGTATAAGTAATAATTATAACTAAGTGTCAATGCCCAACATTGTCTATATTTATGATAAAATTTTAGAACAGAATATTGAAATATACTATTTTGAGAAACTTATTTTGAAATGTACTTGTATACCATTAACAAAGTATCTAATTATGTTCAACATTGTTAATGTGTAACATTCGTAACGAAACTTTAAAATCTCTCAAGTACGAAATATTTCTTATATTTATAACGAAATTTTTAAGTAAAATTTCTCAGGTATAAAGTATTGCTTGTATTTATAACAAAGCTTTGAAATAAAATTTCTCAAGAATTATAAAGGTTTTTAACAAAACTTTAAAGTGAAATTTCTCAAGAAGAAAACATTGTCTATATTTACACATAACTTCCCAAGAACAAACTAGTGCCTATATTTACACACAATAAGACTTTAAAGTGAAAGTTTTCAAGAGTTGCCTATATTTATAACAAAACTTTAAAGTGAAATTTCTCAATAATTACCTATATATAGAATGAAACTTTAAAGTGAAATTTCTCAAGAACAAAACAGTGTCTACATTTACACACAATAAAACTTTAAAGTGAAATTTCTCAAGATCAAAATATTGCCTATATTTATAACAAAACATTAAAGTGAAATTTCTCGAGAACAAAACATTGCCTGTATTTACACACAATGAAACTTTAAAGTGAAATTTCTCAAGAATTGTCTACATTCACAATAAAACTTTAAAGCTAAATTTCTCAAGAACAAAATATTGTCTATATTTATAACAAAACATTAAAGTGAAATTTCTCAAGAATTGTCTACATTCACAATAAAACTTTAAAGCTAAATTTCTCAAGAACAAAATATTGTCTATATTTATAACAAAACATTAAAGTGAAATTTCTCAAGAACAAAATATTACTTATATTTATAACAAAGCTTTAAAATAAAATTTCTCAGGAACAAAAGCCCATTTTGTGGAAAGTTACGATGCTCCTGTCACACTGTATGCATAGCACAAATTATACCTAGTCTTATCTTTAAAGCGACTTCCACGCCCCGTGGTCTGTTACGTAGACTGATCAATCGTCGAACGCTTTCATACGCGTATCTTCGTCGAGTCGCACGGTCATCTTTCTCGATGGGAGAAAAATATTTCCGTGCAGAAAACGAACGGACCGCCAAGCGTGTTCTTTCGTTTTTCTTAATACCGACGTGCCCCGGTGTAATTCCCGCACGTCGGTAATTAGATCACAGCCGACCGGTAGTACTTTTAATGAAACCACGGCCGGGAATAAGTCACGGTTACTTTTCTCGGCGCTCCCACGCCTCGAAAACAGACTTTATGAAAATCACGGAAGAGGATTATTAAGAAGGGTCCAACGAAGTCTGCGTTCAGATCAATAATCGACTCTTCGACGGTTCTCGTTTGGTCGATTCTCCACGACGAATGCCTCCTCGTGGTCTCTCTGTAACTAAGAACTGTAACGATTTTTTTTACTAGTGAAGTATTAAGCGTGAGGAGCTAGTTTTGTGCACGTCGGTTTGGTACATTCGATATTTGAAAAAATATATTACCTTTAAATTTAATTCATTTTAATACATTTAAAATGAAAGAGAATTCCATTATTATCTATTGGATACATTTCACCATCTTTGCACGAATCTGTAATAATTAAATGTAATGAAATAAATGATTAATATCTTGGATGAAACAGTTGCAAAGAATAGTAGATAAAATGAATATTTTTATAAGAAAAATGATACGTCAAAATACAATCATAATATCGAAACGATTTTATAAGAAAATCGTACATTTTTTTACAAATGAAAATAAAAATTTCAGAAAGAAGCGTTTACTAATATGTAAATAATACTATCTTTCATTCTTTGAACGTTATTTCTTTATAACTAACATTTTTGTACGTATGGCTCTCTTGCAGATAATGCTTCAATTGTTTCTTCACTGACCAATTGTTTCCACTTCAACAGTGGAAAAAAGATTTTCTAGAATTTTAAAAAAAAAAAGTTATTCAATAAATTCATTTGATTTTTTTTATTTAGAAAGGGGATACATTGTAAAATATTCAAAACAGTTCTCATAGTTATACACGTGTAAGCAAATACGGTGAAAAAATTGTTAATAATATCCGGACGTGCGCGCAGCGCGCATATAGTTGCATTGTCTGCACGGTTCAAGTTTCCGCAATGGCTCGATGCGAAAATGAATGGAAATTTTATTAAATTCTATCCTATCGAATGGTCAGAGGCTGTCCAATTTTCGGATAAAAAAAATTCTATCTTTCGTACCAGGTGTCGCATCGAATCAACATTACTTTTAATTTTTAATAATATTTCTTGATTATTTAAATATCGTACAAAGATTAACGAAGAGAATCGCGGTTATTAAGCTGTTCTTAGAAAATTTCGGCGCGTAGAAACGGTGAATTTTTGTATAAATTAGTTCATTTATTATTCCTCAATACCTTCGTAAAATCAGTTTCGTCAGTGACGAAATAAATTTAGTTTTCACGGGCAATGTTGCACCAGGAAATACGAGGCGACCTCGGTTGATTTTGCCCACGCGAATTCCACTTCTTCTTTATGACATTTTTGAACAACTTGTTGAGGCTACGGGTGTGGCAAGGTTCGGTGTGGGAGGATGCAACGTGACCAAAACGTTCCGGGCACGACGCCTCGTAATTGGGTGAGGATCAGTCTCGCGCGGTTTAAGCGTACCAAAACACACAGCTTCCTAGAGACAGTTTCCGAGTGACGTGTATTTTGTTCACCAAAACCGAATATTTCGTTGTAAAATGTTTTCTCTCACCTAGGGTAGATGTCCCAATTACCGCCACCTGAAGTTCACAACTTCGTTTAATTATTTCAGAAGTTATCCAACCTAAAAATCGTTCTAAATTGGAGGATAACGTTCCTCAACGTTCCTTTTATTCGTGAACATTCTTTGAGACGTTGAATACAACGAATCGATTACTTTTACGTATTCGATACTTTTTACGCATTAGTGATCCAATTTACGTAACAGGTATAAGATGAATGGTAAAATTATTACCTGTTCGTGCATCGTTGCGCGGTGGACTCTACGCGTGCCTAACCTAACCAATAGTGACCATGTATCTGCGTGAGGGCGCAGCAGTCGCGTCACGACCGTTGCGAGGGGACGATCCCCTTTTTCTCCCGTGGCTGTTTAGATGGTCAACTCGCACGTAAATAATACATCTATATTATTGATATCGTCTAGTTACGTTTATTCGCGAGTATCGTCCCGATTTTACAATACAGAGCTTTCACAACCTTTATACATTTTAGGATAAAATTTTAATTCGACTCGTAAATGTTTCGTTTCGACAATTTCGCGCGACACTCGCTGGAAAGACGTCTCGTTCGTCGTAATTGCGTGTCGTCGCGCACTTGTGTTTCGACCTACGCGCTCCGACACCCATTTGGACCCTATAAGTTTGTTTACATCTTTGATAATTCGCACATCCTAGGTATGCACATTCTTTTCTCCGTGTATATTCATTACATATATGATCAATATTGTCCAATTACATTTATTCGCGAGTATCGCCCCAATATTACGATACAGAGTGTATCGAACCTCCATGACTTCCTATTAACACATTGCGTGCTCAACGCGCTTTTTCGTATACATTGATAGACTCGTAAAGGCGTGTATTCACGTCTTTCGTATATACCGATACACTTGTAAAGGTGTATATTCACGTCTTTCGTACATATTCACAGATTCGTAAAGACGTATATCTACACTTTTCGTGCATATTCACAGACTCGTAAATACGTATATACATACACACTTCTCTTACCAAGAGGGTTAACAATTCGACTCGTAAATAGTTTCTTTTAAACAATTTCGCGGAACGCTCGCTGGAGTGTCGTCGTAATTGCGTGTCGTCGTTGCGTTTCGACCTACGCGGCCCATTCTGACCAGATAAGATTATTTACGTCTTTGATCGCTCGCGCGTCGTTGAAAAGTGCGCGCGTTCAGCGCGATAAGTCGCGCGTGTCGCGTCACACGGCTCGCGGTTCCTGGTTGCACGAAAGACGACGTCGACGACTAAATAAGAGGCGGAGGCTTGGGGGCCTAGACGCTGGAAACTTAAATTAGGCGTCTCGGGGGCGACGTAACGCGCGACGCTAATTAGACGGCACGGATTTACCGCGACGGAGGCCACCGGAGTGGTTGAACTAGTTTCAGAAGAGCCCGAAAAAATGGCCGAGTTCCGTTCGCTCGCGTTTCGAATCGCTTCGGGATCGTTTCACGCACCTCGAGCGCCCGCCCTCGGGGCTTCGATTAGATTGCTACCGAAACTCGCTCGAATTGCTCGCGGATTCGCGAGGAAATTTCGATCGATCCACGACCGTGGAAAACGAAATTTTACCCGGACTTTTTTTTTCCAGGGGTCGTTAACTGCTCCGCGATTTCCAGCTCCTCGAATGGTTCTTCGACACTTGAACCACCAATGGGGTGAATTCGACTCGTTCGAATATTCATTTTAATATTACTCGATTATTAACGGTGCCTTTGTCTACGATGTTCGTGAACAATTATCGAGATAGATAACGGTACTTGTATTTTAGTTAATGGTACTTGTAAATTAATTTAACTTTCTTCTATCTAACTTCGAAGATTAAGTTGCATAGTGTGTTGGGGGTCGAGGCAAAAATTATAATTTGTCATCCAAGACACTTAATATTTTTTGAGAGAGATTGTACAAATGTATGGTTTCTATAGGAAAATTGAAGTTACTTTGATTCTTTACCGAGTTTAATTTATCAACGTTTCACGAATAGTTCTTCAAAGTGCATTGTGCGATGCATAGGTGCATAGTGCATAATGTGATGCATGGGAGTCAAGACAAAAATTATAATTTGTAATTTATGACACTTAATATAGTTTTTCAAAAGATTGTAAAAATGTATGATTTCTATGGGAAAATTAAAGTTACTTTAATTTTTTACCGAGTGCAAATTTTTGGCAATTTTTTTTTCAGTAAAATATTTGAATATGAAAAATATAACAAACAACAAATATTTGAATACGAATAATATAACGGGCACAAAAATGTAACAAATGTATAAAATGTTGGGATATAAAAAAATGTAAAAATGCAAAATTGTATGCGCCCTGTGTTTGGCCAGTGAATGGCAAATGGAGGCGGATAAAATTTGAATCAATATAGAGTTTGATATCTTTTAAATTAATATCCAAAAAATCATAGAGGTGCATTTATTTAAACTCAATTTAAATTTGATACGCATTTAATATAAACGATTGACAAGACAGTAAACAAATTTAACCAATTCGAAAGGTATTATAATACTAAACGTAATTTATTGAAATTAAATCAAACACATAAATATTGAACGAATGGCATGTGTTTAAAGAAATGCAAAATAGCAGTAAATTTGATCATTGTTTCTTACAAACAAACAAAAATTGATAAATACCGGAAAAATGACGAGCAACATTAAAATCTACGTTCTTTTATCAGTATTTTAACTTATAAGATTCATCTACATTTTGTTTTTTATACGCTTATCTACAAACGTTTTTCTACCTCGAACACGCAACACACGATACGCCAAGTTTAATTAAAACCGTGATCTTATACTTATTGTGTTTTATTTTTATTTAAAGTTTGCTCGAAAGCGTAATTCTTTTCCCTTGTACAATTTCCCTGGAATTTTTCTCTATTTTTTCGTTAAACTATGGCCATTTATCACGAGTACTATCTCGCCTGCAAATGACACCGTAAGGAACAAATTTCCCTATTAGTTAAAGTGGCGAAAATATTAAGGCAGCCTCTTTTTAGTGGACCATCGTGTATATTACAAATTCTGTGCAGTATGTATCGTGTTTCATATTTTTTCATAAATTTTTCATGTATATGTGTATGTGTGTATAAATATATAAAACTAAATGTATATATATTTAATTATATATATTTAATTGTATATATGTATATTTAATTATATATATTTAATTGTATATATGTATATTTAATTATATATATTTAATTGTATATATGTATATTTAATTATATATATTTAATTGTATATATGTATATTTAATTATATATATTTAATTGTATATATGTATATTTAATTATATATATTTAATTGTATATATGTATATTTAATTATATATATTTAATTGTATATATGTATATTTAATTATATATATTTAATTGTATATATGTATATAACAAGTACAAAATGTAATACATATATATTAGTATTTATAAATCTGTATGTCTATTCGTATGAAAAAATATGAAACAAGATTCGTCAATATTTGTATTTTATTTATCTTTGGTACCTAGTGAAGTTTGAAAATTCGTAGAACGATACACGTATTTTTGTTTAGTAACTCAAGTTTAAGGGGTGAAACTACCCTCTAAAGTTTCAGCTTCCGATGCCAACTTCGAAACTATCGGTTATACAAGGAAGTTTTCAACGAATTCCCAATATTTCTTAACAGACAATAACACGTTGTACAGTAAAATCAATAAGTCGAAATGTTGTTTACAAACACGTACATTCTCGTCCAAAAGTCAGAGGGCATCGATATTTCAACAAATTTTAATCGTTGAATAATAGAGGATAATTATCTTTTCGAAACATTCGAAATGTTTCGAAACACACGTTGAAGATGTGGAAAGATTAATTGCAGGAAATATAAAACGAAATAAAGTAAAAATAATGGATCGATCACCCTTGTAGCCCGATCTTAATCCGATCGAGAAGCTATGGGGTGAGTTAGATAGAAAATTGAGAAAAAGTGGTCAATGTTACAAAACAAAGCTGTAGAACATTCCATAAGATGTATGGAACAATAACGATCGAGACAAGTTATACAAAAAATTAATTACTAGGTGGGTATATCATATATTAGACTAGAAGAGATCTAATTGGTATTAACAATGTTGGTGAAAATTTTTCTAAATTATTTTACATATTTTATTTTATCTATTGCACATGTTCTACTTTATTGATAGTGTAAATAGTTTTCGGTTAAATGTTTCAACGATTTTCATTATTTTCAAAGATCTTTATGACGTTTTAACGGAGGTTTTAATTTTTGAACGGGGGTGTACATATCTAAGATTCAAAAACATTTTCTTTAATATTTCCAATAGTTAATATGTACATAATATGATTACAGAATAAAACTGAAGCTCACTGTACGGTCCTTGAAAAACATTAATTTTCTATCTAAAAAAAATCCATTCAAAATTAGACTAAAAAGTGACCTTATATTTTCCATAGTTTCCAAGTTATAACAGGGAACGCAACTATTAGGGATAGTGTGATCTGTAAAAAAATTTTTTTAATTTTCTATAATCAAAAAAAAAAAAAAACACTCAAAATTCCTTAAAAAATGTCCTCGTATCTCTCAATAGTTTCCAAGTTATCAAAGGAAAAGGGGGAGCAACTGTAAGGGTAGTGTGGTTCCTCAAAATTTTTTTTAATTTTCTATTTCCAAAAAAAACCACACAAAATTTTTCTAAACTTTCCATAAAGGATAATGTGATCTCTTAAACTTTCTTTAAATTTTCCGTAAATGATAGTGCGATCTCCTAAAATTTGTAAAAATTTTCCCTAAAAAAATCCCTTAAAAAATGTCCTTGCATCCCCCCTCCAGTTTCCATATTATCCCAAACAGGGGTCATACCATGTAAAGTAGCCCCTTAAAAACGAGCTCCCGCTAAAAATAATACCAGTCCCTTACCATGGTCCAATCCCGGACACTCTCCCAAGAACTGGAAAAATTTTATATTTTTTTATCGCCCTTAACAGGGCGTGGAAGGGACACTCGGTGGATACGTCCCTTGTCGCTTCGTTTCTCCCATAAGCTCGATTTCCTTCTGTCTTATCGTACGTCCAGCCGGCCAAATTGAACGAACGTGGAAAGTAATTTGCCCCGGTTTATTATTTCTCTCCCCGTGTGTCATTTCCTCCGGCCTTCTTCGTTTTTTTTTTTTTTTTTTTGGAAACCCCGGTTACCAAGGCGGTTTGCCAGCCAACCAGCGCCAAGCGTAGCCAGCTTGTTAATTGAAACCGTCGAAAACCGGGGTTCCGTTCTTCCGGATCATATTCTCGTGAATTAATTGAACCTGATTTATCGTGCGCGTACCCGATACTAATGGTGAATTAGCGCCGCGATAAATTAGCGGCACCGATGCCGCGCACGCGCGCCACACACGTCCCCTCCCCCTCCCCCACCCGCTACTCCTCACCTCCCCTACTCACGCAGCGCTCAACGTTGATCGACGAGTCAGATTGCGGAATTTGATGAAGCCGTATTATTGTACGCGAAATTGGAACTCGAAGCCGCGGATTTCACGTCGATTCAATATTTTCTTACGCAATTATCGCTCGTTACGAAATTATACCGTCCGAGCGATTAAAGCTTTTCGTGTAATCGCGACGCGATACTTTCACCGCGGTGATATCGGTGCGACTTCGTTTCGTGCATTCTCGCGTTGCGATTGTGCAATCGTACGCATTCCTTTGACGATCCGCCGAAATCGCTGACGTGTGAATTATCGCTCGAAATCGTTGCAGCGAAGAAGTGCGACTTACGCGGTTTTTTTGCTCGATGGTATTTGAGACATTCCTTTCGAAAGATGGATAAATTTTTTACGTGGATAAAAAATATGTAAAATAACGAAGGAACGTGGATTTGATTCTTAATTTGTATTAATCTGTTGTCGAGTGTGAAGGAATTCGATTTACGTGGTTTTCATTCTTGAAATATCAATAGTATTTTACTTCTTAGCAAAAGATGGATAAATTTTTTACGTGGATTAAATAATGTGAAATAACTGATAAAAGAGGCTTTGATTCTTAATTTATACGAATTTATTGTCGATTATGAAAAAATTCGATTTACATGGTTTTCATTCTTGAAAAATTAATGCTCTTTGCAACATTCCTTTTGAAAGATAGATAAATTTTGTACGTTGATAAAATAATGTAAAATAATAAAACATGATTTGATTTTTGAGTAGTTCCATAAAAATTACGATTTGAATTATAGAAAGAAATGAGGTAATCATATTGGTGAATATTTGAATAAGTTTCTTTTTTTTTTTATTTATTTATTTAATGTCGCATCGGTTTGTAGCTAACCACTAGCTAACCATATTATGATTAATATTAGGTTGTTTGGAAAGTCATTTCGTTTTCCAAAATGGAAAATATATAATTTAATAAAATGTTTATACACTCTAAAAAAATCGTATTTCATTTTCACACAAAAAAAAAAACGACTTTTAGAACAACCCAATAGATTATGATATACATTGTAAACAGTATTTAACCGTGTGAATAATTATTCGATGTTTGTTTTATTTCTATTGCTAAACGAAATTGATTATTGTTAGATGAACAATCGTGGATAATTTTTTCAATACGTTTGTTTATTATTTGGGTTAATGTATTTTTTGCCGCTCTACGCCTCCCTTTGTTGTTATTCATCTTTATTTTAATAATTTTCACTCGATATAATTTTCCAGTGAATATATTCCCAACGTGAAACAATTTCCTGGAAAAAAGGATATGTACACATTTGCGCAAAAATGAAAGTCACTGATGCATTTTCACGAAAATTTATCTCACAGCTATAGGTTAGCGTACAAAGAGTACAGGGATAATAACATTCTATTATTTACAATTTTTCGGTGCACGATAGTTTGAAAAACAATATCTCCAATGACCAGCTACATTTTATTTCTAGATAAATTAAATATCTAGATATTTATAATAACACGTTGATAATGGATAACGAAATATTTACATATTTAATAACAGTGCCTATACAACATGTAGATCAACAATAATCGTATTGATGTAATTTCATAAAAAAAAATGATAACATATGTTGCTATTAAAAGATTTATTTCAAATAATATAGCATTTAAAGAACCGCAAAATGAACAGAAATAATAGTAAAATTAATAATCCAATATCACTCGTTCGATTACATCAAATTGTTAATATTCTAGAAATTAACGAAATATTATTCCGATAATAAATTACCATACTGTAGGAAATTAATCCCAATCAGATAAAATTTATAAAATTCATAAAATTCTTGAAATTATTAAATACATAGAAATAGTAAATAACAAAATTAAATATTTAAATTGATCAAACTCTAAGTTACCCAATATTTCTTCATTTTTTATATTTGATAAATTTCCAAGAATACCTAAATATTTCTTCCATTTTCTAAATCCTGTTTAATTTATCTTTTGATCGCGAAATTTTTCAATTATTTTGAACAATTCACTTCGTTACATCGTGTATGTTTCAATTAATGTTGAACCTCATCCATTAATTAATCTGTACGACTCGTGCACGGTACAACGAGGTCGATGTTGTTCTTATTAGTATTTTCATCACCGTTGTTATTATTATTTAAAATAAAATACGTAAAAACATGGAAATTTTCAACCTTTGATCTTCGTCCCCTCAGCTGGAAACCATGTTCCCGTAGATCTTTTTTCCGGGTCAATCGCGACGTGTTAGAATACCAAATTTATATTCCCGGTAATTCGCGAGACGCGCGTGATTCTATTGCATTATTTCGCCGGGCAGTAATTATTTTTCCGCGGGTGCAGCGGGAGAAAAAAAAAAAGAGAAAAAAAAAATGAAAAACCGGGGCTCGGACGGTGGAAAAATATTAAAATACGTAACGCGCGCGCAATAAATAAATATTCCACCGTCCGCGGAACGCAACGCTGTTTTTTAAAGGCATTTCGTTTCGTTCGAGATCAACGAGAATTTTGGTATAAAAAAATCCCTCCTCCCCACCCCTCGAAAGAATAAAAATAAACGAAAAGAAAAAAAGGTAACATTAAAGTATGCATCGATTTTCTCCACGTACGTTTATTTTCTCGTCATTTAGACTCTTTCGTAAATTTCTTCCCGGTCGGTGTACGTACACGGGCAATTATCCCTGTCAAAACATCATTCTCGATACAGAATCGAGTTATCGGGTTTGATTAAATTGTGGAAACTGGCCGGTACGCGCGCGCGTATTTTTTCTTTCTTTTTTTTTTAAATTCAAACTCGATAGATTCCGCGAATAAGACCCCGCTCGAAATGAGTGTACACGATAAATTGTTATTCAATTCTGTGTACTCCAATCTGCATATATTGGCGAGTAAATATTTCCGTTAGAACGTAGGAAACTATTGAAACGCAGCTGCTCGTTTAATCTAGTCGCGTACCGGAATAATTCAGATTACTCGGGAATTTAAAATTCCCGCCTTCGAGTATTCAAATCGTGTGCGCTCTGTTGCGCGAAAGTTTACAAATCTCCGTGATTCTTAGGAAGTTGTCTCTCGTTGAGGAAAGCCCGAAGAAAATTTACGAATTTGCGATTGTTCGGTGGAGAAATGACTAATTAACCAATAGCGGTAACAATTTTGCAAACAATGGTCCCGTTGTTACTTGTTCACAGTTTTACTTCGGTATCGTCGCCACCGCTGCGTGAAACTTTTCACGATTCTGAACTTTTAATTCCTTTTTCGTCCCTCCAGCATCTACGGAACAATAACGAACGGCGATAAAGAGCGATAACATTACCGGGTGGTATCATTCTACCGACCCCCGGTAGCTCGAAAGTTTGTAACTCTCTCTTGTCACGAGATATTTAAAAAAATCGAAGGTGAACTCGTTCGATGATAAGAACAATGGTGGAAATATTATTAAAAAAAAGATCGAGTGTATATACTATCGTTATTCAATCATTTCTACTTGGACAATTCGTAGTACGTTTTATCGAGGGATACTTATTCGAATGCACGTTTGGGTACCGATAACAGTAACTATACCCGTCGTTCCATCGCTACGTTAAATTCGTTTCTGTGTCGTCCCGGACTGCCGCTAACCGGTCGAAAAAAAATTCATGAATCCCTCCACGGCCTCCCGGCCGGGAACCGTGCGCGAAAAGGGAACCCTAGTCAAATATTTGTCCCCGGGCGAAAATAATAACAACAACGATAGTGGCACTGAAGGAAAAAAAGGGAACCGAGGGAAAAAAGGGGAGCAACGTATCGCGTGATCGCCGGAGGACGAGCTGTACAGAAATTTCTGCGGCGTGGCGCGTTGCAAGAGGCGAGAGAGCACAGAGGAACACGTATGTATACGCCCGTATACTACCGAAGCCCGTTTGACGTTCGTATGCGTGTATAGCTCACTCCCTCCACGGCGCGTTCATTCATTCAAACACGCGTCGGCCTCGTATGCGTTCGCACGACGAGCCATCGGGAGCGAATGGTGCGCAAGGTGGAGGATCCGAGGAGTAGGGGGACGGCTGGCGAGGAGTGGGAGGAGGTAGAGGAGTGGGGGGTAGAGGACGCGCAGAAGGGATCGGACGGAGCGAGAGGAGTGGGGGAGAAAGAAGGGAGACAGCTTTTCAACGCGTCAGCCGGAAAGGAGAATGAGGTTGCGGCAGAGTTCTCATTCCCTCGTGATATATCTCTCCCTTTCCCTCCTCTTTCTCTTTCTCCTTCTCTCTCCTCTTTCTCTCGGTCCTCTATACAGAATTCTCTTTGCGCGGGTGTCTTTCTCCTCGCCGCACACACTCGCAGACACTCTTTCTGGGGTTCTCTCCCCGTCTGTGTCCCGATACGAGTGTTAACTCTCTTTTCGTCGCGGCGACACAACGGAGACGCGTTCGATTCCTCGGTACGCGTGAATTGTCCGGCGATTTCAATGCAATAATCGCGTTCGATCAGCGCTTGGAAATTAGGAGCAAGCCGGTTTCGGGCCTCGAGACACGTAGAGTCCCTTAAGAGCGTCGAGGGTGGGGAGAAGGGGAGGGTGTCGATCGGAAATTACGGCGATTGGATTTATTCTCGGTTCTTGGTGTAAATAAGACACACAGGGCACGAAACCCAGCGGTGAGACAGCGGCGGAGTAAACTCGTTCGAACTGTTCGGCGACGCTGTTTTATTTTAACTCTTCGACCTATTACGTGCGCAAGGTCGGCCGAAGGTCAGACCGTTTCGGGTCATTGATTCGTCCCGATGCCTAACAGAGACTCGTTTAAAAAGACACTTTTTAATCGACGAATCTCCAGTCCCGTGAAACACGACCGTGACGAAAATAACCCGAGAATACATTCGTTCAGAACGTTTTCGGGAATTTTGGTCACATCGTCGAAAGCAGCGACGATTATGCGGGGAATGAATTATACCGTTGCGTATTAATAATTTCCGACGACTTGGGAATCTCGAGAGAAGGAATGCGTCTTTCACCGAGTCGGTTGACATTTTTTTCCCCCCCGATCTTGACGCGGACCGGGACGCCATATTTAATTTCGTAGAACGTCGAAGCGTAACTCCGTGGAAGTAAAAAAATTAGTTTCTCGGAAATTACAAGAGATACAAGGTCGAAACGAAAACCGAATTTTTTAAATAAGGTTTCGAAAAATAAAATATACGAACCGACCTCGTCGAAACGCAACTTTTACTTAACCTTAAAAACCATAATTTGTGTCTCGATACCAATCTGTACAACTTTCCTCGAGTAAAAAAATATATACTAAATACTACTATGTTTACATAAATATATACTAAATATTTATTAAATGCTGCTCCGTGTATCGATTATCTAACGTAAAAAATGCGAAAAGGAATATAACTTTTAATTATTGCCACTCCAATTAACGACCAAGCGAACGTTCGTTTATTTTCTATTCGCTCTCGGGTCGCGTACACGGCGAGCAGTCCGTAGTGCGTTCCTTCAAAGACCAGGGAACGCGCGGATGGTACGCAAAACGCGTAATCTCGTGAGTATATATCGTCCTTTCGAAGGCATAATTCTACTAAGTAGCTCCGCTCTCCCGCAGCTCCTCTGCGTAAAAACCTGTGGATGCGCGCGAGCCTTGGCTCGTTACATCGGGCGAATCGGTTGAAAAGAATCGCGAGACGTTCCGAGAATCGTTCTCGTAAACAGTTAGAAGCAGTCGCGCTTCTCGAGCAACCGGCGCTACCTGTCGCCCGTTTGACGAGCCAATAAAGTGGACCTCGTGGCCTCGGGGGGAGCGTCGCTACGGTAGGTAGCGGAGGGGGGGGGGGGAGACAGGAAGAGCGGACGAACGAGGAGACAAAAATTAAGTCACGCTACCAGTTCTCCGCGGGGCACGAAAAGCGCGTCGCGGAGTGCCGGGCGAGGCGCGGGACGAGGAGAGACGAACGGAGAAACGAGAAGAGAGGGAGACACGGTCTGGGAACACGCGACAACGGAACAACGAAAGTTTTTGCCCCGAGAATAATACCTTGAGGACAAATCCGAACAATTTTTCCGTGTCGGCGCAGAAATAATCCCCTGCCTTCGCGTTTTGTTCCCGTCTTCTTCTTCTTTTTTTTTTCTTTTTAATTACAATTTACGTTGGTCTCCGGGGACGCGAGCAATTTCCACGCACGTCCCCCGTCGCACAGCATCGACCGAAAATGTAGCGCGGGAGACGGAGAGAGAGAGAGAGAGAGAGAAAGCGCTACGGAGAAAGAGAAGATGCACGGGATGAGTCATACGACTCTCTAGCCCCTATCGAAACATTTCCACTCCTTTGGGCGATACGAAGAAACATTCGGGAGAAACACTTACCCGATAGGGGCCAGCCCGCCCTCGAGACAATCAGGGAATCGGAATTGGGATTTTAATTGGAAATGATCGAGAGCCTCGCGAAGTATAATTTAATATGTTTCTTTGTCGCGGAGGGAGTTCGTCGAGACAATTCGCGTAATTAGAGCTTGGTCTTTTGTCCAAGGAATGAAATAACCAAGTGGTAACGTATTGTTCAACTCGTGGCGGGAATATTTTTGAAAATTGATTTCCCACGATTTACGTTCGTATATTGTGTAATTGTATTTGAAAACCATAAGGAAACTAATGTGACGTAAAATTTTATATGTAAAAAATCTGCGATGAAAGTGTAAATTAAATAGAAGTTAATTTACAAAAATGTAAACCAAATGGAAGTTAATTTACAGTTAGAAGCATCGGGTTTGAGCACGTGATACTTTCTAACGAACGTTTCGGATTCGAATGTTCGGCCATTCGGTAAGCTGCGTTGTCAATTTTGTTTCTCGGAGGATATCGAGCGAAACGGTACACCGTGTCGAAGTGAGCAATAGGGAACGTCGGAACAGAAGGAAAATGGTTTGGTAAGAGGCTGGTAAAGGGTCTGTTAATGGATTCATCGGTGAGGTTACTACAGCAGACTGCCTTAGATACTCGGTATCAAGAGGCTGATCTATTTGAGGAGATCAGTGACTAGACGCGGTATGTACTTGAGAGTACCAGGGATCCTGTCGCGATAATGGAGACCCTCCATGAACGTATCTCACCAGACGGAACTCAAAGAGCGGTCTCGATATACGGAACTTACGTTCTGTAATATTTTATCGAGTCGATGCTCACCGAAATAAACCCTCGACGAGGTTCAATGTTCGAAATTAAATTCTCAATGGCACTTTGAACCGTAACGTGAACAAATCGTACACCACGACTCTGTTGCAAGCTGGTTGTACGGTTAGGTCTGGGTTAGGTTATTGTAACGTTTTTTTTTTCAAAAGTATTGTCGTTGTGTGAAAAATGACCGAGTCAACCAAACATACTCTTCGCCGGTCGTTCCGCTAACGAACTCTTCTCCCCTCGCACTGCCTTGACTGATGTCCTTGGACGCTCAGAGTTCGGCTGCGTTCAATGAAAGTAGTGATGGGTTTGAACGTCTCGCAGGGAACTTTTTTTTTTCCCGTAAAGAGCCAATAAAATTATTTCTCGAGACTAGAGAACGAACAAAAGGATTTTTAATAAGGTTCGTAAATTTCTACGGGTGATAAACGAAATAATTATTGTGATAAATTTTTTAGGTTATGTAATTCTTTATTGTTTCAAAACAAAATTTTGTCTTCTGTCTCGTAAAGTCACTAATATTGGTTCGACACGTGTCAATACTCGTCGATCGATTTGAATACTAATTTTTATTTCAATTTATTAATTATTGTGTATATTTAATTATTTTTATTTCGTTCATTTTTTATCCGTTATTCAATACTCTCGAAGTGTTCATTTCTTACTAATTCGAAACATTTATCCGAATAAAAAAAAGTAACTTATCAAATATTCATTTCTTCGACCTTACTTGAAATTTGTATTCGGGTAAAGTTACCGAATAAAATGTTGCTAATTTTTCATTCGTCGTTCGAAACTTTTATCCAAAATATAAAAATATTTTCAAAGCATAGAGATCTGTATCCCGTGTCTGCACCGAGTTAATTCCCCCGTCGATTCGATCCTGGCCACTGCAATCGATTCCTGCACGAATGTTTCTGTATCGAAAACCGCAGGCAAATGTTTACGCAAAAGTAGCAGGAGCTCGTTCCGACGTGTCAACGTCGATCAAAGATTCGCGTATCGATGGTCGTACGACCGGTTCTATCGACGTGTAAACTCTATGTTTTCACGGTTGAATGGGAAAAGAAGGGATTAACCTAGGCACTCTGGGAAACCCGTGAAATCCAATTAAATGAAATTTAACTAAACCCTCGGCCGCGCGAGTGGTGAATGGTGGCCTCGTATCGGGTTCGCACGAAGGTCGCCTAGTCACGGCACCGATTCGAGCGCATTGTTCGATCCGCGAGCGTGTTCCCCCTACCACCGTGTCGCCAGCAGGCCGGGAGCCGTTTCTTCAGCGGGGCGAAGTTGGCAAGGCTGTCGATTGATTCGCGCGAGCGCCCATTAAAGCGGCTCGAAATCGTGGACGCCGGATGCCGAGCGTCGCTATCTTCGGACCGCGAACAACCGTTCGACGTTCGAGTATCGAGAAACGCGTCGAACTCTCGGCCAGGTTTCATCGATCCGCGGATAGTTTGCGGGACGCGGGATCGATCGATGCCATAACCTAGAACGGACTCGATTCCCTCTCGATGGAACCGTGGACCGGTTTTCTCTATCGTTTTGTTTTTTTTTTAGGGAAAAAAATAATTGTATTGATTCTTGAGAAGGATTGTATGTGAAAAAATACGTCGAAAACGTAAAAAGAAATTTTTTTATACGAGGTTCCATTCTCGAGGAAATTGCGTCTGAAACATAACGGCGGCGGGGTGCCCCGCGCACTTTCTAACCTCGATTTTCCGGAAAACGAAGCGTCCTACGGAAAAGCTTCATTCGACACTTTCGATTCGATTTTTCACGAGGAATCGTTTATTCATCGATTGAACCGCATATGTTGCACCTCGTGCTCATAGATACGATGATGTTCTTATAGAAAACATTAAAAATCGAACATGGTCGTTGCATCTACCATTCAGTTCGAAATAACCTATCGAATCTGCTGAGACACTTCAGGACACAATTTACAAAATGTAATTTTCTCAGAGAATTAAAATTTTTATCAACAATTTAAAAAATTTATCAACAATTTAAATTTTTATCAACAATTAAAATTTTTTATCAACAATTTTAAATTTGTATCAACGATTAAAAAATTTTATCAACAATCCAAAATTTTTATCAACAATTTAAAATTTTTACCAACAATTTAAAATTTTTATCAACAATTTCAAATTTTTATCAACAATTTCAAATTTTTATCAACAATTTCAAATTTTTATCAACAATTTCAAATTTTTATCAACAATTTCAAATTTTTCTCAATAATTTAAAATTTTGCCTCAATTCGAATATTTTAAAAACACTCGGATTGATCGTTGACAACGTCCATATACTCTGGATTAATAATAGACAAATTAGTGTCACGTCTGTTCCAAGGGAGTAATTAATTTTAATGCACGCTGCGGATCGTCTCGTTGTCTGTGTTATGCGTTTGTGTTCGAAACCAGTCGCTTTGAAACTAATCTTCCAAACGTTGGTCGCTGGAACTCAAGAGTTTACGGGGCAACGTGGACGTTTCCTCGACTTCGTTAAACTCGTTTAAATGTTTCGTCCTCTCGACAGCCTGAAATAATTAACTCGATGAATTTATCCGTGGACGCATTCCTTCTGCATTCTACGTTCTTCCTCCTTGTAAGTCCCTTTACCTTAATAACACTGCTGTCGACGTGTAGCTTTTGCAAACGTGTTTCCATACGAAATTAAACTTTCTTATTCATTCAACAATAACAGTAATAACAAATTTCATCAAGATGTATCGTCGACGCGTTCAACGAACATCGTACGATTAAATCGAAAGTTTTCCTAAGAAAATGTGAACACTTCACAGATACAACAATGTCTATTGTTTAAAAAAGAAAGTAGAATCGCTATGAAAATGGATGGAGTATACCAGACGTTCGTAGTCACGTTGCAAAATAGCTTCTAGGTGACATAATCGTTGTTTTTACGTATTCTGTGTTCAATTTACCATTGTTGTTAACCATGGTGTGATTATTTGTAATCGTTACAGTCAAAGTTTCGACACTGTGGAATTATTTACGAGCGAAGTTTTCATGTAAAGGACATTCAACGAATGAAAATTTGACCTAAAGAGGCTTTGTGGGAAGATTAATAATTTTTCAATTGTTACTCAATTATTTCTCATACAAATGAAAACCACCGAGACTTTGTAGGAAGATTAATAATTTTTCAATTGTAACGGTTTAAAGAAAGAAAAATTCAATTTTCGAATCGTGAATTATTTCTTAAACAAATGTATAAAAACCTAACCGTGAGACATATTCTAGATAGTTATTTATAGTTGCAAAAAAAAATTTGTAATTTTGCTTTGTGTCGATGCAATAATGCACAATACATTATTGATCCTCTCACTGCTTCGATTGCACTCGCTCTTTTAGAAAGTATAAATGTTTCAAACTTCCTCTCAGAACTCATTGCATTCAACGTAAACGCGAAAGTTAGAGTCGTGGGAGCCGACAATTATAAATTCGATGAAAAACAATGAAAATCCGTAAGAAAAACAGGGATACGGTTAGTGTGGCATTGTGTCGTTCGTTATCGGGGCCAATTCTGATGGTCGAGGTACAGGAGGGAACAAGAGAAACGAATAAATTCGATGGTACCACCTCGAGGACCCACTGTTTTTCAACAAGTACGTTGGATAACATAATCTCGACCGGGTAGCTCGAAATATCCGGGTACCTCGACGGACCTTGACTGATGGCCACGAAAGTCGATAATTCGCGGCACGTACCGCGGGAGTTTGCTCCGCGCTGGATGAATCCTTCGAGCGTCGTTTAAACCGTCGTCGTAAGAATTTCGCTGAGACGCTGGAAACGGAGACGAATGACCCCGTGGAAAAGTTCGGGGAGCAGCGGGCAACTTTCTACGCGATCCGAGCGGCGCTCGCGAGGAGCTACCCCCCACTCCGGCGGCCGCCACGGATCTGGAAGTTGCGCTTGACGAATGGTCCCGAGTCGGTGGATCACCCTTGGGGGAACAATTTTCCCAGCGGCGCGCGTCGATATCGCGAACGTATAATCGGTATCATCGTTCTCCGTCCGTCGCCGAGTGCCACTCGAGCTTTCGCCGCCGATTTGATCGATGTCCGCGCGCTGGACGTTCCCGGTATACACTTCTCGTTCGATATTCGATAGCGGCCCGCTTTTCCATCCCGCGAATCAATTACGTTCTAATGGGAGTTTTGGAGTAGGGACGCGGCCGTATTGCGTCCCGATGGATATCGACGTGGGTGACTCGGGTGCAGCGCCGATGCATCTGGTAATTATTGCCTGTCGTTGCACTTGATAACAGGTTCGCTACGGGAAGATCTTCGGCGCAGGTGGAATCGGAGTAAGAGCTATAGCGGGACAAATTGGGCGATGGCTGCTTTCGACGAGTGTACTCGTCACGAGGATGTGGCGATATTTTGCGTGACGAGGGGTGCACTCGTCGCGAAGATTTTGTTGTGACGAGTATACTCGTCGTGAAGTTTGTGTTATGACGAGTATACTCGTCGTGAAGACTATATTGTGACGAGTATACTCGTTATGAAGACTGTGTTCTGACGAGTATACTCGTCGTGAAAACTATATTGTGGCGAGTATACTCGTTATGAAGACTGTGTTCTGACGAGTATACTCGTCGTGAAGATTGTGTTATGACGAGTGTACTCGTCGTGAAGATTGTATTGTGACGAGTATACTCATCGTAAAGAATTTTTTGTCGCGAGTATATTCGTCGTGAAGATTCAGTTCTGATGAGTATACTCGTTGGGAAGATTGTACTGTGACGAGTATACTCGTCGTGAAGATTGTATTGTGACGAGTATACTCGTCGTGAAGATTGTATTGTTACGAGTATACTTATCGTAAAGATTTTTTTTGTGGCGAGTATATTCGTCGTGAAGATTGAGTTCTGACGAGTATACTCGTCGTGAAGGTTATATTGTGACGAGTATACTTATTACGACGAAATGGTAATGTTTCATGTTGTGACGAGTATACTCGTCATAACACAAAATATTGCTACATTTTCACGACGAGTATACTCGACATGAAGATTGTGTTTTGATGACTACACTCGTTATGAAGAAATAGCAGTATTTTGTGTTACGACGAGTATACTCGTCATACGTTAAAAAAGTAGTCACAATTTGTTATGTAAATTGCAATTTTAGTGGAAATTAAAATATATTCGTAAATTTTAAGGCGTTTTGAATATTTGGAAGTCAAAACAAATTAAAACGAACGAATACAAAAATATAAATAATTATTATGGACGAATTGTATATTGCGTGAACTAGGTGGCGTTTTGCAAAGGGAAAAATATTATTCTCCATGGATTTTCTTGTCAATGACGTGAAGTCTGTTTTTTATAACTATCTAGATTCTTTTTTTGTAACAGATTTACGCATTCTGTTCAAAAAACATAAAAGTAACAATAACATATGGCTCTGGAAGTTTTCTCGGATTCGAATCTCTCGAATTTTTCACAAAAAGAAAAATTTTTTTCGTGAAAATACAGTTAAAAATTACGGAAGTTATAATTACTTTGACACAATCCCATTTGTTAAAAGTAATATCATTGTTGTCACGATTCTTGTCGTTCCGCGTATCTGAAATAAAAAAATTCAAAAAGCATTCTATTCCGTGTGAATGTAGCTATAGTTGGTACTAGAATTGTGAGAAAATATTAAACATTAAACATTTGACGATACTTCAAAGTTAAACTACCAAAGATTTGTGCCTTAAAAAATATCTCAAAATCATGCCAATGAAAAATGGTAAAAAAAAAATCGAATTTACATAAATTCATATACAAGAGATAAAGAGACACCTGCTGAAGATTCTCTCCAAATTTGTTGTCAATCAGTCAACCATAACTCGAGATATATTTTTCGTACGAAATACGTGTACTTACGATTAATCTCCTAGCTTAGAACCGTACAGTAGTGTATCGATTTCTATTAAATATCCTTCTCTTGGTACGAGACACGTGAACATTTCCTTTTCATTCTTTTTTATGGAAAACTGGTATAAAACTAATATAAAACTGGTAGATAAATTTCACACGCTATATACCTCCACTCTGCTTTGCTTGGCGATTGAAGCTGAACTAAATACGAGTGCCTCGATATATACACGAAGCAATCAAACAGGACTGAAAAGGATCTCTTTTCAAAATCGAAATCCTCTAATAATGAAAATCAAGGAGGATTTGAGAAACATTCGTTTCAAACGTTCGCAATTTTCACGATTTTACAAATTCAGCAGTATTCTCCGACAGAAATATTTTCCAGGTCGTACACTTTGAGAAAATTGAACAATAAAAAAAAATCACCTCTGAAAATTCCAGTCCAGAGTACCCTCTTAAAATTCAAAATTTAATCCTAAGCTTACAGTGAGTAATTGTCACATTCTATAACCGAGTGTTTCAGCTTTTTGTCGAATCAACTTTTGTTGAATTTTTTCAAAATAAAAATATTAAAAATTCTCATCACAGTTACGACACATATGTTTCTGTTTATCCGAAAAAAAAAGAAAGAAGAAAAATTATTGTATCGAACATAATGGTTATCAAGTGTAGTTAAAAATAAGTTATTAGTTTAACAGAAATGATTGAAAAGGTAATTAAAATGTTTCTGTTCATCCAAAAAGAAAAATTATTGTATCGAACATAATGGTTACCAAGTGTAGTTAAAAATAAGTTATTAGTTTAATAGAAATGATTGAAAAGGTAATTAAAAAGTTTCTGTTTATCCAAAAAAAAAATAATTGTCTCGAACATAATGGTTACCAAGTGTAGTTAAAAATAAGTTATTAGTTTAACAGAAATGATTGAAAAGGTAATTATAAAGTTTCTGTTTATCCAAAAAGGAAAATTATTGTATCGAACATAATGGTTACCAAGTGTAGTTAAAAATAAGTTATTAGTTTAACAGAAATGATTGAAAAGGTAATTAAAAAGTTTCTGTTTATCCAAAAAGGAAAATTATTGTATCGAACATAATGGTTACCAAGTGTAGTTAAAAATAAGTTATTAGTTTAATAGAAATGATTGAAAAGGTAATTAAAATGTTTCTGTTTATCCAAAAAAAGAAATTATTGTCTCGAACATAATGGTTACCAAATGTAGTTAAAAATAAGTTATTAGTTTAATAGAAATGATTGAAAAGGTAATTAAAATCGAAAAAAAAAAGAATATAAAATATTTCCTCGATGCTCTTGCAAGTGGATCGAGTAAACAGTGCCTGTAGTCGCTCGTTTAAATTTGAATATTTCCAAGGGTCTGTGTGAAGTCCAACGAACGAAAATTCCTTTCGGGGATAATTTTTTTATTTGCACGTTAAAGGTCTGGCCGTAATAAATTTAGTGTCGAGGCACCGAAACTGTGCCACTCGACCTCTGAACTTAATCATTCGGAGTACGTGATCGTCCGCCACTGGAGACTACTAGAGATCCGATAGAAGCGGTGTCCCCTTTCGTTCGGGTCTACTCTATATAGAATCGAGAGCCGATAAAATATGGGCAAGACGTTGCACCGGTGTTCTTCTGGTGTTAAAAACCGTTTCTCCGCGAAGAAACCGCGTCCCAGGAAGTCGAAAACCAGTTTAATGCCACGATGGTAGTCCGCGTGCACCACGAACCGGACAAACTGTATTACGTACTTAGATACGTGTTTAGAAATCCTCTCGGTAGGACTGAGCTACACTAATGAATATGTATAACGCGCACCGCGTGTTTTACTCTCGTTTTCGAGCCGATCGCGACGCACGATAGCCGAAACGAACGACTTCCTAAAAAAAGTGGATGCCTAAAATCGTACCGAGATCCTCTAATTACGATCTAGACGCGTTGTTCTTTGTCGCGCGCGATGAACGCGTAGCCAGCGATGGCTACGAACGACTCGCGAACAGAGTCACGAACAAATTTGTCTCGGTGTACCCCGAGAACCATGCTCTTATCATTTTTGCTTTCCATTTAATTCTAGTTTCGTTTTAATAATAATTTTTGTCGGTGTTTTATGATAATTTTAATATTCGATATAATGGGACTTTAGTTTTGTATTAATAATAATAATCTTGGTCGGTGATTTCTGATAATTTTAAGCTTCGATCCAATGGAATTTGAAGTTTCTATTAATAATAATTTTAGTCGATACTTTCTGATAACTTTAAGCGTCGATCTAATGGAATTTGAAGTTTATATTAATAACAATTTTAATCGATACCTTCCGCTCATTCTAGGCGTCGATCTAATGGAATTTTAAGTTTCTATTAATAACAATTTTAATCGATACCTTCCGCTCATTCTAGGCGTCGATCTAATGGAATTTTAAGTTTCTATTAATAATAATTTTAGTCGATACTTTCTGATAATTTTAGATTTTAATTTAACTGGATTTTAGCTTCATGCCTATAATAGTTACAGTTCTGTAGCTTTTATTTTTATAATATTCGAGATGGTATTTTTTTTACAGACTGAATTAGGATAGTACTTATCACATAATCTTGTAACAATCTTCCTGATACATACTACAATATGTCACTCACATAACATGTACTGTTCGCGATTCAAAAGATGTCTCTTTTCGTCACTAAACCCAATAGTTAAGTGTTCGTCACTAAACCAAATACGTGTGCCATGACCAATAATACACTGCACCTGAAAATGTGTGCGAGACTGGGCGTGGCTCTTGTACAGCGACCAATTAGACCCGTATATCTTCTACAAGACTTTTTGTCAACCGTGCACAGTATATACCTATCATTATAGATACCAATCTTGAATCAATTTCAAAAATTGATCTTTTCACGCAGGTAAATCAATTTTTCTATCCACTTTTTACATAACTATATCGTTTTATCACACAAATGGATCAATTTTTATATTAATTTTTTCACCTAAGTAGATCAATTTTTGTATCAATATTCCATAGTTGATTTTCTAGTCGAAATTTTCGATCCATATCGATTCGAAACATTGATTTTTTAAACAAGAATTCTCAGTGTCTTTCAATTTGCAATTCGTTGTTTAAACAAATTTTTACAAACCACAATTACCCAAGATACAAATTTTGTCACAAATTCGAGAATTCAATTTAATTCAACGATTCGAGAACTTGATTTTTTAAACAAAAATTCTCAGTGTCTCTCAATTTGCAATTCGTTGTTTAAACAAATTTTTACAAACCACAATTACCCAAGATACAAATTTTGTCACAAATTCGAGAATTCAATTCAATTCAACGATTCGAGAACTTGATTTTTTAAACAAGAATTCTCAGTGTCTCTCAATTTGCAATTCATTGTTTAAACAAATTTTTACAAACCACAATTACCCAAGATACAAATTTTGTCACAAATTCGAGAATTCAATTCAATTCAACGATTCGAGAACTTGATTTTTTAAACAAGAATTCTCAGTGTCTCTCAATTTGCAATTCGTTGTTTAAACAAATTTTTACAAACCACAATTACCCAAGATACAAATTTTGTCACAAATTCGAGAATTCAATTCAATTCAACGATTCGAGAACTTGATTTTTTAAACAAGAATTCTCAGTGTCTCTCAATTTGCAATTCATTGTTTAAACAAATTTTTACAAACCACAATTACCCAAGATACAAATTTTGTCACAAATTCGAGAATTCAATTCAATTCAACGATTCGAGAACTTGATTTTTTAAACAAGAATTCTCAGTGTCTCCCAATTTGCAATTCGTTGTTTAAACAAATTTTACAAACCATAATTACCCAAGATACAAATTTTGTCACAAATTCGAGAATTCGATTCAATTTAACGATTCGAGAACTTGATTTTTTAAACAAGAATTCTCAGTGTCTCTCAATTTGCAATTCGTTGTTTAAACAAATTTTTACAAACCATAATTACCCGAGATATAAATTTTGTCCCAAATTCGAGAATTCGATTCAATTCAACGATTCCAGAATCGTGTATCGAGATTCGTAGCATCGGCTGTTTGTTATCCCCGCATCGAAGCTCGTGGGAGAGGGGATAGCCAATTAAAACGAAATCCCGGTAAAGAAGATCATTTAGCATTAAACGAGTAACTTACGTGACAGGGATTTATCGATTATCCGGGACGCGAGCCGATACACCATTGATCGTTAAATGTCCAGCCGCGTTCCATTCTGTTTCGTAACAAAAGACGAACGTGATCGTAGCACGTGATTTGGAATCGTTTTTAAGTTCGAAGCTCGGAACAGATTGGTCCAGCGCCGATCGCTTTCGAATTACCCACTCGTGCCACTTTTGCTGACGCTCGGTTCCAGTTAGCCGCGACACCGAGGTTACGTTGCATTTTAAATTAATTTTCACACGCGCGCGTTCCCATAAGACCGTGCACACCCTCTTGAAACTAGTTAAGACAACCGCCGCTTATAGCCTAAAGGACACACTGGAGTGGACTTGTTTCTGTAAAATAACGCAGCTAAACTCCTCCATCCTAAGTATACGAGATAAGAACGACGACGTGGATCGAGTTTATGCGCGACGTGGTCCATTTGCTCTCCTCGAGATTTACTTATCGATGGCTGGGGTAAGGGTCCAAATTCTCGTCTAGGGGATAATAATAATAGTAATAATAATAATAGTAATAATAATAATGATAATAATAATAATAGTAATAATAATAATAATGATAATAATAATAGTAATAATAATAATAATAATGATAATAATAATACTAATAGTAATAGTAATAATAATAATACGTTCTTATCGGAGGGGGATATACATCAGAACCGAATGGAGAAAAAATTGTGAAGAAATGTTTTGTAAATATTTGCGAACGATTATTAAAAAAAAGGCTCGAAATTTACAATGTTTCTTCAAATGTTGGAATTATATTATATTATAATTCTAATTATAAGTAATTATATTTTAATTATATTTTAAGTAGAAAAATGTAACAACCATAGTAATAACATCGATAACAATAATGATAATTGCAACAATAACAATAATGATAGCAAGAACAGTAACAATAATAATAACGATAATGATAGGAAACAATAATAATAGAGACAACAACAATAATGACAATGATGATAGAAACAATAATAGAAGTAACGATAATAATGACAACAACAACAATAATGACAATAATGGTAAAAACAACAACAATGGTAACTATAGTAATTACAATAACGAGAATAATAACCGTAATAATAACAACCGCAACAATAATAATAACCATAATAATAATAATAACCATAGTATTGACAACAACGACAGTATTTTTTTATCGTACTAAGATCGTATTTATTAAAAAGGAGAGGGGGAAAAGATAGTATTGAGCGAAGACCGTTTCGATAACATTTACGAATATTTTCAAAGAAAAGGAATAAAAATTGTTGGCACTGCAATTCACCAAACGTGTACCGCTTGAAAAAGCATTTTCGCAGAGCTTTCGTGCTTCCAACCGATACGCCTATATGAAATAGAAAAACCAAAAAGATCCTTTATTAATATGAGTTTGGCTATCGCGAGCAGCAGAGTGAAAAAAAAATCGATAGTTGACAAAATTGCATCAGAACCGAAGTTTGGCTATCAATTTTTTTATTCTTTCGCGGACTAAAAAATTTAGGAGAAAGAAAAAGATTTTTAATTTACTTCGCTATGGACGATACCTTGACTATTGACTTTTCAAACCTTTTGTAAATTAAACAATCACAAAAAGTTAATTTTGACTCAATTTTGTTACAAATGATAGCCTGGCTACCAATTTCTATTTATTCTTTGGTAAATTAAACAATGTAGGAGAAAGGAAATAATTTCGTTATAATTTTGCTATAAACGATAACTTCGCTATTGATTTTTTTTATTACTTTACAGATTATAACAATCACGAAAAGAAGATTTTGACTTAATTTCGTTACAAATAATAACTTGAATACCGATTTTTTTTATTCTTTGGTAAATTGAACAATTTAGGAGAAAGTAAATAATTTTGATCTAATTTTGTTATAAATGATAACTTCACTATTGATTTTTTTATTATCTTTACAGATTAAAACAATTACGTAAGGAAGATTTTGACTCAATTTCGTTACAAATAATAACTTGACTGCCGATTTTTTTTATTCTTTGGTAAATTAAACAATTTAGGAGGAAGTAAATAATTTTGATCTAATTTTGTTACAAATTATAACTTCACTATTGATTTTTTTATTACTTTATAGATTAAAACAATTACGAAAAGAAGATTTTGACTCAATTTCGTTACAAATGATAACTCGACTATCAACTGTTTTTTATTCTTTCTTTTATTTTTAAAATCCAGGGGAAAGAAAAAGATTTTCAGTTCATTTTGCTACGAATGATAATGCCACATGCACTCGAGGTGTGCACGAGTTGCAGTCGATCGATCGAGTAGATGTTAAGATATCGTGGAAGCCATTTCAAAAAACATAGTTTTGTGAAAAATGGGTGGAAATTTAAAAAAAAAAATTATATTTACTTATTTGTCAATTCACAATCATATATCATACGTTTTTCTTGTTCAGAAAGGTTTTACTCGAAGAGTTTTGAGAAAAATGGGTGGAAATTTAAAAAAAAAATTATATTTACTTATTTATCAATTCACAATCATATATCATACGTTCTTCTTGTTGAGAAAGGTTTTACTCGAAGAATTTTAGACATATATCTCTAAACTTTATTCTTTAAACCAGTGCAAAAAAAATCATACTTCCACGGTACAAATACTTAACACTCTGTTATAAACACTAACGGAACACTACCTTCTTCTGAAGATAATCACGGTTTATGACCACTTTAAACTCTACTTAGAACTAAGATTTTAACTATCCAATAGTGCCTGAGGATAGACTCTAAAGACTTCATTGTCTTCCACGTACACTTTGAGTACTTCAAGTTCTCTATAAATGTCCTTTTACACAGGAACATTAATCTACTTTATAAATTACTATTAACCTTGAAATTTAAACGATTACGAACCGGTGAAATTTTCAAAAAACTCGGTAATTAATACAAATGATAAATGAACGATCTGGAAAATTTTCGTGAATAATTGCGATCGGAATTGTTTCGAACTTCGAAATAAAAAATTTATCTTTTTTTTTTTTTGAATCGTTATTTCGTTTTTATCGCGCTTCAAATATTTACGCTTCGTTTCTACGCTGTGATTTAGTAACAAAGTTATGAAGCATTGTTAATTTTCCACGTGCAGTTTTACCGCTTCGTGACATATATCCATGAATGAAAAATTCAATTTGCACTACACGAGTAGTTGGATTCTACACGATTGATTCTACGAATCCAGTGTTGCATCGCAACGTTGTGCTCTAGGCAGGGTTGCCACCTGGCCTACTTTTAACTATACGTGTTCTACGTCCCACCTTTTAGGTTAGAAACCACTTGAAGGAATCTTCGGTAAAGAAAATTGCCAAAATTCAAAATACCCAAAACATTAATCAATCTACCTACTATATTATAAAAAATTGTCCACTCTGAATACAAAGCAAACATTTTGTAAAAATTTTACATTGAAAATTCGAAATAGGGACAACTCGAAATTTGGGCTTGAAATTTCCCAATTTTTCTCATAAATCGGAATTTGCAAAATGGTAAGAAGTTGGCGGCTATTGAAGTATTCGTGGAAGTTTCAAAAAACTTGTTTTCCTTTCTTTCTTTTTTAAGGTTTTTGAGGCTCGACTACCCCCTTGAGCGACCTTTTTTTTCCCTTAGTTTCGAAGCGTCCTACTTTTCACTGTTGAAATGGTGGCAACTCCGCTCGAGACCACCCGGTAAGAAATTTCACGATGCCACGGGTATGCAACCAGTCGGAAGCCACGTTGTTTATTTTGCATCGACCAACAAACCGGGCTAATTAATTATTTAAACGAAAATTTCGTCAAGTTTCGTAGCTGGCGGTTAGTACAGCCAGCGGACGGAAGATGGTGAGATAAACAAGAGCGCGTAGCCGGTGCACCGTGTTCTCACGCAACGTGCATTCGCGTTGCGCGTAATGTATGCACTTGCGTAAGTGCGAGCGTGTTGCGGTGGCCGTGCAAATCTGGTCACGCGCTGTCGTCGCGGCGCGTGCGATTTAGAGCAACCAGAGGGAAACGATTTCTGGGCGTAATAACGCGATGGGAACGAGAAAAATTCTATTTCTATTTTCGACCGTACATTTCGATCGGGTGAACCGCAAAACAATTCGGAATAATTAATTTTAATTATTCTAAAACTGAAAATAATTTTTGAATTATTAATAGTAATTATGCTGAAACTGAAAATAGGTTTAGAATTATTAAAAGTGAAACTGAGAATTGTTTTAGAATTATTAAAAGTAAAACTGAGAATAGTTTTAGAATTATTAAAAGTAGAATTGAGAATTGTTTTAGAATTATTAAATGTAAAACTGAGAATAGTTTTAGAATTATTAAAAGTAAAACTGAGAATAGTTTTAGAATTACTAAAAGTAAAACTGAGAATTGTTTTAGAATTATAAAAGTAGAATTGAGAATTGTTTTAGAATTATTAAATGTAAAACTGAGAATAGTTTTAGAATTATTAAACGTAACTATTCTAAAACTGAGAATAGTTTTAGAATTTTTAAAAGTAATTATTCTAAAACTATTTTCAGTTATTAAAAGTAACTATTTTAATTAAAACTAATAATTAAAAGTAACTATTCTAAAACTATTTTCTATAATATATAAAATATCAAATGTTATTCTTTTAGGAACAATGATGTTAACTTTTGACTCAATTACTTTCAATTATTCTAAAAATTTATTCTGTAATTATAAAACACATCGGGTGTTATTCTTTTCAATTAGTAAGAATAATGATGTTAATTTTCGACTCAGTTACTTTCAATTATTTTAAAAGTTTATTCTGTAATTATAAAAAACATGGGGTGTTATTCTTTTCAATTAGTAAGAATAATGATGTTAATTTTCGACTTAGTTACTTTCAATTATTCTAAAAGTTTATTCTATAATTATAAAAAACATTGAGTATTATCCTTACTAATTTTAAATTAGTAAGAATAATGACGTTAACTTTTGACTTAATTACTTTCAAATATTATAAAACTTGTTTTTATAATTATGGAAAGAATTGGATATTATTCTTTTAAATTAGTAATAATGATTACTAATTTTAAATTAGTAAGAATAATGATGATAACTTTTGACTTAATTACTTTCAAATATTCTAAAACTTGTTTCTATAATTATGGAAAGAATCGGATATCATTCTTTTAAATTAGTAATAATGATTTACTGTCAATTATTTCAAAAATAGTTTCTCTAATTACGGAAAATCGGATGTTCCGCTTTTAAACAAATATGAATAAAAATAATAAGAATATTAAGTCTTTATTGTAACAAGATTATTATTAAAAGGAGAAGAATTATGGGCCGAAGGGAGTAAAATTAACGAGGTAGTTGTGCGTTGTTAACCTGATTTTGAAAACAATATAATAAGAGTGTAGCAAAAGAATGAAAATGGAAAATAAAGATAAATATACCTTACAGGGGCTCGTGAAAGTATTCAAACAATCGTTATTAAAGAATTGAACAAGAAAAAGTAGCAAAAGCAAACAATAAGAATAAATATATACACACATATGTATGTGTATATGAATATATTTATATTTTACCTTTAAATTCTAAAAAGAAATTCTAAGATACTATTGTAAGACCTAACTATGAATATTGTGCAATATAAAATTTTAATATATGTGTATATTAATATATATTTTTATTTTACACTTAAATTCTAAAGGTAAGATTCTATTGCAAGACCCAACTATAAAGATTATACAATACAAAATTTTAATATATGTGTATATTAATATATATTTTTATTTTACACTTAAATTCTAAAGATAAGATTCTAACTATTACAAGACCCAACTATTTCAGATTATACATATATAAAATCTGAATCTAACCGAATGATATTTGTACAACTTGAAAGAAATTCACTCTAAACGAGTACTAAACCGAAACACCAATAAATCGAGGAAATAAAAAAATCGGTCGGTAAATGTTTGCATGTTTTCTTTCTCTCCCCAGAAGAAATCCCGACCGAAAATATTTTTTTTTTTTTTTTAAATCCAGCGTCGAATTTGCACGTGTTTGACTCGCTGTACGCTTTTTTATTCCGTTTCATTCCCGGACCAACACGACCGGGAATATTTCGTCGATTTTCGAGGTTTCTCGTTTTTACATCGGCCACGATAACGCGAGAAATTACTTTCGGGACACGTACAACGGTTAATCATCGCGACAATCATCTTTTCGACGTGTCAGCGACTCGTGTCACCTGAGGCGAGGAGCTGGAACGGTTTAAAAACGCGGGATTTTCGTAGGGAGAAGAGGAATCAGCGTACCGATTGTAGGCCAGCACGGTGGAGATGTCGCCGCTGGGACGTTCGTCCCGGTTCATTTCAAAAAGGGATGTCCACGGATCCGTTCTGACGTGTAAAAAATTTAATATGCTAGACACTATTACGGGACAAAAGCTTCGAGCGACGTTGGCCTACATTTTCGGCCGCCGCGATGGTACAACGAGTCGAAACAATTCCAGTCTCGCTCGGGTATCTCCAGAGGCGTTCAATTCCGAAATAAAAGTCGTTTAACGAACGGTTCTCGTACCAAACATCCCCTAAATACGCAACGAAACATTCACCGTGACGGAACAGCGCGCGTTGCTCGACTCGTGCTTCCATTTCTCGAAAACGAGCAGACCGCGCAAATGTACGGTAATGCCTCGGTTATCGATCAAATTCGTTGCTCGGATTCGCGATAGGGTGTCATTATCGTCGCTCCTTTGTCTCGCCTCGAATCGTGTTGCGTTTACGAGAATATGAAAATTTCGATCGATCAGGTGTTCTTTGAAAAAGTCACCGTCCCTCGTTTATTGATAATCGGTAGTGCTGATTTTCGAATTTTTATTTCGTCGAGAAAGAACACTGAAGCTTCTTGTATCCCTCGTTTATTGATAATTGGTAATGATGAGTTTTTAAATTTTATTTCGTCGATACAGAAAACAGAAGCTTCTGTATCCCTCGTTTATTGATAATTGGTAATGATGAGTTTTTAAATTTTATTTCGTCGATACAGAAAACAGAAGCTTCTGTATCCCTCGTTTATTGATAATCTGTAGTGGTGATTTTCAAAATTTTCATTTCGTCGATACAGAAAACCGAATTTCTTGTATCCCTCGTTTATTGATAATCGGTAGTCCCAATTGTTGAACTTTCGTATCGTTCATAAAGGAAATTAAAATTTTTCTAAAGCCACGTGTTTCACTTACCTGGACTATATATACCTGGACTATATATACCTAGACTATAAATACCATTCTTATTTTCTACAATGAAAAAAAAAAAAAAAAAAGAAAGAAAACAAAAACGACAAAACTTATTTCACAACCTAATAATATTGCTTTGTTCGGAAAGTTTTTTCGTCTTTCTTGGTGAAAGTGAAACACAATTTTTTTAAAGTGTATAAACATTTTATCAAATTATATATTCTCCATTTTGGAAAACGAAATGATTTTCCTTTCCGAACAACCTAATATTAATCATAATATGATCGCTGGTGGTTAGCTACAAACCGATGCGACATTAAATAAATAATAAAAAAAAAAAAAAAAAAGAAACTTATTCAAATATTCACCAAAATGATTACCTGATTTCTTTCTATAATTCAAATTATAATTTTTATCGAACTACTCAAAAATCAAATCCTGTTCTATTAATTATTTTACATTATTTTACATTATTTTACATTATTTCACATTATTTCACATTATTTCACATTATTTCACATTATTTCACATTATTTCACATTATTTCACATTATTTCACATTATTTCACATTATTTCACATTATTTCACATTATTTCACATTATTTCACATTATTTTACATTATTTTACATTATTTTACATTATTTCACATAATTTCACATCATTTCACATTATTTTATCCACGTAAAAAATGTAACCAAATGACTTTCCGAACAATTCAATAATAAAAAACCAACCATCTCCGCATACAAGCCTCTGCAAGCCTCCTGGCGAAGCACCTGGCGACTATACCCCGCCGCGCGTCCGAAACGGTAGAAACGCTCGGGCGACCATCCACCGCCACGCGTCCCCAAAGGCTTAAACGCTCGACGAGACGCGTACACCGTACACCATTGACCCGTTTCGCCCGAGACACCCCGTACGCCCTTTCCACCGAGTCAGTTGTTGCTCCCCGTTGAGAAGTTTCGTGGCTCTTTTCGCGATCGGGCTCGGTCGCCACTCGAGTTCCCAGTCTGGTGAGTTTAGGGAATTTTCACGAACGGTTTTGCCCCCCACTTGGTTTCCCCGAAGTTTGGTCACAGTTACTAACCCCAAACCGGCTCGTGAACTTTACCCAACCTCACGGTTCCCCGCGCGTTTTCCGAAATTTTCACCGCGGTTTTACGCGGCGTTCAACCTACCCGTAGAACATCCAGGAACGCTCCTGGAACATCCAGGAACACTCCTGGAATATCAACTACTCCCCCGGTGGTTTCTGGGGATTTCCCCGGCCCTGTGAGAATTGCTTCCGCTTTCGTTGCGCCCTCGAAAGCTACCGAAACTCCCCACGTAGAGAGCAGCTCGTACGTTGCCAAATCGTACGCTTGGAAATTTCCCCGGTTACGCTCGTGTTTTGACAATTTCCAGTTAGATTCCACGAACGCAACCAGAGACCTCCGGAGCGAGAAAGTAACCGCGAAGCGGAACGAGCGAGCGGGAACTCGAGCCCGATAATTGCGATCGAATTGGTCGGGGGAGAGTTACGTTCGAACTGGGGGATTTAAAGTTTCGAGCTTGGTGTTCTGTGACGATTGGAGGATAATGTAAGAGGAACGATGCGAGAAGCGGTGTGCACGGGGGGAAGACACTGTGGAGAATTTGTAAATAGAGGGAATTGTTCGAGAAAAGTTTCGAAAATGGAGAAGAGTTAAGTATTGGTGATATGAGAACGATATGGAAAGCAAAGATGGGAAGATAATGGAGGGGAGAATTTGTAAGTAGGGAAAATTGTTGGAGGAAAGTTTGAAGAAGGAGATGAGTTAAGTAGAAGCGATGAAAGAGAAATAAATTGAGAATAATAATTGGTCGTTCGCGATAGGAATATAATGTAAGGAGTATGATCTGAAAAATAAAGACGAGGAGACACTTTGGAGGGGAGAAAGTTTAAGAGAGAAAATTGTTCGAGAAATAGTTTCAAAAATGGAGAAGAGGAGTAAAAATGATATAGAGAACTATATGGAGAGTAAAGATGAGAAGATAATGGAAGGGAGAATTTTTAACTGTAAAATATTTTTCTGAATCCTTTCTCTAAAACTTGAAATTGTGAATAATTTTTTCGACTCGTTTTTTCAGAATTTTAAATTTTAAATCATTTTTTCCAGTCATTTTGCTACAATTTCAAATTGTAAATAATTTTTTCGAGTTATTTTTCTAGAATTTCAAATTGTAAATAATTTTGTAAATAATATTTTCCACTCGTTTTTCTATTATAGAATTTCAAATTGTAAATAATTTTTTCGAGTCGTTTTTCTAGAATGTCAAATTGTAAATAATTTTGTCAAGTCGTTTTTCTAGAATTTCAAATTGTAAAAAATCTTTCCATGTCATTTTTCGGAATACGCTAACCTAACCTCCTCTACATTCTCGGGATGTCTTGTAGAGGGCGTACGCGCGCGTTGCAGAAGACGCACATAAATCCACGCATGCGAAGCATTGTGCTCGACCCTCTGTTCCCTCGTTCTCTTTTCCTCTTCGCTTTACCCGCTGCAAAATTGTGCGTTCAAAGCAGGAATGTTAAACGTGTGCTCTGGAACGCGATCCGCCCCTTCCTCCCTCCCTCCCACGTATCTTGCCCTCTGATCGCGTGGAAAGCTCATTGTCAATAATGCAATCGTCGTCTTCCACCCCTCCCGCGTATTTTTATCCGCCATTGTATTTTCACGCAACACGTATGTTCCTGACAAAGTGTTCCACACCCTTCGAAATTGGAAGTTGAAAAATTCTTACCGACTGGAAAATTGGAAAATTGAGTTTCGTAATATTTGCAAAACCATCCTAACCATTCTAACCTAAATATCTTCCTAATCGGGGTCAAAATCGTTTCAAACGATACTTAGCACTGCAGAGTGGAATCTCGGGACTTAAATGATACTATTATATATATATTTATATATATATATATATATATATATTTATGAAACCAACGTAGAACCTTGCTCGAATTGTCTCTCAGTTTCAAATAGTTCCCTCTGTGTAGCACTAATCACTGCTGAATTAATCCATTGTAGAAAAGTCTCGGTGTTGAATTAATTTCACAATTTATTTTATAATAATCGTGTTTACCATATGTGAGGAAAAGTAACAAATCTTTCAAAAATTGTTCACAGGATCTAAGAAGTGTATATATCTAATATTTTTTTTTATCTTGAATATTTAGAATAGCATTATCCTCGAACGCAGCTATCAATAAGGTTACCTCGTTTTCCAGTGAACTAGGTATGATTAATTTTTTCCAACGTGTTATGAATGACTTAGAATTTTTTCTAACGAGCTAAGAATGATTTATAATATTCTTCAGCTAGGAATAATTTACATTTCTTTCTAGCAGATTAGAAACTATTTACAATTTTTTCTAACAAGTCATGAATGACTTAGAATATTTTCTAACGAGCTAAGAATGATTTATAATTTTTCCCAGGGAACCAGGAATGACTTACAATTTTTTCTAACGAGCTAAGAACGATTTATAATTTTCATCAGCTAGAAATAATTTACAATTCTTTCTAGCAGGTTAGAAACTATTTATAATTTTCTCCAGCGAACCAGGAATGACTTACAATTTTGTCTATCGAGTTAAGAATGATTTATAATTTTCTCAGAAAGTCTAGTATGAAAATTTGATTGCACGAGCATTGTAAATCGCAATTATCGCGTGCTGTACAAGCTCGTAGAGCGTTCAAGGCGATAAATTATTAAGCACCAATTGGAAAATTTCCACTCTGGCTGGTCGGCGAGGCAGAGAGCGCGTTTACGGCGCAGAACCGAGACTCGGGAGTGGGGGGCGCCAGACGGCGCGTGGTGGGGGTAATTCTCCGTGGCCTTGAGCGGTCAATTCATTCCGTCGAGCGCGGAATTAAAGCCGGAGAAGAGCTAGACGATCTTCCGCCGACCTTTCGGCTGGAATTATTAAGGAAGCTGTAAGAGTCGGCGCTCTGGTGAATTCAGGGAGGTCGTTGGAAGAGATAGCAGGAAAAGAGGGAGCGCAAAGTTCCACTCGAAGAGACGAGCAAGATGGAAAAACGGAAACGATAACAGCCGGAGTATTTGTTTAAGTCCTGGTTCTCTTGTTTCGCTTTCGACCTGGATTCTACCCAACGGTGGGAAGAGATCGATGTTAACGGCGGTACACACAAGTCCTTCCTAATCAACGATAACGCGATAATTACTCGAAAAAGAAGCGTACTCGTTTCACGAACGAGTTTGTTCGTTCCGCGCGATCGTCCCTCAACGTTGCGTTAAATCGCTGATAATTGCAAATGATCTCGAACCTTTCCACGAGACTTGAAAAACGTAAACTCAAATGTTTCTCTCGGATAATGAACAGGGATGTTAATATTTGCTGATTCTCTTCTAATTGCACTGTGCAACGTACCTATTTGTATCGATTCTTGGATTCGTACGTCGAGCTTATACCTTTTTGGAATTTTAATAGGCTTTGGATCGGATACGAGCAAAATTTTTTTTTCAAAAAATTCCAGACGAAAATTGAAAATTGAAGAAAAATTTCCAACTTTAATTATATCGATATAAAAAAGAGACGAACAAATAGAAATTTAATTATACAATCGAATCAAATGTTATACGTTGGTTTTATTCCTTATTTTTTATTCGAATAAAGTCTACATTTATTATTAAACAAAATAAAGTAATAAATACAAATTAAATTGTATAATACAATCGAATAAACTGCTCTACGTTAATTTTATTGCTTCTTTTTTATTCGAATAAAGTTTCGTTCATCTTTATTACTAAACAAAAGAAAGTAACAAATACAAATTAAATTGTACAATCGAATAAACTGTTATATATTAATTTTATTCGAGTAAAGATTTATTTTATTCATCTTTTCTCCAGATTAGGTGATCCTCACCTCTTCTAACGTAATCCTGACTTTTATTCCACCGTATGGTGGAGCCAGAACCGAAACCGTATACACGTTCAATGACTCATTTGTCGTTTACTGTTCAGTCGCTTCGGTGTTAACCCTTTCGGGGTTCTGTTACACTTTCCTGTTTTGTACCAGATAGTTGACGTGGGAAAGATAAAAAGTAAAGGGACCTTCTACACAATGTTTGCTCGCTCCGAAGACTTAAAACAACGAACAAACACCGACCATTGACGATTTTACCATAATTTGTTCAACGAGTCGACCTGCTTTTAAAGGGGGTTTCTACGTTTCCGCCTGAAAAAATAGGTGGTTTTTTGTAAAGTAAAATAAAAGAGAAAAAGAAAATAAAAAAAAAAAAGAAAACTCGATGGAAATATTTGAAATTTCAACCACCGGTTTATTTCAATTACAATAGTACAAATTAATTTTTGGTAAAATACTAAAATAAATATTACGTTACTTATCATTTGTTGAAGTGAAAATCAATTTTTTTTCTTACCACTGATGTTATTTCCAGTGACAATTAAAATTTCACTAATTTTATTACGCATAATTTAAGCAATTATTTAGAAAGGTACTCTTGCAAAGAAATTACTTGAAATGTACTGTTTTGTAACAAAGTGTACAGGATTTAGGTTGTTCGAGATAGCTTGAGCAGTATGTTGTCTTTTTTACATTTCTTGCCTGTGGCCTGGCCAGGAAATGCACTTTATTTTTGTAACGTAGTGTATACAGGTGCATCTGATGTTTTTATCTCGAGTATTTCTTCTGACTACAATATTCTGGTAGCAACGATATTCATAGCCAGTGATTCACGGAAAAGTGCAATTTTTGGTTCGTCTTTGTCACCTACATATAAACAATCGAAACATTTACAAAAATTAACTACACGATAACAACGCACGATGATAGAACATGATTGAAAATTTTCATTCGTAGTTTTCTACTTTTTGATTGCACAACTAAGAACTGTGAATTTCGAATGTTCGATTGTTTGGTAATTTAAACTAATTACGATCTCCAGGAATTTGTCTCAAATTTTAAAATGGCAATCAGCCGAGAATGAATGCTATAGAAAGCTGGAACTAGAAAAACTTTTTTATTAATTCACAAAAATCAGCGGAAAACAAAGGCCTACGTAAACGTCAATTTCACAAATTTTCAAATACAATTTAAATTGCGTCATCTTCATTTTCGCCATGCAACGCGTGGGTCTTTTTAGACCCAGATGGATTCTTCTCAATTATACCGCAACTACAGTTTTTTTTTTTAACGAAGAAAAGTACGATAAATTTCAATTTCTTTAAAATATATGCGCGAAGACAAGTTTGGGATTAGTTTTAACCCGCGCGTGGGTCTTCTCGGACCCAGACGTATTTTTCTCAATTATACTTCCGATACAGCTTCTTTAAGAAACGAGGAAAAATGCAATAAAACAATAGTACGATAAATTTCAATTCCTTTGAAACATTTGCGCGAGGACAAAGTTACGGGTCAATTTTGACCCACGCGTAGTCTCCCCGCGGTTGCCCAATCCGTTGGTATTACCACGTTCAAATCTACACGCTTTAGAAAATGCAATAAAAAAAAAAAAAAAGCACCGAACATTTCCCCAAACGTTTCAAAGTATAATAATTACGACACGAGTATCGTAATTAGTTTATCCTTCATTCGGACTCACTTATCAGAGTTTGGCGCGTTTTCGAGGGGGTGGGGGTGGGGGTAGCGTGTAATTTTCTTAAAACGTCTCTAAGTTAAAAAGTTATAGCGTCGTAAGGATAAAAAGTATAGTCGCGAGAAAAAGTAAAAACAAATTTTGCACGTCGTTGGAAAAATTCCGAGCTTGTGGTCGCGTTAAGCGAATTTGTCGAAGAACTTCCGTTTTAGTGTGCGTGTGCGCGCTAGCGCGCACGCGCACGCGCGAGAGGTAATCGAAACGCACGATAAAAGAGCACCGGGGCGACAAATTAATTAAACTCTTCTGCTCGTTTTATATTTTACTGCCGTGATTACGCGCGATACCTGCGACATACGCTCCGCTCGCGTTAACTGCGCGGGCTACGCGCAACTGATAAAATTAATTAACACCTTTGGCGCGGGATATGGGGTGGGGGGTAAAGCGGAAGAAGAAGAACGTTAATCATAGCACATCGGCTTCGCGCGTCTCGAAACGAAAATTAACGGTTAACGAAGTTTCGCGGTCGGTGTTTAAAATACCTCGCGTACGTCTATTCTTCTCGTTGGTGAAAATATTCGAGGAGTGTTTAGAGATAACTGTGTGAGTGACAAAGTTGACAATTTTTGGGTTATCTTAATATATTCTATGTGCTGAAGTTGAATAATTTTAATTTTTCTTTTTAATATATTCTATGTGCTGAAGTTGAATAATTTTAAATTTTCTTTTTAATATATTCTATGTGCTAAAGTTGAATAATTAAAATGTTTTTTCTTAATATATTGTGTGTCAAAGTTGAAAAGTTTCTTTTTTTTCTTAATATATTTTATGTGCCAAAGTTGACAAATTTTGATTTTTCTTAAAATATTTTATGTGCCAAAGTTGACAAATTTTGATTTTTCTTAAAATATTTTATGTGCCAAAGTTGACAAATTTTGATTTTTCTTCTTGATATATTATATGTCAATGTTGACAAGTTGTTCTTTTTTGTCTTAATATATTCTATATAACAAAGTTGAGAAGTTTGGTTTTTCTTCTTAAAATATTCTATGTGCCAAAGTTGAATAATTAAAATTTTTTTTCTTAATATATCGTGTGCCAAAGTTGAAAAGTTTCTTTTTTTTTCTTAATATATTTTATGTGCCAAAGTTGACAAATTTTGATTTTTCTTCTTAAAGTATTTTATGTGCCAAAGTTGAACAATTTTGCTCCTTATTTTCAACATATTCTCTTGCCAATGGAAATACGTTAGTATAAAATTTATATACTGTATTTCTTTGTAAATAGTTATAAATAATAATAGATTGCCTCACCGATATGTCAAAAATGGTTTTTGTAGTAAACGATACAAATGCCAAAGTTGACAAATTTTTTTTTTTATCGCTTAACGTATATCAAATACCAATGGAAATATGGTAGCATAAAATTGAAGTATTGTATCTCTTTCTAAACATTTATAAATAATAATAGTTGCCACTAAAATATCTCTTGAAAGAGTTGAAAAATAAAGTAGACTTTAAAAATGGTTCTCGAAGACAAATGTGCAATATGATCGAGCCTTTATGCATTTCCTAAAAGTGCATATATTAAACTGCACACCTACGAAATTTAATTAAAAAATTTTAATCTGCGAAAAAGTTATGACCAATTACGCGGCACGCTTGAAAAAAGATGTCGTCTACCGGAAGGGGAATCTAATTGCCAAATTATCCGAAATAAAAGAACAGGGATGTTTTACAATGCGCATTAGTGTAGCTATCGTTAAACGAACAGATTTTTTTTTTTAATTTTTATTTCTCCATTTTTTCCCAGTGAATTTTCACCTATTGCTTTGTCATTTTCGAGACCGTAACTCGACAAGTTTTTTAAGAAAAAAAAAAAAAAATCCGGATGTTTAACGATAATGACGCCAACTCAGATTCTAAAACTTTCTTGTTTTTTGAGTTGGCATAATTTGTCAATTAGGTACTTTTCCAGCCAGTTCATGTGATTGGCCACAACTTCCTTTCAGAGTAAAATTTTTTAATGTAATTTAATAAACTTGTAGTTTAATGTATGCATTTCTAGCTAATATATAAACATTTGACAGAAACACATTTTTCAGTTTGTTATAGTAATTCTCTTAAAATAAGTGCCCAAACTTGGGGTACCTCACCAATTTAGTAAAGTTAAAAAATTATTTTGAAATGTTTTTGTCTTATATTTTAATACAGGTTGGTTACTGAAAGACTAAAAGTTTTGAAAAAATCATACCTTGTTTATTTTTAATCTTTTCTATTTGGTGGTCTTTTGAGGGATGTTTTTCACACATAATACTAGAAAAATCTATCAATTGTATTTCCAAAAGAAAGATTACAAAATTGAAAAACGTGTTTGTAAAAGTTATTTCTGTTTTGTATCATTCAGTCTTTCAGTGGTCACTTTGTACAAAATAATTTTCATTACAGAGTTTTGCAATGCTCAACATTTTTTGAATACTTTCAATGCAGGTGAATTGAATCTCAAAAGAATTAATACTTTCGTAGATAAAAGCTAACAAAATTTAATAAACTTGTAGTTTAATATCTGTATCAATTTTTGAGCTGGGAAAATGATTTACAAATATCTCTCTTTTATATTTCAATACAAAATAATTTTCATTTCAGAGATTTTCAATGCTCAACGTTTTTTGAATACTTTCAATGCAGGTAAATTGAATCTCAAAAGAATTAATACTTTCGTAGATAAAAGCTAACAAAATTTAATAAACTTGTAGTTTAATATCTGTATCAATTTTTGGGCTGGAAAAATGATTTACAAATATCTCTCTTTTATATTTCGATACAAAATAATTTTCATTTCAGAAATTTGTAATGCTCAACATTTTTTGAATACTTTCAATGCAGGTGAATTGAATCTCAAAAGAATTAATACTTTCGTAGATAAAAGCTAACAAAATTTAATAAACTTGTAGTTTAATATCTGTATCAATTTTTGGGCTGGAAAAATGATTTACAAATATCTCTCTTTTATATTTCAATACAAAATAATTTTCATTTCAGAGATTTTCAATGCTCAACGTTTCTCGAATACTTTTAATGCAGATAAATTGAATCTCAAAATAATTAATACTTTCGTAGATAAAAGCTAACAAAATTTAATAAACTTGTAGTTTAATATAAATATCAATTTTGAGCTGGAAAAATTATTTACAAATATCTCTCTTTTATATTTCAATACAAAATAATTTTCATTTCAGAGATTTTCAATGCTCGACGTTTCTTGAATATTTTCAACTCAGATGAACTCAAAACTGAACCTCAAACGCATTAATGCTTTTGTAGATAAGAGCTCCTCCCAATCGTGTCGTACAACCCCCGTATAAACATCCTCTTTCACTAAGTCGTCGGTGATTACACTCATCCTTCGGAAACCTAATAGTTTTAGCTCAGTTTCCACTCCAAGATTACTCAGTGGCTAATTCCTGAACTCTCCAATTCTCTGGGTAGACTGTAAACCCATCGGGTGATCTTGCAAAGCTCTGTTATAATCAAAGGTCCCTCGGGACCAATCTTCGTGAAACTTGCTACCTCTGGAAGTAATAGGTTGCTCAATAAGTTTAGTCGTACGATAAGAAATATACCTATTAAATTAATCGTTTTATTTTTCCAAAGATGGCACAACTGTTCGATAAACATGTGTAAAATTTCACGCAGATCAATCCATTAATTCGTATATCTAAAATTGTTCAAAATCAAAGTGTCACTATTTTTTTCTCACAATGGAAAAACGACAAAACTTATCGTACAAGCTAGTATATATACATGAAAAATGAGGAAAACTTTTAACGAGGTTCCACGTTGGTAAAAATTGTCAAAAAGTCACTTTTATTCCACTTTTGAACAACCTGATAGAACACACTTTTCTAAAGTTTAATTATTGTAAGTTTATTTCTCACGTTTCTCATCTAATCGTTCTTTCTTTTTTCTCTCGTGTGCTTTCAGGAGACGTCATCGACTGCTGAGCGGCAAGAGACGAAAAATCAGCTGGTATGTCAAATAATCAGCTGGTTGACTCCTGTCTGTAAGTGTCTTTCTCTCCACGAACTCTCGAGAGACTCGTAACCGACTAATCCCGCGCTCTCTTCCATGTACGAGGAACGATCTCGCGAATCAATTTACGTAATCGAATCACCGCTACCCTATCCCCTGGAAGAACAAAATCCTCAAACCTTGTCGCATCGGGAAACTCGTAAATAAAGAAACTTTACTATTTATTTATTTCTTCGCGAGATGAACGCTTTAGAGTGCAAAGAAAAAAAAAGAAAAGAAAGGAAAGAAGGATTAGTCGTAAGAATGCACGACATGGAATAATCGAAAATTTAAACGTAACGTTAGCGATGAAAAAAATTATATACATATATATATGTGTGTGTACATATATTTATAGTATTTATTAACGTATTTGTTTACAGTATTTACGTTCGTTCGTTGCTAGTTCGGTCCGTTCAATCACGAAAAAGACAGTTACAACATTTCTCTTGAATTCGACTACGGTTGCAAATTGGGGTCAGATCGGGTAGTTTTAATAATCGGTGGTACATTGTTAATTGTTAATGTCAGGCTGGTGAATCGTCGGCTCGAGCGGAGACAGGAGCACAGCATTACGCGCACCGAGATCACGCAGAGGTGACTAACATGACCTAATCACGAGGTTAGTCATTCTGAATGCGAGTGTACAATTAAATTCACAGTCATTCATCGATCCATCAGTCCTCCTTCTGCGCGTTCCATCATTCAGCAGCTTCTTCAGCGAGTATACGTCGAACGTGTCCCCGAGAGATCCGCGATTAGGATGAATGTCGAGAGAGATCGGAGATTGCCACGATTCTTGTCCAGATAAACATTTCGAACGACAAGTACGGATAAATAATTCCTCGGGTGTTATTTATTTGTCGGAGACTAACATTTTCGATCGTACGGTCGCATTTTTTTTATTATCAGATTTCTATTTGAATGAGAATTTTAACGAAATTTGTATTCGAATGAAAATTTTAACAAAATTTGTGTTTGAATGAAAATTTTAACGAAATTTGTGTTTGAATGAAAATTTTAACGAAATTTGTGTTTGAATGAACGTTTTAATGAAATTTGTATTTTAATATAAAATTTTAACGAAATTTGTATTTTAATATAAAATTTTAACGAAATTTGTATTTTAATATAAAATTTTAATGAAATTTGTATTTTAATATAAAATTTTAACGAAATTTGTATTTTAATATAAAATTTTAATGAAATTTGTATTTGAATACAAATTTTGAATAAAAGATAAACAATCTTTCGCGAGTTATTGGTTCGATAAAAATTACTGATTAATTTATGAATTTTAATTCAAAATAGTTAAGTGTGTATACATTTTTGTATATACAAATAATTTGTTTAATGTAAATATTTACTAATTAATATTATACGAATATGTCTATGTACATGAATAATTTATCGAGTACAAGTATTTATTAATTAATATTATATAAATAAATTATTTATATTTATGTATATGTAAAGTAATTTATTAAACATTGATTTCGTATTGATTAATTAGAGTTCATTGATCTGATAAATTGATTTATTACTTAGACGTTGCTATTAGAAGGTAACTATACTGAGATTTTTATTTCACTTAGGAAATCTCAATAATAGTTATTAATTATCTATAAAATAGTTCAGATAGCTTATAAATAAATTATTATTCATGGAATATATTATTATGAGTGTCGTATCAATGTGTCAAATAATCACAATAAATTAATAAATACTTATACTAAATTATTAATCAAATTACAATTTGGGATTGTAAGATGACGATTTTGTGTTTCGTTAAAATTTTTATCTGGATTCAAGTTTCGAATGACGAATAAAAGATAAACAATTTTTCACGAGTTCGATGAGAGGGATATTTCGATAATCAGGTAGAAAAACGTCGACTTTCTGATTTTTTCCCGAAGAAACCATCAAACCTTTCGACACGTAATTTTCGCACACGTGTGTATCCATGTTTGCACTAGATTCACGATTTTTTACAAATGAAAATAATAAAAATTCCAAGAGTTGTCTAATCTTAGGTAAAGTGTGTTTTGAAAAATTGGTTCGATTGGTCGACACGATTCCTTTGTTCCACCAACGCGAAATAAAAAAACCAAGTTGCATTTCGATTAGCATAAATGTGTCTATTTTATAAACTATAATAAAAAAAAAAAAACACAAAAATTAAAAAAACAGAGGCACTTAAATTTCGAATGTCAATTTTCTCGTGTCTTTTTTGCCTTTAGCGTGCTATAAAAAATAGAAAAAAAGCATCAAATTTTGAAATTCACAATTCACGCGATGAAGAAACACCTCTCGAAGGTTCTCACCAAATTTGAAGCGAATCGATCGATTAGAACCCGAGATGTACTGTCGGCCACTCAGAAAAATGCAGATTCGAGAAACTCGCGTTCAAAGTTTTCTTTACGCACGCCCCCGAGTGTTAAACCACTCCCTTTGAACGCTCGTAATTCCCTTAATTTCACAAACTCGAGAAAATCCTTCGTCACGGACATTCTCGAGGACAGAAACTTCCAAAAAATGCAATAAAAAAAAAATCAATTTTTTTTTCAAAATTCCAAACCGAAATATCCCTTGAAGAAAAATTTCCAATTGTACGAATTCAACGGACGAATATAAAAATAAACGATCGTAAACAAACTTTGTTCGTCTGTTCGGACCTAACCCAGACCTAACCCACACCTAACTCAGACCTAACCCAGACCTAACCCACACCTAACTCAGACCTAACCCAGACCTAACCCATCCACGAGTTGGAGACCTTTCACTGCTAAAACTGAGACATCCTCTCTCGGTGTTCATCGAGTGGATCTCGAGGAGACGATCGCGGTGATCATCCATCGATCGTTATCGCTCGGTTTTCGTTAGTCGGAACACGGACAGATCGTACACGTGACTATCAGAATGAATAACTTCAGCAGCACTAACGTGTGCGTGTGTGTGTTCGTTCAGCATGCTGGAAATGGTGTGCAAGTCCTGTGTGTGTGCGCGTGACAAGGACAACGGTAGTTTAGCGTAATTAGACGTATTTCTGGACACTTGGCTTTGTTCCACGGCCAGTGGTCCCGACGTTTCAAACGATCATTTGTGTGTCTCTTAATTTAATTTTTTTTCTACCTTTTCTTCATCCATGACGAGACCTCGAGACACGCGGTTCGAAGTGCACGGATCATTTGTTTGCTTGCCATTCTGATTTTATTTTTAGGGCTCACCGATCATCCCTGCCATCGTTCCGTAACAGAATCTTATTTTACTAGGTGTACCAGAGATTGGTATTTTTTTTGTTCATCTTCTTCTTCTTCTTCTTCTTCTACTACTTCTACTTCTTTCTTATTCGTGGGACTCCCATATCGAGAGATCAGATTGTCCCATCAGCGCGGAACGTGATTGGTTTGTTTCTGTTTTTCCAGACGCGTCCTCCAGGAAAAAGGTCCCGACATGCCGCAATACACGTAAGCAATCGAACCAATCGGTGAACAAATCGTTGATTGTTCGCGAAGGAGCGCAGCTCTAATTGATCATTATTGCGGACGTTTTGCAGCGGACAGAGTGATGCAGATTACCACGGAAGTAACGGCCAGGCGGACACCCACTCGTTGCATTCGTCTCATTTGTCTGTTCAGGAGGATCCGTTACTCATCCGGACTCATAAGCAGCAAACTACTCAACAAGTGAGATTCGTTTTCAATTTCGTTCGAAATGTTAACCTCTCTGAGGGAAACAAGAATTTATTACGGGGGAACGTTCACCTTCTGGGGCGAAAAATATCGATATTTGTAAAATTCGTTTAATATCAATATTTCGAACGCGTGACGAAAGTATTTTCCGAGTTGTAATTGCTGTTTCAGGAGAGTATATTTAAGACGTTAACAAACACGAAATTTCGATTTCTAGGAATCAGAAATATAGTGTTTTCTTTTGAGCACTGATCAGTATTTTGGCCAGGTCCTTTTGTCCTTATAAATTTTTTGGCCACGCCTTTCCCTCCTCGAAGTCTTTCGACCACACCCATTTCCCCTTTTAAATCTTCTGACCACGCCCTTTCCTCTTACAAGTCTTTCGGCCACGCCTTTTCCATCTCCAAGTCTTTTGGCCATGCCCGTTCCACCTCCAAAGTCTTTCAGTCACGTCCTTTCTGCCACGCACTTCCCGCCACGCCCTTTCCACCGCGCATTTTCCACCTTCAAAATTTTTCGGCCACGTCCTCTCCCTTCTCAAGTCTTTCGGCCACGCCCTTCCCCTTTGCAAGTCTTTCAGCCACGCCCTTCCCCTTTGCAAGTCTTTCGGCCACACCCTTCCACTTCTCAAGTTTTTGGCTATGCCCTTTCCACCTCCAAAGCCTTTAAGCCACACCCTTCCCACCACCAAAATCTTTCCGTCACGCTTTTTTCACTTTCAAAATCTTTTAGCCATGCTCGTTCCACTTTCAGGTTTTTCGACTACGTTTTCCCCTTTTCAAGTCTTTCGGCCATACCCTTCCCCCTTTCAAGTCTTTCGGTCACGCCCTTAAAACCTCCAAAGTCATTTGGCCACGCCTTTTCCCCTTTCAAATATTTCGACCACGCCCTTTCCATCTCCAACTCTTTCGGTCACGCCCTTTCCACCTTCAACTCTTTTTGCCACGCCCTTTCCACCTCCAAGTCTTTCGGCCACGCCTTTTCCACCTCCAAAGTCTTTCGGCCACGCCCTTCCCCTTCTCAAGTCTTTCGGCCACGCCCTTCCCTCGTTCAATATGTCAAATAGAGACAAGCTCTTGTAACATAATAGTAGACATCGTTCGCGATCGGATTCTCATCGAGGGAAGTAACTTCGAGTAATCGATTTTCATCCTGATTTAAAGTGGCCCTGAACGTGGTCGATCGACTCTTTCGAATTCACGTTCATCGAGAATTTCTCGTTCTTGCACACCGAAGGAAAGTTGTTGCTCAGCACTTGGTAACTTTGCCCAGGTGACAAGCGTGTCCAAGGTGGTCCGCGAGGTGACACACATGGAGCCGGACCCGGGTGCAGTGAGTTACATGTCAGTGCCGTTGATGTCCCAAGATTACCAGCACGCGGACCCACGGTACACAGCGGATTCGTACATGGTCGGTTTTGAGCATTACGAGCCGTACCTTGGCTATCCACCGCAGCCGGGTTATCCAGGTCCTCATGGGATCTACATGCCGCGCTCGCACTCACCCCATAGCCCCCATAGTCCTTCGGAGCATAGTCGTGCCTCACCACCGCATGGTAAGTGACATCTTTTCATCTGCCATGTCGTTCGATGACAATCTCGACGACGATCGATAGCTAACGGTCAGTGTCCCTCTGTTTTTCAAGAATACCTGCGTAAAGCGGCGCCGTACGTGGAAAGCGGTTACAACGACATCGATCCAGGACTGAATCCCGCTTTGCAGGATCATTATCGTATCACCCCCAGTCCTGGTGGTCCTGGAGATCAATATGGTACGTTCAGCTCGAACGGTATGACCGTGTATACCTTGCCACGAAATTGCTTATGTTAACAGCTACAAATGGCGACTCGATTTTTGCACGGGTCACCAAGGTTGACTCGGACATGCCTGTAATGAGACGTTCAGCTATCATGTTGCAGCGCGCCTAGGCTATTTGTCCGGTCGTGCACGGGGCACAGCATAATTCACTTTAATTATCTCCATGCCTGACATTCGTTGTTATTTTGTGTCCCCTCTAGATCAAATCAGCAACTCTTGGAATATGGATGACTCCGGCGAACCCTCACAGCATCCTCATGGTAGGGTCACATCGATAATTTATTTAACAATTTTATTTTATTCTCTCTTTCTCTGCATCTGTCTCGTTGAGCTTCATCTTTGTCGTCGTTGAGCTTCACCTTTCACGCAAGTCCATATTCCAGTAAACGCCACGGATAATGCGAGTGAATTATGCGTTTCACGGGCGTAGAAGTTTTACGCCGTACTGGACACTTCTTGGATGATAATCGGTACTCTTTCGAATGTGAACACAGATGAGAGTAAAGTGCCCTACGGTTACGTGTCTCCGTCCCCCTATGTACCTGTTGGGTACGGCCCTGGTGTAGGGGTAGGTCCAGTGGCAGTTCCTACCGACGTACCTGGCTACGATGAGGGTCATCCGGTACCACTGTCCTCAGGAGTTCCGCCAGGGCTGTACGAGGATGAGGTTCATCTTCAACGGTTGCAGTCCCGGCACCCGGTCGTGCCTGGTATGGCCAGCCCGTTGGACGACGATCAGAAGTCCATGAGATGGCGGGACCCAAACCTGTCTGAGGTGATTGGCTTCCTAAGCAATCCGAACAACATCATCAAGGCGAACGCGGCTGCGTATTTGCAGCACCTCTGTTACATGGACGATCCCAATAAACAGAAGACACGGAGCCTGGGTGGTATACCGCCTTTGGTGCAGCTGCTGGATCACGATAACCCCGACGTGTACAGGAACGCTTGCGGCGCGTTGAGAAACTTGTCCTACGGTAGACAGAACGACGAGAACAAGAGGGCCATCAAAAACGCCGGTGGGGTACCGGCACTGATCAATTTGTTGCGCAGGACGTCCGACGCGGATGTGAAGGAACTGGTCACCGGTGTGCTGTGGAATCTATCTTCCTGCGAGGTGAGTGTTTGGTACCGAACCGAAGACACTTGTTGGGAAACAGTGGTTAAAGTTCTCTAAGCAATTTACCAGTGTGGCTCAACTGTGAGGGATAGATCCACAGTAATGTGTTTACTCTGGTTCAGTAATATCTAGAAAGTGAAAGATATCTAGTCAAAGTAGTATCACGAGTGCAGCTCAACTGTGAGGGATAGATCCATGTTATCCAGTAGTGTGTTTACTCTGGTTCAGTAATATCTAGAAAGTGAAAGATATCTAGTCAAAGCAGTATCACAAGTGCAGCTCAACTGTGAGGGATAGATTCATAGTAGTGTGTTTACTCTGGTCTAATATTGTCTAGAAAGTGAAGGACATCTAGTCAAAGTCGTATTACAAGTGCAGCTTAACTGTGAGGGACAGATCCATAGTAGTGTGTTTACTCTGGTTCAGTATTGTCTAGAAAGTGAAAGATATCTAGTCAAAGTAGTATCACAAGTGCAGCTCAACTGTAAGAGCTATATTCACACAAATATGTGCACTTTGGCTCAATATAGCCTAGAAACTAAAGGACATCTAGTCATAGTAGTAAATTACGAACAAATTAATTCGTCTACCATTGGGGTTAATTACCCATGAGTCAAATCCCAAAAGTGTCCGGTTCTGCTTATGTCTCATATCACCTGTTTATAGTAAAGTGTGTAGTTCGTCTTCACCGACACTTTCTACATCCTTACAACTGCTTTCAGGATCTGAAAAAGTCCATCATTGACGACGGTGTAACGATGGTAGTGAACAACATAATCATACCACACAGTGGCTGGGACCCAAGCTCCTCCAGCGGGGAGACCTGCTGGTCGACCGTTTTCAGAAACGCGTCAGGTGTCCTGAGAAACGTTTCCAGCGCCGGGGAGTACGCGAGGAAAAAGTTGCGCGAGTGCGAGGGACTCGTCGACGCGTTACTGTACGTGGTACGGTCGGCCATCGAGAAGTCCAACATCGGCAACAAGATCGTGGAGAATTGCGTCTGCATCCTGAGAAATCTGAGCTACCGGTGTCAGGAGGTCGAGGATCCGAATTACGACAAGCACCCTATCCAATCGACGGTGCAGAACAGGGTGGCTGCACCGGCCAAAGGTGAGGATCGTTCGCCTCGTCTCTGTTGCATTCTGAGAATGAGACAAGTGTACTTCCTCTGCCATGACAAACACACGGGTTTCCTCAGTGGGCATGTGGTGACACGCATGCAGCCAAATTGTGTGCGCGCTGATGATAAGCAGTTTACCTTTCCCCGAGGCGACGATAAGATAAGACAGAAAATGCGTAATTCCATTAACCTCAACTGGAGGGATACCTCTTCGTGCGATCTTCTAACGGGTGTAGCATTGGATCGTTACTCGCCGTTGGAGAAATATGGCAACCGTTGAATTATTATCGCAAGCTTTTTGTTCTGAAAACAAACCGACTTGGTTATTAATCTTGCTGAACGTCGTAGGTTCAACGTTTAGTCATAGTTGTACGGTTCAGGGGATAGAGTAAATTGAAAGGCAAACGAAGACGAAGTACCTCAAGGTGTAATTAATATCCGCTTGGCAGCCAAACAGTATTGTACAGTAATCAGTCGCATATTGACCATGTGTATTCATTCTTTCTTGAGTGTGAGATGTGCAAAGTAGTAGTTAGAACTAGTAGATAGTTCCGTACACCCACAGAGTCTACTGAAACGATTCCACACCCGTGTAACACTCGACATTCATTGCGATGCTTTACGTCTGTCTAAAGTTGTTCATACCGTTTGATGAGGAAATGTATTCGCAGAACAATGATTTTCTTAGCACACGATGATTATCGAAGACCCGCTACACCGATTTTTCTGTTCTTTGCCAAGGTATCTTAATTGGCTTGAGTGTCTCCCACTATGATTTCAACTTGTTTCACTTGTATCACTTGTGTCTTGATTTGTTGTTTCGGTAGATTGGTGATTGTGTCTCGTAAGTTGGTTCTTATTTTAAAGAAAACGGTTATGTCAAACTTGGGGACAAACAAATTAAATGAAAAGAAGTTATACCCTTCCTAGTTTAGCATGGATTAAAATGTGTTTCAATCTTTTTAGCATACAGTTTATGCCAAGGTAAGACATTCTTGTAATTCCATTGCTAATTTAGTTTCTTTCTCTTTTTTTTTTCTTATTTTGAAAGAGCCTAATTAGTCAGTGCATGCTTTGCTTTTTGTCGATTACTCATCGATTCTACTAAAAATTCGTCGATAATTTCCTGATCCAAATATCAATGTTTTATTTGAGTTTAGAGACACGTACAGCTGTTATCATCAAGGAACACGCCATCTCATCGTGGTCATAATCATTGTACCAATATTGGTATATTTCCTTTGACTGCGCTTTAACTTTTATCTGAACCAAAAGGGAGAAAACACTTGTTATATTACACGAGTTCAAACAAATTCCATAGAACATTAGACAATTACATATTTAAACAAATGGAAAACATTAATAGTTCCAAAGAATCCAAATGTATAGAAAGACATGAGACACGCTTCTGCAAAGCATTGCTGTTAATTTCATTAGTGCAACTTGAATTGTTATCGTACTAAAATAGTGCATCTCTTTTAATTAATTTTGTTGGCCTATGACAGTGTGACATTGTGCTGGCAGTTTGTTATGCGTTGCATTTTCAGATGTTCATACACAGAAATAGCGATACCTCCTTAATGTTAGAAGTAGTGCGTTTGGAAATGATCAGCAGCTATTGAACGAGACCAAAGTGTATCACAGACTCTACTAAACAACCAACATTTCCATTGGTAGGATTACTCTAGACATTCTGCTGCAAACATTCCTGTTCGGTGTGGCTTCAGTTTACCTTATGCATGCATGTCGAACAAATTCATACAAACTTGAAACTTCAAGAATTATTCGATGCTCCACGTGTTAGGGGCAACCAAACCGATGTATCTTCTAAACAGACGCGAAACCATCTTCCAAAACAATGACAGTCTCGAATTCTTGTGCCCTAGGTGAGAATTTGGGTTGCTTCGGTGGCAGCAAGAAGAAGAAAGACGGCCAACCGGTGCAGAAGGAAACCACAGCTCGTACAACGAGTACCAGAACGGAACCTGTGAGAGGCATGGAGCTGCTCTGGCAACCAGAGGTGGTCCAATCTTACTTGAAGCTGCTGCAGACGTGCTCGAATCCAGAAACGCTGGAGGCAGCTGCCGGGGCACTTCAGAACCTGGCAGCTTGCTACTGGCAGCCTAGCATTGAGATTCGTGCAGCCGTGAGGAAGGAGAAGGGACTCCCAATTCTGGTGGAACTGCTGCGAATGGAGGTACGAAATTCTAAGCTTGTCTGGATGAATAGAACACTGTCTAATTCATTTCCTCTTCTCAGGTGGATCGTGTGGTTTGTGCAGTGGCCACAGCGCTCAGGAATCTGGCGATAGATCAACGCAACAAAGAGCTGATAGGCAAGTACGCGATGCGCGATCTCATTCAGAAGTTACCTTCTGGAAACAACCAGCACGATCAGGGGACGAGCGACGACACGATCGCCGCTGTTCTGGCCACTCTGAACGAAGTCATCAAGAAGAATGCAGAATTCTCGCGGTCGTTGTTGGACGCAGGCGGTGTCGACAGACTAATGAACATAACCAGGCAACGCCAGAAGTACACGCCTCGTGTTCTTAAATTCGCAGGCAAGGATACCGTTTCGTACAAGCCCGTGTTCTTTTGTAAAACGAGTAACCCTCGAAAATTAGGGAACGGTTGCTCTCTCAGTGACCTTGAACCGATATTAAAGACGCTCTCTTCGCGTTCGAGCAATCTACTCGACTGAAATCTGGTAATTTTTAGGACAAGTCTTATTCACAATGTGGCAACACCAAGAACTGAGAGACGTCTACAAGAAGCACGGATGGAAGGAGCAGGATTTCGTGACGAAAACGGTGGCAGCACGGAACTCAGGGCCTAATTCACCCAACAATGCAAATAGGTAAAGATTGATCGGCCGAGGACTGAGCAATTTCCTTTGTCTTTCGATTCTTCTTCTCGTTTTGGAATTAGACAGACAGTTTTTCAGTTCTATTACGTTTATGTTTTTGGACTCTGCGGTTGCCCCTTGCGTCTATAATTTACGTATTCATTTATATTTCATTCTGTAATTTGAGTTGAGCAGAGTCCAGGTCTAATTTCGAACTGTCTAGCCCAACGTTGATTGTAGCTATGATTGTAGCACTTTGAACCGGCCGATGGCGAGTCAAGGAAGCACCAGATACGAGGACCGAACGATTCAGAGACCGAATATGAATTCTAATAACGTTGGTCGACCCACTATATATCAGTCTGTAAGTAACAACAACTAATGGTACTGTCGGTGAACACGTTTTTTGCGTAGCTTCCGCTAGTAGAGTCGGGCACCGTGTCTCTAACGACGAAGCGAAAGTATAAAGGTAGTTTTGGAAACCTGTGGAGAGAAGAAAACACAAGTAGAACACGGGTCCTGCTCGGAGCAATCCTTTAACGACACTTTGTGTTCGATTATTATGTGTTTGTTTAATTCGCAGTTACCATGATTTAATTTACAAGCGCCCGTTAAAGGGGCAAACATGTCCAGAAGAGAGTTTTAACGATTAACGAAAGCAAGCCTTGAAGTATAGCGATTCGGTTGTAGTACGAGATTCCTTTTTCAAATTGAGTCTTCCTCTTGTACGAGTGCAGGTACACATTGTCAATTGCAATAGATTTAATATACGCTCAGCGCGTACACGATAGACAAGATTCTTTATTTGCTTTTTTCACGTTCGTTGTAAAAAGAAGAAGAAAAAAAAAGAAACATTCGAACGGTAGTTACGTAGAGATGTTTCTCTAGATCTTGTACACGGATCGATTTTGTTGTTTTATTATTATTATTATTATTATTATTATTTTCTTTTTTGTTAATTTTTATGTTATATATATCCGCGACAGAGATACCGGCATTCCCGTATACGAAATGCTTTTGAGAATACTTATATCGAGAGATATATCGTATATATGTATGTATGGAAGATATGTAAGGCCATAGTAATCGTTATGGCGCTATAATAATCACGACACTTTATTTATAATATTTATCCGCTTGCACGAAATCAGACAGAACTGGAACACCATTATACGAGGCATCTTAACGAGTGAAAAAAAATTAATGGAAGTTGTAAGAGCATAGTTGTGATACAGAGAAAACAGTTACTTAACAAACATTATAAGTGTATAAACTAAGTCAATTAACGAGTACCAATTATCACCGTGTTTTATGCTATGGAACAACATTTGCTAGTACAGTATTACTGTAGATCGTATGCGGCGCGCATAAAACAGTCCATGGAATTATCAAATGTCTAACAATTTTTACACAATAATCTACACTTATATAACGTGAACGAGAAGTAGAGAGAGAAACGCGTTGTTATCGGGTAACGGAGAGAATTTATGTCATGTACAAGGAGCACGTTACAGTGAGTCAATACGATGCAACAATATTGCAGATTTCGCGTTAGAGATGTACCAATTTATATAGATTTGCCAGGATAACCGTTGTTAAGATGTATAATTATTGTTTCATTGTTTACGTACGATGTAAATCTTCTCGATTATCCGATCCGCACGATTGTTTATCACATTTGGAAATTTTTTTTCTCCCACCCATCGTTTCGACGAATTTTTTGGTACACGATTCGCATTTTTATACGAATAAGACACGATGAACAAATTACGTTGTAAAACCGGGTCGACGAAGACTCATTGCACACACGAGCGAGCAAAATTTGGTTTCTTCTTTTCTTTTTTTTTTTTTTTTAATTTTCCAAAGTTGCAAACCGAAACGATTCATTGAAATTGCTGTAGTTACGACAAGTACGGAATAATGTATCTGCGAAAGTCCAGTTAATTAACGTTCGATACTCGTATGGAATAACTACAGCGTTCGAAACCCGATTTTTCTCTGTTGACTATAGTTTTTGGTCGATGGAGATGATCCGTTCGAAGAACACTTTATCGTTTACGCCATCTAATTAATAAGGAGTACGAGTCTATCTATGAATTACAATATACAAAAAAAAAAGAGTTAAAGCGTCAGATTGTTAACTTAGTGTTAAAGTGTGTCTCGCATAATTCTATGATTGTATAAGGAACTAGGTATTACAGGACCAAATACTTGACATTTTTTACGATTAGGGAGCACATCTAGCCGAACAATTACCATAATAGAAATTTTTCAAATTTGTTCCCTCGGTGCACTGGGTCCGTTAGTTTGAAATTTATTAAACAAAAAACTAACGATCCAACGTCACGATGCGTTTATGACATAGGTGGCACACTCTGTTCCTTTTATTTATTTATTATTTTTTTTTTTTTTCAAATTCGATCGATTTGTACGTAGACAATTTGATTCGAAGAAGCGCACAAACTTTCCACAAGAAGGCTGGTGTTTGCTACCTAATTGACAGTAATTAAATACAATTAACCTAGAAGTAGCAACAGTGTATTCGCTCGTTTGCCAAAATTCCAACGGAGGATCGTTTCACGAAGAACCTAGAGAATTAGAGGACTTAATTTCGACTCGTTACCTAAGTGATCATAGTCTACGAAATACCGTAAGCATAATATTATACAAACGAATGGAGCGTAATCTATAGCGCGTTCGATTCCGATTAATATATAATTGTATGAGTTTAAATAAGCAGGGTAATCTACAAGCACAAACAAACAAACAAAAAAGAATAAGTCATCTCTTTATATATCGACATTACGCGGGGCAGGTTCTTTGGTAAAAGTAAATTTTGAAATCGTTTACAAATTGTGTCCGGTGCACGTTCGTAGAATCACAAAGCGAGAGCAATAGGAACAATACAACTAAGAAAGAAACTGCTAACGTTGAGAAGCGTTGTTTACAATATAAGTTTTTTTTATACACACTCATTAAGCGACCTTTATTGTACGAGAGAAAACCTAGACGCACCACGAAGCATGGTTTATAATGACACGTTGACTATTGCACGAACTTATTTATAATCTATTTATATCCAAATTAATCGAGCATAATAAAAGAGTATCTGACAGTACCTATCACAAGATTGTTCGTTCTTGTTGCAAACTAAATGCAGTTACTCGAGTGTGTTGCATGTACTCTTCCAGTATTCTCTAACCGGTCTTCGTTTTCAGACAGTTCTCCACATTCTGGGAATTTATTTGCTTCACGTTTTATCCATCGATGCGAGTCCTTCGTTGGAGCATCCTTTAAGAGAACTAGGCAGTCGAGTTGGTCAGAGGCAAAGTCTACTTTGCGAATTAATTCCAAGGAAACGAACGCAAGTCCAGACTCATGCTTTCGCACAATGTTTACTCGTATTTTAAAGAGTAAGACAAATTTCTTTTAGTACATTGAAACTTTGATCCGATAATCATACGCATTTGAGTATCTCTTTTTAAATTTTTCAAGTCACAGCTTGACTGTTTTAGCCGTTAAATTTGCAACTTTGCGAATCTTTGGGCAAATGAAATGACATTTTAAAATGATGAATCGTTCGACTGCCTAGTCTCCTTTCGCAAGGGAATATTGTAAATTCTGTGTGAAGTAGCTTCCCCAAAACGTGAACTACGGACTAGGCCTTTCCCAATCTGTGTTTGCACCAACAAAACTGGGATGTCCGATCCGGCGTTGGTCACTGTTGCGAACGAAGTACACGCTTTCCAACCTCGATCCCCAAAATGGTAGGGTTAACTGGTAGAATGAGATCAATTGGACCCTAGCTAGATTATACACTTTACTCGCTTGGACGTGTGGCGGTACAGTCGATGGAATTGGCTACAGTGAACTGGTGAATGAAAGAAGACACACAGACCAGGAGTTGTGTTCGATAAGAGACTCATGTGTAACTCGATAATAGGCTCAAAACTCAGGGATACACGAGGTACACCAAGTCAAAAAACGATATTCTGTAAACGACTAAGCCTCATAACGAATTTTATGAAACACTGTGAACAAAATTGACAGTATCACTTTAGTATTTATCGAGGAGTTCACTATACCTCCTCCACCGACTGTCTGCCAGCGTTGTAGGTGGCAGCTAATTAGAATACAAGACTTAAGGGGGAACACCACCTTTCGAGCTAAAAAGAATGTTGCTATTTGGGAATTTTTCCCGACCATACGTCGGATATATTTTGAACAATATTTTTGTAAATTTTCATAAAAAAATGTTAACTTGTATAGAATGTACGAGCGTCCTCGTACCACGTTAGCCAAATTCCCTAGTCGTATTGTGGGATGGATTTCTTCGGTTATAACGGTTACAATTGAATGAAATTGGAATGTTTAGAAACTAGATGAACAATGTTATCGTTGTACGTATAGATTAAAAAAAAAATACCGATTTGTTTCGAACGACAAGCGTTTTGGTAGAAAAATTTAAATCGTGCAAAAGAAGAGAACTGTTTTCGAAGTTTTCTCGAGAGGTATCGGACCTAAAGAAATATCCTCGCGCACAACTACGGGGGATATTATTGCAAAGGAGAGCAGGTGCTCTCGATACGCTAAATTTCAAGAAAATGCAAAAAAAAAAATTTGTTCCAAAACGGTGGTGTTCCCCCTTAGGAAGAAAGAATGTGTCGAAGGCCATCGGCCGGACTCGGGTCAGATCGACCCCCCTTCCCTGCCCCTAGTACACCAATAGTCGTGCACTTCCAAGAAACTCCGTAGAAGATTGGGAAACGCCCGCCCCCCCCCAAAAAAAAACAAAAAAACAAAAAAAAAACAAAAAAAAAAAGAAAACAGAGAACCAAAAAGAACAACGCTAAAAAACAAAAAAAAAACAACGCACGATCGTTGGACAAGTGACGCGTCCACCTCGATCCCCCTGATGGATCGAGGGCACATCCGGGCCCTAAAATCCCCTGCACCCTGCGGTACATAGCCCACCCCCCCAAAGTGTCCAGGGCTCTAACTAACCGTTGGCTTGTGTGTGTTGCAGCAACCGAAACCCGGTGAGCCGCTCTACGCGCAAGTTAACTTGGAGAAGAAAAAGAAGCGGCAGTATGAGCTGGGGGTGGGCCAGGGTCAGGGTCAGGGCCCGGGAGTCGGCGTCGCGGCCGGTGCGCCGACAGTTGGGCCCTGGGCGCCAGATGGCGTCGGTGTTCCCGACGGTTCAGCCGCCACGGCGACAGTGAACGTCCCACCGAATTCGACCGCAGCCTCCGCCGGGGACTCCTGGGTATAACAGGGTCTGCTGCTACTGCCTGGGGCCCAGGAAGCTCGAGCTAGCCTTCCCCCGAGCCTGTACGCTTAGAGCTCACCGCCGGAACATCGTGGACACGACGACTGCTCGGCGTCGCGCGTAGAGGAGGTGTCGCACGAGGACGAGGACAAGGAGGACGAAGACGTGTCGAGGAGGACGAGGACCAGGTCGTGGAGGACGAAGACATGTTGAGACGGACGAAAACAAGGTCGAGGAGGACGAAGACATGTTGAGAAGGATGAAGACAAGGTCGAGGAGGACGAGGACAAGGTCAAGGAGGACGGAGACATGTTGATGAGGACGAAGACAAGGTCAAGGAGGATGAAGACACGTTGAGGAGGACGAGGACGAAGACAAGGTGAAGGAGGACGAAGACAAGGTCAAGGAAGACAAAGACAAGGTCAAGGAGGACAAAGACATATTGACGAGGACGAAGACAAGATTAAGAAGGACGAAGACATATTGACGAGGACGAAGACAAGATTAAGAAGGACGAAGACATGTCGAGGAGGTGCGAAGACAAGATCGAGAAGAACGAGGACATGTCGAGGAGGTGCGAAGACACGTTGAGGACCAGTAAAGGGCCCGTGTCCTCCGAGTGCGAAGTTCGCAGCAGGGTAGCCACGAAGACATTTCGGGATTCTTTCTCTTCGTTTTCGTTTGTTTCTTCCGTACGCCGCGAACGGTCCACGTTGTTAGAAGAGTTATATATGTATAGGTTAGGATCGAACACCGCCACGGAATCCGCGTGCAGAGCCGCCCGTGGAAGAGGGGGGAAAAAAACAAAAAATACAGGAAGACTGAGACACACTGAACGTTGCGGACGCGAAGCCTCGTTAAACGCGCGCGCTCGCCGGCTTTCCGTGATCCTTTATCGGGGAGAGCCCGCGAACATGGCCGCCAGGGGTGACGTCACGAAACCAAGTTTCACCCCGCATTGCCCTCCGGCCACAATTTCTTCGTGTATAGGCGGAAGCGACTCGTCCGACCCACATCCGCAGCAGTAGTCGCACTAATGGCTCTAAATCTTCATTGCACAATTCTAAATTATATATAATTATATATATATAATTTATTATATATATATATTATATATATATATATGTATACACGTGTGTATGTATATTTTAAGACCCGTGCGTGGGTCGACACCCCGTAAAAAGTACTATTAAGGATAAGTAGACGGTATTATTATTATAATTATAATAATATACAGAAGACGGTATACAGACACACACACACATGCGCCGCCGTCGTTATAAATAAAGGAGGGTATAAATGACTATACATAATTATATAGATATATAAATATATATATTACACGTCACCGTACACACTCACACCGTAATACCTACATGTAAACACACACACGCGCAGGTACAGAGAGACACAGACATACACAGGCATACCGTTTGCCACGATTTATCGTATTATGTAAACTTCCGAGGCTGTGGGTGTGTGGCATACACGAGGATGCCGTGAAATAATTTGCAAGCTACGACACTTTGTTTTTTTTTTTTTTTTTTTTTTTTTAACTTTTCTCGCCCGGTTCTCCGACCGGTCGGGAGGAGAGCGAGAGAGACGATTAATACTGTGTGTGCGTGTGCGTCCGTGAATATGATTTTCGTCTGGAAAATGTGTGAAACGAAACGAAACGATGAAAGACGATCTGTACTGTCCAATTCGCGACTTTTCGGTGAGTAGAAAAAGAAGAAGAAGAAGAACGAAGAAAAAAATAATGATACAACGGCAGCCATTTTGTCCGAGCGAGTTTTTGGGACGCCGTTATAAGAACGAAGATTCCCGAGATTCTCACTGGTTGTGTTCCTCTCAGGGACGGGCAAGATCCGGACAACGGTTTTTTCGAGTAAAAATTTCAAAAAAAGTGTTGCAAAAAAAGAAAAATATATTAATATATATATATATGTATATGTATACACACGAAGGAAAATTCGAATTTTGAAAACGAACTGTCCATTGACCGCGTAGAAATTCACAGTGTCCGAACGAAGGTTATTTTGCCCGTTTCTGGTTCCTCTTCGCGTTCCAGAGTATTATCACGTAAGAGGATACGCGAGGACATCGAGGGCGTATGAACGACGAAGTATGTGATGTTTCAATGTTATCGTATGTTCGACGGAGATGACATTATTGATAGCCGATATACATATTATATATATACATATATATTATATATATACAAATGAATATATCCTTGTTCTATTTCTTAAATAATATTATTACGACAGTTGAATCGTGTGTGTTCGCGGGGAAATGATTAATTACCGGGGTGAAAGTATAAACACCGATCGTGGATCGAAACGCGCCCAACGCGTGCTACCCGTGACGCGCGTTTCTTGTAAAATTGATCATTATTATTATTATTATTATTATTATTATTATATATATATAAATGTATATTTATATATATATGTAAAATGAGAACGAACCATCGCACGTCGCGATCGATGGGTGGACGGATCGATCTCGTCGACGCGCTTCGTAAATCAATCGATCCACGGATCTTGTTCATTCGCTGTCGCGTGATCAGCGGTATTGTATATATTATATATGTATTCATATCCTCGACGACGATCCGCCAATGTTTCATTTGTCGTACGAGCGACGAGATCGACCGTGTTTTATGAGGTATAGAGAGACGAAGAAAGTGGAATGAACATTTTTCGAACGATCGTCGACGTGCCCAGACGGGAGAACTGTTATCGTTAACTTTTACCGGTAAATCGATCGAATCGTGCGATCGTTTCTGTTGCGACATCGTTATCGGCGCTGGTGTACGAATACAGAGCGCAGTATCGCGAGATCATTCGTCGCGAAGACCTGCCCCTCTGGGCGGGACTCGTGCGCGTATAGGGCGTAACCGTGTACGTGGAACGCCCCAGGGGCGTTCCACACACGCGCGGTACGCCCCAGGGGCGTTCCACGCACGCGCGGTACGTAAGCGCAACGCGGTTAGCGCGAAACGTTCGAGGATCAATGGCGATCGATACTGCGGTCCTGTAGGAGGATTACCATCACGGTACTATCGCGGCGAGCGTGTACGTCAGGGACGAGACCATATCAGCAGAAGCGACCGTGCGTCGTTATCAAGATTGCGTTTCAAGCGAGCCGATAACGGGCAACCATTTTACAGGTCTCTCAGCGAATCGAGAGGCGAACTTACGAGCTTACCGTTCGGGCCGCTAGCAGATCCCTCGCGCTCGTAAATATAGCGTGATAATAGAGTGCCATGCGCGAACCTCTTAGAGGACCTTGGACCATTCCGCTCAAAGTGACACGCACGGCTCCGGGATCGATCGTGTTCCTCTCGACCTTTGCCTCGGGATAGTATCTGTAATTAAGATAATCGAGGATGTTGGAATTATCGGTCGTAACCGCTTAGAAATGGCGATAGTCGAATGTTCGGATATTACAGGGAATTGTAAACACACAATTGTATCTAGACACTCATTGTCTTCTGAGGGTGTACAAAGATACTTAGGTGTTGGAACTGTAAGGTGGAAAGGAAAGAGGATTTGTAACTTTTAAGGTAGATGGTACTCGTGTCAAATGGAGCAGAAATGTTCTGATAAACGTGGGTCGAGGAAGTAATGTTCACCGGGTTGGAATTTTTTGTTTCCTGACTGTTCACCGATCGTCAAGATGTGTAACATTTTTGCGACCTTTAGTAATAAGATAGTACGTGTGTAAAGTGGACAGATTGCTCTTTGAGCGAGCAAGTCTGTTGGAAGGAAACGAAAGATTGTTCGTAACTTCGTAGATATTGATTTTTCGATGTCTGTTGGAATATTTTTGCTCTACTTGGCGAGTATTATCTACTACTCCTGTACCCTTTCTCTAGAGTACGATGTACCCTTTTTTTAGAGAGCTATGTACGCTTTCTCTAGAACAGTGTGTACCCGTTTTTTAGAATACTGTGAACCATTCCTATAGAGTACTATGTACCCTTTTTCTAGAGTGCTAGGTACCTTTTTTCTAGAGTACTGTGTAACCTTCCTCTAGAGTACTATGTACCCTTTTTCTAGAGTGCTATGTACCTTTTTATAGAGTAGTGTGTACCCTTCCTCTAGAGTACTATGTACCCTTTTTCTAGAGTGCTATGTACCTTTTTCTAGAGTAGTACCCTTCCTCTAGAGTACTATGTACCCTTTTTCTAGAGTGCTATGTACTTTTTTCTAGAGTACTGTGCACTCTTTTTCTAGAGTACTGTGTGCCCTTTTCTAGAGTGCTATGTACTTTTTTCTAGAATACTGTGCACTCTTTTTCTAGAGTACTGTGTACCCCTTTTCTAGAGTGCTATGTACTTTTTTCTAGAGTACTGTGTAACCTTCCTCTAGAGAACTATGTATCCTTTTTCCATAGTGCTAGGTACCTATTTTCAAGAGTACTGTGTACCCTTCCTCTAGAGTACTATGTACCCTTTTTCTAGAGTGCTAGGTACCTTTCTTCTAGAGTACTATGTACCCTTTTCCTAGAGTACTGTGTACCCTTCCTTTAGAGTATTATGTACCACTTTTCTAGAGCATGTGTACCCTTCCTCTAAAGTAATATGTACCCTTTCTCTGGAATACTATGTATCCATTCTCTAGAGTACCATGTACCTTTTTTCTAGAGTACTATGTACCCTTCCTCTAGAATACTATACACCCTTCCCCTGGAGTACTATGTACCTTTTTTCTAGAGTACCATGTACCTTTTTTCTAGAGTACCATGTACCTTTTTCCTAGAGTACTATGTACCCTTCCTCTAGAATACTATATACCCTTCCTCTAGAGTACTAAGTACCCTTTTTCCAGAGTACCATTTTTCTAGAGTACTATGTACCCTTCTCCTAGAGTGCCGCGTACCCTTTCTCCGAAGCACCGTCGACTTTTTTCTTTCCACCCAGTGCAGGCCAAATTTTGAAAGTGTCTCGGTTTCTTTTCAAACGATACTCGAATGAAACGATAGATGGATCCGTCAGACGGTAGAGGAGCGACGAGGAACACAGATAGATGGCGCTTCGACGATCGAGGATCAGACACGCGCGTGATCCTCGTCGTGTGATTCGTTCCTGGATCGTCGTGGGATCGACGGAGCCGCCACGAACGAACCGAGATTTTGATATCCGCTTTTTTATCGTTTGTGCGTACCGGCGTTTCTAATTTTCTACGATGTTTAAACGAGAAACGGCGTGTAGGACGCGACGGAGGACCTTTTGTAAAACTAACGAAAACGCTTCATGGGAACTAACAAAAACTGTAATCGTGAAGGGTGTAGGACGTATCGAAGGTTGATCAGCGAGAACGAAATTCGTGTCCGAAGTGGTATCAACGCGCTCGTCGTGGCCTATCGATGTTGAATATTCGTATATAGGAGTATATCTTAGTGGAAAAATTCTACTGATTGATAATTGTTCGACCAGGGCATATACACCCTGTGGCTGCAACGAGAGCGTTGCGATACACGCGGAATAACGTGCCTTGCTGTGCCGAGGAAATATCTTGAAATTATCTTCTTTCACTGTTGTCGATATCACCTCGCTTTTCTTCTAACCGAGAAGTTGATGGTCGAGGATTCTATATGTCACAGTTCCTAAAATTCCTTTCAAATTTTGCTGGAGCGTTCAGGGTAGAGTAAACGACACGAATTCTATTGTTATTCTTTTTTTTTTTTTTTTTTCTTAACTTTCATCCCAATCATCGAATCTCTAGGTATTGGAAACTAATAGAGCTTTCTGCATCCATTTTCCAATCTCGAGTAATTTTCACATAGTGATATATATATATTTTTTTTTTTTTTGAATTTTTTCTTCAACATTCTACTAATTTCGCGATGGAACAAACGTTGCAAGCTAGAATCGTGCAATTTTTCCTCCAGTGAGTGTTTTGCAAAACTTAAAGTCCTCGGTACGAGAATTTTCAATTTCGAAAGCAATTCGCTGGCCTGATAATCGATTTATCGCCACGCGACTCAGCCTACGGTTCTTCCGGTAGAGGGGACGAAAACGTGCCACGCCACCATTTTGTTTCGAAAACGTGGTCACGTTTTAGCAGCGATTTTTCCGCTGTTCTTTTTTTTTTCTTCTTTCTTTATTCTTCTTTTTCTTTTTTTTTTTTTTTTAACACGTTTCTCGTCGGCCTAAGGAGCTGTTTCTCGCCCACGAGCGGCGAACAACGATCGACGGCCAATCGTGATCATTCGCGCCGTTGCTTTTTCACGAAAAGGGCGGGAGAATCGAACTCGACCAGTGTGTGGTGTTGCTTTTAGAGGGGTGATTGTTTTTCTTTAATTTCCAGCGGTCTTTCGAGCAATTCGACAGACGTTGTACATTTTGTTTGTTTCGATTTAAATTTCTTCTTCGACCATTGAAATTATTTTTTTTTTTTTTTTTTTTTTTAAAGAGAAGAAATATATTGTAATAATCTTGGGGGTAATTCAGAAGATTTTACGAATTTTATTTGCTCACTTTGAATTTAAATTTGTTCCTCGATCATTAGAATTTTTTCTTTCTTCAAAAAATAGGAAAAACAAATTTCAATAGTTTTTGAGGCAATTGGAAAGACGTTATAAATTTTATTTGTTCAAAACTTTATTTTAAATTTCTTTCTCGACAATTAGAATTATTTTCTTCTCCAAAGAAATAAGAAATAGTTTGAAAAACGTTACAAATTTTAGTTTGAATTTCTACAATTACTTTTGCTTAAACAAAAGAAAATTACTGTAAAAGACGTTACAAATTTTATTCGCCGACTCCTTTGAATTCAAAATTGATCCTCGATTATTAGAATTATTTTTTCTCTCGATAAAGAATTAAAAAAATTCTAATAATACTCAGGATTGTTTAGAAAATATTACGAATTTTATTCGTCGACTCCTTTGAATTCAAAATTGTTTCCCGATTATTAGAATTATTTTTTCTCTCGAAAAAAAAGTAAAAAAATTCTAGTAACATTCGGAGTCGTTAAAAAATTTACGAATTTTATTCGTGGACTCCTTTGAATTCAAAATTTATTAGAATTATTTTTTCTCTCGCAAAAGAAGTAAACAAATTCTAATAGTATTCAAGATTGTTTAGAAAATGATACGAATTTTATTCGTCGACTCGTTTGAATTCAAAATTTATTAGAATTATTTTTTCTCTCACAAAAGAAGTAAACAAATTCTAATAGTATTCAGGATCGTTTAGAGAATGATACGAATTTGATTCGTCGACTCGTTTGAATTAAAATTTATTCCTCGACGTTTAGAATTTCCTTGTAAAAACAAAAAAAAGGTAGAAAACAATTCGACTGGATTTTTCTGAAATTGCAATTCGAGTTGTCCGAAGCAACTATATTATGCTGTCAAGTTCGATTCCCGCCCTACCGACCGGATATCCCGGGCTCACCCTTCACCGTCAAATCGATCATCGTCACCGACAAACTCGAGAAGACTGATAGTAGCGTTAAAGCCGAGTGACTCCATCAGAACACTCCATCATCCGAACTCCAAGAGCGAAACGAAGCGAAAATCGTCGAGCGGAAGCGAGGACCAGGAAACAGAACAGAGAAGAGATAGCAAAGAGAGAACAACACCGATGAACAACACCAACCCCGTGAAAGTACTATATATAAGAGCGAAGGTGTACGCCACGAGGTTAATTCTGCCTCGAGTTCGATCGAAGGAGAACAAGAGGAAAAAAATCGATAAATGTTGCATCAAGAGACAAAGAGACGAGAAAACAAAAAGAAAAAAAAAATAACCGAGGAACGAAACAGTGGAAAACAAAATAAATGTCAGGAAAGTCTCACGTAATCTCACGTACATAAGTATACACGTATACACACACACGCGACAGAACAAACAAACAAATACATACACAAACATGGTCACACACAGAGCAAACACGTGCATAACGAATAGAAAAGAAACGATAGGCTACAGTGCTGCATACGTATTTAAATTAAAGGAGCATTAAATAAGCATGGATGTGCATTTTAGATGTATTAGAGGAGTCTCACCACGCATTTAGTATTAATTATAAAACGTTGTAGTCCGACGTGAGGGAAGGGCAGGGGGAGGAGCCAGGAATTCATTTTATCCGAGAATTCTTGAATTTTTTTTTTTTTCTCTCGGAAGTAAGTAAATTGAGAACAGTCAATTTTGGGAAAAGTCAAATATTATCATTTTTTCGAAAAATATTCCGGTAATTTTACTTCAAAGCGAGTCTACCAGGGTTTAGAAATTTAAAAAAAGTGAATTTTGTAATATTTTTGATGAAACGTTTGAAAAATTTTATTCGAAGTTTATTCGATTTAGAGATTTCAGAAAAGTAAATTTTGTAATTTTTTTAAAGAAATGTTCGAAAAATTTTATTCGATTTAGAGATTTCCAAAAAGTAAATTTTGTAATTTTTTGAAGAGACATTTGAAGAATTTTATTCGATTTACAAATTTTAAAAAATTGAATTTTGTAATTTTTTTGAAAAACATTTGAAGAATTTTATTCGATTTAGAGATTTTCGAAAAGTAAATTTTGTAATTTTTTAGAGAAACGTTTGAAGAATTTTATTCGATTTAGAAATTTCAAAAAAAAAATAAATTTTGTAATTTTTCGAAACACATATTGAGTAATCTTCTCTCCAGCGATGTTGTAACAATCTTTTTAAATTTACACCGCCATTAGGGCCTCGAAATACTTCTTCGAGCTTCGAGATACGAATAACCGTGAATATTTATAAACATTTGTAACATTCAAATTTTTTTTAACGACGACTCCCCTAGATCCCTACCCTTGAGAGAAACGCGGCGGGGATTGTCATCGTCACGATCATTTATCATCGTCATCGTCGTTTGTTTATTTAACTCGTACCGTGTTTTACGCAATCTATCGACGACGCAAGTACTAAAAACGAAGTAGAGTGTATACGCATATATAATTGTATAGAATTGTATAATTATATATGTACATATACAAATTTTGTTAAGACGGGGGACGAAGAGCAAACATTATTGTCATTATTTTATCGACGTCGTATTATTTATATCGGAGGAGTACCACGTATATACAATGATTATTAACGATAAAGATCGACTAGTGTATTTCGAACCCGACTGACAACAATTAAAGAATTTAATTGCGCTGAACGTAGTGGCTCGTTTCTTTTTTCACTCCCCCCCCCCCCCAAAAAAAAAAATTGAAATCCCGAACGAAGAAGAAGAGGAACAACGAAAAAATTGAATTTCTGCAATTCCAAAGGTATTTATGATCGTTGTATTCTTTTTTTTTTTTTTATTATTTTTCAGGACAAAGGCGGTCGAATATATCGAAGAACGAATTTTATTGCGTTTTCAATCATTCGAAATAAAATTCCCGCGACGCTCCACTATTCAACAATAAATCGATAAATGTAATTTCAAACACTTTCGTATAGAATTTAAAAAATTTTTAAATATTCACCATTATGCTTTTGGAATTCATTTTTCGGAAATATTTCTTGACAAGACTTTTCCGAAAATTCGAAAGAGATTCGTTCGAAGTAGAAGCTTTTTTTTTTTTAATAAATTAAAATTTTTTATCGTTCAGAATTTACGAAGAAAAAAATTTTTAGTTTGATCTCATTTTAGCTAGCTTTTCATTTCTTTTTTTCTTCCCTGCACAGTTTTCTTTTCCTTTGACAATACACGTCCGATGAATTAAATTTGGAAATGGTTGGAGAAAAAATAAAAAATTTCCCGATCGATTTCCAATTTCAACCGACTTTTCCTTTTTACTTTTGCGCGGTTTTCTTTACCTTTGACAATATTCGTTCGCTCGAATTAAATTTGGAAACGGTTTGTCCCTCGAAGGACGTTACGCGCGCGAACGATGCGAGAAGATGCTCGAAAACGTACTCATCGATCGAAAATCCACACAGGGATCCGATGGATGTAGATTCCGCGTGGAATAATTGTTAATTAAGAAGTGGATTGCCACGCGAATTGTCAATTTGCAATCGTAAGAGGACGGATCGGGCCCCTTCTGGTCGGCGAATTGAACAACCCCTTCCTCTTCGACAATTACGGAGCAATCGTTTCGCGCATGCGCGGATAATATTTTATAACATTGCCTCTTCGGTTACTCGAATCGTGTGGAATAAATTTTTCGGGTCTATTTATCCATGCTTACCATATTAGAGCTTGATATTATAAATATATCAAAGTAATCCTGAAAAAAAGTATATATATATTTATTTATTTATTTATTTATTTATTTATTTATTCGTTTTGTTCGTAGATAAGTTTTTTAGACAATATACCACGTGCGATAACTACTTGAGTGCATACTTGTCAGCCATCCTTCGATGACAGATAGTTCAAGAATCTATTATTCAATCTTTGCACAATCATCAATGTTTAAAAAGCGAAATAACGTTGGACTCAGTGCTTCACACACGTTCAAAATTTGTGTGCACCTATTATTACACAAATAGATACACGAAACATTTGTTGTCAACTGTTCGTGAAATTTATACTTATGTTAGTAATACATTACAAATAAATCTGAATTCCAAAGGTATAGAAAATATGGTTATTGGAATGTATAAGAATATTACTAAAAAGGAGTGGTAATAATAGTAGTTTTAGTAGTTATTGCAACAATTGTGACAGTAGTAGGAATAGTGGTAGCACTAGTAGCAGCAATAACAGCAGGTGTAGCTACAGCAGCAGCAGTTAGCAGCGATATCAGCAGTAGCAGTAGCAGTAGCAGTAATTAGCAACTGTGACAACGGTATCAGCAATAGGAACTGTGGCAGTTGTAGCAGCAGTAGCAGCAATAGCAGGAATATCAGTAGTAGCAGCAACAATAATAAGAGTGTTAACAGTAACAACAGTAATAGTAGTAACAGTAGTAACAGCAATAGCAGTAGCAGAAGTAGCAACAGTAGTAGCAGTAGTAACAGAAATAACTAAAGTAGCAGAAATAGCAAGAGTAGCTAGAGTAGTAAGAGTAACAGAAGTAGTAGGAACAGCAACAGCAGTAGCAGTAGCAGAAGTAGCAGCAACAGTAGTAGTAACAGAAGTAACAAAAGTAGCTAGAGTAGTAACAGCAGTAGCAGTAGCAGGAATAGCAACAGTAGTAGCAGTAGTAACAGAAATAACTAAAGTAGCAGAAATAGCAACAGTAGAAGCAGTAGCAGCAATAGCAGCAGCAGCAGTAGTAACAGAAGTAGCAGGAGTAGCAACAGTAGTAGCAGTAGTAACAGAAATAACAGAAGTATCAGAAATAGCAACAGTAGAAGCAATAGCAGTAGCAGCAGTAGCAGCAGCAGCAGTAGTAACAGAAGTAGCAGGAGTAGCAATATCAGCAACAGTAACGATAAGAGTGACAATAGTAGAAGTAGTTTTGTAGCTATTACAACAGTTAAGTATAAATGTTTTGTTCACCCTAATGTAGCAATACTCTTCTCACTTTTTTCAACTTTACAAAGTTCCAATAAAATACTACCAAAGCCTGTACAATATTTTTTAATATTTAAACAAAAATAGTTTTCTATATAATTAAAACTTAAACTTAAATATACCTTTCATATATACTTAATCTATAAAATACAAGTCGAACGATATTACACCTTTGTTACAACCAAGAACAATACTTCCACAAATTATAAAAATACTATAATAATAATCATCCATGGGCCACGCGACACTTTGAAAAACATTGCTGTAAATAAAAAATAATCTTATCGCGGTCTCGATGATACTCGATATTTCTATCGATACTGTAAATACCAATGACAACTTATTCCGATACCTATACTATTTGTTACCTCGAAACGATCCTTTTAAATCGATACGTGCCTGTATTAACTCAATAAACAATCTTCAATCAATGGGTAAATTTACTTGCTTACGTAGAACGTTACGTTACTCTCTCGCGCCTAAAGGGTTTCTTCGTTCGTGATCCAACGAACGAATAAATAAATAAAGTAAAAAAAAAAATGTCCCAAATCGTGTTTACCTTGTTTTTACGAAGCTCGAAGTTTCGCTGAAAATTGATACGAGATCGATTCGATTCGACGCGGGGGAGAAACGCGTTAAAGAAATGGGAACGCGCGATAAGGGCCGGGGTTCGATGATTGTATTTTAACAAGAAAATCCTCACGGCTCGGCGAGCACCAGCACCTGCACACCGCGCGATAAGAAACCAGCGACACACATTCCAGCGAGCGGGATACACTCGAGCGCTGGTTCAATGTCGTTGCTTCCTTCAATCGGCGATCTTGCGAAATGAAAACCAACGGTGGACAGGGAAATTGATCGTTAAGCGTCGAAAGTAACGATTCGAGAAATTAAACGTAAATCAAAAATAGGGGAGAACTTCCCCCAAGGACGAGCCATCGATTTCAATTCATTGGGATAAAAATATTTCGATAAACTTCAGAGGGGAAGGGACGAAAGGAATTTGGGTAAAATTAAGGACGAATTACCGTTTTATTCGCTGACATTCGAGAAATTGAGTATATATGAATAAAATGGGGGGTAATTTTCCCAAGAATGACGAACCATTGATTTTAGTTTGGTGGGGGACAATTTTTTGACAATTTTGGGGCAAGGAGAATTGAATAAAATTCGTGTAAAATTAATGACAAAATATCATTTTATTTATTGGAAGTTGAGAAATTAAAACTGATTCGAAAATGGGGGGTAATTTTCCCAAGAATGACGAGCCATTGATTTTAGTTTGGTGGGAGACAATTTTTTGACAATTTTGGGGCAAGGAGAATTGAATAAAATTCATGTAAAATTAATGACAAAATATCATTTTATTTATTGAAAATTGAGAAATTGAATCTGAATAAAAAATGGGGGGTAATTTTCCCAAGAATGACGAGCCATCGATTTTAATTCGAATGGAAAAAATAATTGGAGAAACTAAAGGGAAAGAAATTTATGTAAAATTGAGGGGAAGGAACTATCGAAATTTTGGTTTTGGTTTCCATAGAATTATTATTTGTAGAATTGTTAATCTAACTACCACAGTAGAACTTCCGTTATGGAAACTACTAGAGTAGAATCATTGTTATATGAAGAGTATAGTAGAACCGTTGTTACGTGAACAGTATAGTAGTACCTTCGTTATGTAAACAGTATAGTAGAATCACTGTTACATGAACTACTACGGTAGAAACTCTGTTTTACATAACCTATTGTACTAAGCTACTTGTGCATGAACTACTACAATAGAATCATCGTTACATGAATTATTATAGTAAAAGCTTCGTTATACGAACTACTAGAGTAGAACCTTCACTATATAAACTCTCATAGTAGAACCTTCGTTACATAAACACTATAGTAGAACCTTTATTATGTGAACAGCATAGTAGAACTTTCGTTGTGTGAACAGTATAGTAGAACCTTCGTCATATGAACAATATAGTAGAACCTTCGTTGTGTGAACAGTATAGTAGAACCTCTGTTATATGAATTACTAGAGTAAACACTCCATTTTACATAACCTACTACACTTAACTACTGGTAAATGAATTACCATAGTAGAATTATTGTTATATACACTATTATAGCAAAAGTTTCGTTATACGAACTATTGGAGTAGAACCTTCATTATATAAACTCTCATAGTAGAACCTCCGTTGTATAAACAGCGTAGTAGAACCTCCGTTATATGAACAGTATAGTAGAATCTTCGTTATATAAATAGTATAATAGTAGAACCTTGGTTATGTGAACAGTATAGTAGAATTTTCGTTATATAAATAGTATAATAGTAGAACCTTGGTTATGTGAACAGTATAGTAGAATCTTCGTTATATAAATAGTATAATAGTAGAACCTTGGTTATGTGAACAGTATAGTAGAATCTTCGTTATATAAATAGTATAATAGTAGAACCTTGGTTATGTGAACAGTATAGTAGAATCTTCGTTATATAAATAGTATAATAGTAGAACCTTGGTTATGTGAACAGTATAGTAGAACCTTCGTTGTGTGAACAGTATAGTAGAAACTCCGTTTTGCATAACCTACTACACATGACTACTGATACATGAACTACTACAACAGAATCATCGTTATATGAACTACTATTGTTAAATCTCCGTTATGTGAACCACTATAACAAAATCTCCGTTACATAAACACCCCTTTGTGAACCATCTACTATACCAACACTTTGTTACGTGAAGCTTCTACTCTATAAATAATATACTCTTTATCTGTTCATATAATAAAGATTCTGCCCTATACGGAAGTACAGAGGACAATTTAAACAATTTTCCCCAATATTGTTCAACAATCTCCATCCACGATTTCTTATTCTCACAGATAAATATTTACTCAACAATTCATTCGGAAAGAAGATTTGGAAAATTGATTAGGAGAAACTGTTTCACACTCCCTGAAACCTATTGGTGTACCACAATGTCCTTTTGCATGTTTTTCGCGTCCAGTATCGGAGCTTCTCGTCATTATTTATTAGGCAAATTTATTTATTCGAAGAGGAACCGTTTCAATCGCCACAAGCTCGGAACATATTTAATTCGAATCAATTTTCTAGTCCACATTCTTGTTTCACACCCCTGTGAACGAACCACACCAGCCCCATGCGCAACAGAGTCCTTTGGTTCTGTGGGACCCCGCGAAAGGATCCTCCCGCAGTTTCACGACGACCAGCAAACCCAGTGGGAGTCCTGGAACCCTTCGTCGCGATAAATACATCGTTTTTGTCTTTGTAAACAGTGCAAAATAAAGTTAACAGTCTCTTCGAACTTAACGAATACAAGTTCCAAGGCAACGAAGGGAGTGATTAAATTTCGAAGATTATCGTGTTGAAAATTGCTGAGAAATTTATTTTTAAGTGTTCCAATACACTAAGGAGTTCAGTGACAGGGAGAATTGTATCTCGAAGAAAGATTTCTCGAATAATTGAACGAGTTCATCATGACGGACGTGAACAGCAACAAGGTGTCGACAGAGTCCTCGAGAAGGTCCTTCGAATTCGCGAAGAAGGAGTTACGCTCTATAGTGGCTAGAATCGAGGAGAAAGGACTCGCGAACAGGACTTTGAAACTGTTCCATGCGCAGTCCTTGTTAAGGCCAGGAGGATCGAAAGTCCGCAGGAGACACCTGTGGATCCTGCTGATCCTCGCGTGGATTCTGGGCCAATTTTTATGGAATTATGCTCGCGCTGCTCGCTACGACAAGGTACCGTTTTATTCGTCGTGAAATATTTTGTTTCTTTTGGTGAAATGTAGGTCGATTAATTTCTTTTAAGAGACGTGGTTTGAAATCAGTGGTAGAAATTATTTAGTTTGACGTAGTTTGAAATCAGTGGTAGAAATTATTTAGTTTGACATGGTTTGAAATCAGTGGTAGAAATTATTTAGTTTGACGTAGTTTGAAATTAGTGGTAGGAAATATTTAGTTTGACGTGGTTTGAAATCAGTGATAGCAAATTTTTAGTTTGATATGGTTTGAAATCAGTGGTAGAAATTATTTTGTTTGACATGGTTTGAAATCAGTGGTAGGAAATTTTTAGTTTAATGTGGTCTAAAATCAGTGGTAGAAAACTTTTGGTTTGGAATTGTCTTCAGGAGTGAATGTATTATCTAATTATCGAAACTTCGGTTTTGGGCCTCTTAGAAATTTTTATTTCTTGAATTTTTTATTTAAGTAGTATTTGAGAATATCGAGGAGAATTTTTTAATTCTTTCCGGGGATCGAAAGAAATTTTTTTCTTCTGAAAAAAAGAATAATTTTTTTAGAAATAAAAAAGTTTTCCAGACGGTTGAAAAATTATTTGGGTGTTATTTTTGTGTTCTTCGACAAATAATCGGATAATTCTGCCTCAAACTGGTGGCCGTTTGTGTGAGTATACTTGATGGATTGAACAAGAATGTTTTTTTATATCTAACAAGAAGGTTAAAAATATTTTCATAATAATTTAAAAAAGAAAAGGACTCCTCTAAGTGATTAGGTTCGGTCTATATCCGTCACTGAGACAGATCGATCGTTTATTTTTCACTTATTGGTTTCTTTGCAATAAATCTTGAAATATAAAGTTCGAATCCAGGAAACATGTATATTTCATCTCATGTATATTACATCTCACATGTATACTCCAACTCGTTACTTTCATCGTAGAAACAAATAAAAAACAAATAAATATAAATATTAATTATCGATCGAACAATACCATGATATTTATGTTACAATTTTTTAAATTGTAAGAACAAAGAAGAAATATTAATAATCGTTCGAATAATATTATCCTTCTATTATAAATTTTTAATTTTAATTTTTGTTAAAACCACTATTTAAAACTGTTCAAACTACCCTGTTCGAAAAAGAAATAGAATTATGGGTTTAGGCGAGAAACTTTTAACTCTCGACCAATTTTAATTTCTTTTTACGATCGATCAAACTACTAGAGTAGGATCTTCATTATATAAACTCTTATAATAGAACGTGAACAGTATAGTAGAATCTTTGTTACGTGAACAGTGTAGTAAAACCTTCGTTATATGAACACCATAGCAGAACCATCGTTATGTGAACAGTATAGTAAAACCTCTGTTATATGAACTACTAGAGTAGTTCACTATAGTAGAACTACTATAGTAGAATCTTTGTTACGTGAACAGTGTAGTAAAACCTTCGTTATGTGAACAGTATAGTAGAACCTCTGTTATATGAACTACTAGAGTAGTTCACTATAGTAAAACTACTATAATAGAACCTTTGTTACGTGAACAGTGTAGTAGAACCTTTGTGAAATGAACACTATAGCAGAACCTTTGTTACGTGAACAGTGTAGTAGAACCTCCGTTATATAAACAGTATAGTAGAACCTTCGTTACGTGAACAGTATAGTAGAACCTTCGTTACGTGAACAGTATAATAGAAACTCCGTTTTACATAACCTACTACTCTAAACTACTGGTACATGATCTACCACAGTAGAATCCTCGTTATATGAACTATTATAGTCCAATCTACGTTATGTGAACTACTATGAACATACGTGAACATACATGAACACCCTTTGTGTGAACCTTCTACTATACCAACACTTTGTCATGTGAAAGTTAATTTCTTTTTGCGATCGAAATGGGCGAAATATCTTACCACTATTTTGTGCCCGTGGATCGATCTTGTTAACGACGAAATATTGTTCAAGTGTCTGGCAGAGCTACCCTCCTTCACGCAGAAAATTTTCCGCCCCGCGGAGGACTGCTCGATCTGCCGGGACGTTCAACAGGTTGACAGGATATCGAACGTGGTTCCTGGGACTTTCGAGGAACGGTACCCGCTCGTCCAATTTGTCCAATCGTTCGACTCTTGTGTTCCCAGATCTACGCCACCAATTTCGCACCTCGATTTTCCTTTCGAATTCAAGAGAATCGAACCAAGTAGCTACAGTACTGGACAAATGTCTTTGGGCAAAGTGTATTTTCGTCATTCTCGTTGTTGAGTATTATTGCAAAATTTTTGGAAATTTAGTGGGGTGATTTATTTATTTATTTACTACTCTAGGTGTAATTTTATCTACTCGGTGTCAGTTAAATAACAATTCAAAGTACATATTTGTGTGATTCTCGTTGTTGAGTATTATTGAAAAATCTGTGGAAATTTAGTGGGGTGATTTATTTATTTATTTATTTATTTCTCCGGGTGTAATTTTATATAATCGGTGTCAGTTAAATAACAATTTAAAGTACATATTTGTGTGATTCTCGTTGTTGAGTATTATTGAAAAATCTGTGGAAATTTAGTGGGGTGATTTATTTATTTATTTATTTCTCCGGGTGTAATTTTATCTACTCGGTGTCAGTTAAATAACAATTTAAAGTACATATTGATGATTGTCATTGTTGAGTATTATTGCAAACTTTGTGACGGTGGAAATCTAGTGGGGAGATTTATTTATTTATTTACTACTCTAGGTGTAATTTTATTTATTCGGTGTCAGTTAATAACAATTCGGAATATTATAAAATATTTGTCAAAAACACATTTGTTGGGTATTGTATTTTATTTGACTCTTTGGTTACACCATGTTGGTATTCAAAATTTTTTGTTACACTTGCTATTTTAGCATTGTGAATAATTTCGTTACACTTGCAATTTTTAGCACTGGATAATTTTTTATTACACCTGCCGTTTTAGCAGTGTGAATTTTCTACTGTTCGTCTATCAGAAAAAAACCAACGAGTCTTATGTCCCTACTCTTGTCTACTACCTCCCCCATCATTGGATGCATTGTCGCTATTGGCCACTAGCGTCACTGTCCTTGACCAATAGGAACGATGCATAGTGGTGGGGGGAGGATAGTACATCGTAAACTAGAGTGGGGATATAATACTCGTCAGCTTTCTTCTCGTCGACAAACAGTACTTGTATACTTCTCACTACATTAGTACAATTATATTACGTATTTTCAATTTTCATTTGCAATACATCATAATGTCTTTATATTTGTTTAACGCCTTCCGTAATTTAATTACGGTTATTTTATGCTCGGTAAAATAAATTTTAAATAATATTATTCTATATTAACGTTTAAACGTCTTAATCACTTAATTATTAATCGCTTAATACATAAATTCGTTCACTGTAAATTACACTGTAATTTCATTTTGCGAATTATTAATCCTTAATTATTAAATTCTCGAAAAGAATATTTCTTCTTTTTCCTAAGTACAATTTACATTACGAATTATTTTCTCAAAAATTATATTTTATGGATACCGATTCAAATTGCAATAACAAAATTTTTAAACGGCCTACATTGTTTATACCAAAAAGTTTGTAAATATACGACGACATCTATACACTAGCATTGTTTGTTTCAAGTAAAATGGCAACTAATATGAATATATGGATGATTAAATATTACTCCATGGTCCTAAATATGTAGCCACATGGTTATTGTGGGAATGAAATGGCCAAGGGGTTCGTTAATGTTTCGAGTATCTATTTAGGCCACTTTAATAACAGCATTCAACCCTACCTTTCGTTTACACCGAAATTCTGTGCTTATATCCACCTCTCTCATCATTTATTCAATCCCTTGATATTTCTTTTCGTTATTAAAAATCATACTACCACAATTACTTTTATGATTCGATTTCACCTCGAATTTATCCATTATACCTCTTGACTATAATTACACTCAATCTTTTCAATATGAAAACTATTAATCGATTTTATTATTCGTTAGAATTTTAACTACACACTGATAATTTAGATGGCGAATAAAATTGATCAATCGGGCCCAAAATATTTAATTCGCCGAATCTATTAATTATATCACTGGACTATAATTAATTTCGGTTATTGCAATGTTAATCAATTTTAATGCCCGATGGAATTCTAACTGTGTAATTAATTTCGGTTACTCCGTTATGAAAAATATTAATCAATTTTATTATACGATAGAATTTCAAAGGTATAATTTTAATTGTGAATAAAATTGATTAATCGGACCACAAATATCGAATTGTCGAATTTTGAATCGGGAACACGAGCAAGTCTGTACAATTGGACAATTTTCGAGCGTATTTATCAACGTTTATTAATTAATTAGTTACGCGTATACGGGGAGGCCTGTAGTGGTCACTGACGCGATGACGAACTGGACTGCTCCAAATGTGTTCTCCTTTTCGTTCTTCAAGTCATTGTACGAGGACGAGGGCGGGAATTGTCAATTCTTTCCGTACAAAACCGAATTCAAGAATCTTCGAGATGTTTTCAAAATGGAGGCTAGTCGATCTTTGCTCGAAAAGGGGACGAAACCGTGGTACGTGGGCTGGTAAGTGAACAATTTTTTTTATTTAAATTACTTTTTCTATCTTTGTACGGTGCGTCGAGTTGAATTTCATCATTAATTCGACGAGTAAAATAATTTTAAGATAAATATTCAAATCTTACCAATGAAAAGGTTAGTTGAATTATATAATTAATTTGACAAATAAAATAATATTAAAACGAGTATTCAAATATTATTATTGAAAAAGTTGAATTATATAATTAATTTGACAAATAAAATAATATCAAAATGAGTATTCAAATATTGTTATTGAAAAAGTTGAATTATATAATTAATTAGACGAATAATATAATATTAATTAACAAAATTGGAAATACGATACATAAATATTGTCAATTTAAAAAATTAACCGCAAAATGTGTAATATAATAGGGATCGAAAAGATTTTATAATTCGAAATAAGACGAAGGAATAATTGTGAATATAATACATAAATATTGTCACAGTTTTGAACAATTAACCAACCGTGTTATTATACTGTACATTATTATACACCGTGAGTAAAAATTCAATCAGTTGCACTAGATTAATTTTCGAATGCATTTTTCTCGAAAACAAAACTTTCAATTTAATTTTAACATTCTTCACTCTCGTCTTATTTCGTACTATAGAATAATTACTATAACAATAGAATATACACACGAATATTAACTATAGTATCCACACAAAGCCTATATATATCATTCGACATAACCTTAAACATCAGAAAAAAGATTTCTACTTCTTACTATCCTTTCACTAAAATTTATCACTAACATTAAACATTACAAATTTACTTAACAATTTCACCCAACAACGCAATTAATTCTCCAAACGATATTTACACACCACAATTGCCTCGAATGCACCAAAATTTTTATTTCCAACAAAACAATTCCAATTCGAATTCAACGTATACCAAATAAAATCTTCTCAATTCGTAAACAATTCCTCGTAATTCGTATCCAGATAAAATATTTCATCGAGTGGATAATCTTTCAAATCCCCTTCGATCGTAACGAATTGCAAATGGCGGCGTCAGAAGCGCTCCAAGTCGATTTTCCACGTAGTGGTTCAATTATTCTTATAATTTTCAACGCCTAAATTTTCCTCTAAGTGACATCCAGAACTGATTATCGTACAATCGAAGATTTTCTTAACGTTAACGCAAACCTGACGAAATAATTCGGGAAGTTGGACGGCGCCCATAAGCGGCACAGTTTCGGGGCTTCGATTACCATACTAAAGCTCGCACGTATGCGCACAATCCGGCTAACGAGCTTAAACGCGCACTCTGTATCAGTCTATATTCATCGTATGAGACAATTACCTAGAAACCCGCATCCCGAGCAGATCAACGTATACATTGCCTTCGTTCCGCAATTCTGATTTCTCTTTTCATTAAAATCACCGCCCGAATCCGCCACACGGTCCATACACACTCGACGCACGCGAAAAACGCTTTTAAAAATAGCAATTGCGACAACGAATAAACTTTCCAGATCCGATTATTGCTACGAACGACGTTCGACAACCGATAACAGATTTTCTACACGAATTTTTCAATGCGACGAATATCGATACACTCGAACGAAACATAGGATTTTTGAATTGTTGTAACTTCGTAAGAAATTGTCCTAGAGCAATGTTTGTGGGGTCGTTTTAAAGGTAGAGCTGTATAGTTTCACGTGGTTGAATTCAATTTTTTCAGATACTTTTTTAATGTTGGAGAAGAGTGAAAAAGTGAAAATGTTTTTTTTAACAATGTAAGTAAAATTCGAAGGGGTGTTAAATTTTCGAAGAATTTTTCTCACGATTGAAATTATAGCGAGCTTGAAGATCAAAGATTTATCTTTTCAGTGAGATCTCTGAAAGTTAATTTATGATTCTTTTTCATGATGTTATTGCACTTTGAACAAGAGGCGTAGGCATTTTCTAGGTGTTTCAATATTTAGCGGGCAATGTCAGTATGTTTAATGAATAAAAATAAAAAGAAAGCTGTATGAATATAATCAACAAACACTTCGTTAAAAAGTTATAAACAAAGTATGAAATTACACATAATGAACTCTTTCGTAGTGTATAATTAAGTATAAACCAGTCGATAATATTTGTCTAACGTGTTTATATGCATTGTGTTTACTTTCGCTGAAATGTTAAAATAATGTTTCAAACAAAAGTTAATTGATATTCGATCGACGATAAATTATATTACCGAAAATTTCCGAAATATTTGTATTCGATAAAAAATAAACATCATTGTAATTTTCTTAAACGAAACCATATACCTTTTTTTTACGTGCTGATGCATATTGGAATTATTTACAAAAAAAGTGAGAGTGAAAGAATTTTGGTAAAAAATTAATTAGTTTAAAAGTTATGGTTTTTGTCCCGAATGGTTACTCAGGCGAACCACTGTGCAATGGAGCAACTGGTGGGAGGTATCCCCCAGCTTGATCCTTTTCGTTGTTTTCATCGTAGACGTATTTGCATGATTATTTATACAACTCATCAAACTTTCGTTGAAGGAGCAACTGCGACGAGAAGGTCGGTAGCGTGCTGAGGCAACATTATCAAAGGCCCTACTTTCTTCCCCCAACCGCAGAGAGCGAGAAAACCGATTGGATTTTCATGGGGAGCCATGGCTACGGAGCTCCCATGCACGTGAGTTCTTTTTAAACTGTACGGATATTTATTTCATAAATGTATCAATATTCTTTCTCTCATTGTTATGAAACGTATTTATATTCCTTCTTTTCATTATTATGAAATGTAAGAATGTTCTTTCTTTCATTATTATGAAATGTAAGAATGTTCTTTCTTTCATTATTATGAAATGTAAGAATGTTCTTTCTTTCATTATTATGAAATGTAAGAATGTCCTTTCTTTCATTATTATGAAATGTAAGAATGTCCTTTCTTTCATTATTATGAAATGAAATGTATGAATATTCTTTCTTTCATTATTATGAAATGTAAGAATGTTCTTTCTTTCATTATTATGAAATGTAAGAATGTTCTTTCTTTCATTATTATGAAATGTAAGAAGGTTCTTTCTTTCATTATTATGAAATGTAAGAATGTTCTTCCTTTCATTATTATGAAATGTAAGAATGTTCTTTCTTTCATTATTATGAAATGTAAGAATGTTCTTCCATTCATTATTATGAAATGTAAGAATAGTTTTTCTAGAAATGAATGAATATTCTTTCATTATTATGAAATGTATCAATATTCTTTCTTTCATTATTATGAAATGTAAGAATGTTCTTTCTTTCATTATTATGAAATGAAATGTATAAATATTCTTTCTTCCATTATTATGAAATGTATGAATATTCTTTCTTTCATTATTATGAAATGTATGAATATACATTCTTTCATTATGATGAAATGCAAGGATACTCTTTCTATAAATGAGTGAATATGCTTTCATTATTATGAAATGTAAGAATATACTTTCTTTCATTATTATGAAATGTGAGAATGTTCTTTCTTTCATTATTATGGAATATATAAATATTCTTCCATTCATTATTATGAAATGTAAGAATAGTTTTTCTAGAAATGAATGAATATTCTTTCATTATTATGAAATATATAAATATTCTTTCTTTCATTATTATAAAATGTAAGAATATACTTTCTTTCATTATTATGAAATGTATGAATATTCTTTCTTTCATTATTATGAAATGTATGAATATACATTCTTTCATTATGATGAAATGCAAGGATACTCTTTCTATGAATGAGTGAATATTCTTTCATTATTATGAAATGTAAGAATATTCTTTCTTTCATTATTATGAGATGTAAGAATATACTTTCTTTCATTATTATGAAATGTAAGAATATACTTTCTTTCATTATTATGAAATATAAGAATATCGTTTCTTTCATTATTATGAAATATCTGAATATTCTTTCCATAAATATAACAATATTCTTTCCTTCATTGTTACGATATGTACAAATTTATTATCCTTTTTTTTTATTATTATCACGATTGAAAAAAATCGATGTTTCCAGGTGGACGACGTGGAGCATCCGTCGTGGCAAGCGCAGATAAAGGGTGAGAAACTGTGGATGCTGGAACCACCGAGGGAATGCCATTACACCTGCAACAGGTTGGAGGTCGTCGTGCATTCTGGAGAAATAAGTAAGTTGCATCGCAGGATCATTCTCTAATGGTTCGTGCAAGTGGCGAACGACCGTGATCGAAACCCGATTAGCATCTTCTGCGATAAGATCGTGTCTTTCTTGCGTTTTCTGTCCAAACAGTCGTCCTGGACACCAATCGCTGGTACCACCAAACGGAGATCGTTTCAGACGAGATGAGTATCACCATTGGCGCGGAATACGACTGAAGGATGTGACCTGGTACAACTCGAGAAGAATTTGTTTGCTAGCGCATTATGTTTTGTATAAATTACACGAATACAGCCTCGTGCGTAGAATTTTAATTACGGTATTTACGTTCGGGTAATTTGGAAAGTTCCATTAGTTATAATTGTTGTTTTCACTTGCGTTATCTGTGAAACATAATTGTTGTGATTAATATAGCGGCTTTGCGAAGTTAAGGATTGAAATAATTATTGGGTCTCCGCCACTGTGAATCCTTGGTGATTAAATTATCATTTTCGAGAGTGAAGTTTCCGCGTTGAAGAGAATTTTTAAAAAATTTTTTAATGGGAGCTATGAACATTGAGATAATCGTTGAACAAGATGTTAAAATAAAGTTTCTTTCGTATTATGGTATCTTTGTAGCGTTTCAATATTTTAACAATGTTGCAAATATTTATTTTGTCTCTACTTTCACCAATTCTTGATGACTGGATTACCATTTTAGTGATGGTTTATTCAAACAGACTTTTAAGGATTGATTAAACTAGAAGTAACTAACCTCAAGATAATCGTTATAAGAAAAAACCAAATTGTTATAAGGAAAGAGAAAAACATTCTTTTACGTTGTAGAATTCAAATATTTATTTTGTTTTTGTTTCCATGAATCTTCGATGCTTAAATTATAATTTTCGAACGAACGTCAAGATAATCCAAAGACAGAAAAAAATAATAATAAAAGAAAAAAGACAATTTTCTTTCGTTTTATAGATCTTATCAAGACGTGGGTTATAGATTTACAAAATAATAATAACAGAAAAAAGAAAATTTTCTTTCGTTTTATAGATCTTATCAAGATGTAGGTTATAGATTTACAAAATAATAATAAAAGAAAAAAACAACATTTTCTTTCGCGTTATAGATCTTTTCCAGCGTTCCGATATCTGGCTAACGTTGCAGCTACCAACACGTGACACAATATATTGACTGTCCAAGGTCACTGGGCTGCCCCCACTCCTCCAGTCTCTTCGCTCCGCCCACTGTAATAATAAGATAGAGACCTACCCTATCGACACTGACCCATAACACTCGCACTGTCTTTCAACCAAACTCGACGTAAACACGTGATCAAAAAAGAAGAAGATAACCTCGAATAACAAACATTTTCCTGTCTCGTGTGCTACGAACGAGAAATTTGAACGTAGGACAATTTCAAACCACGAAAATAAGAGACAAACAACTTTTGTACGTGACTGGATAAATAAACGATAAAATAAATCGTTGTGTGGTCTTTTTATTCGTCATTTGTTCGAATCAAATTTACTCTGGATTTAGATTCGAACGTGTGTCCAATAAACCGAGGTTAATTTTTACTTTTTCAACGAGGAGGACAGGGAATGGGGAATGACAGGAAGAGAATGATTCGGTAATGGGTTGGCAAGCGGTCCAATAACGAAGTTATCGGTAAGGTTCCCGAAACAGTCTGTTCTGGATATTCCTGTGCCAACTAGACCATTTGACCTTGAACAGCAAATATTTTGGGCACATACCGTAACACGATTCTTCTTCATTTAAATCGTTTTCTATCGACCAGGGATCGTCGAAGCTTTATAACTCGTTTGTATTTAGGAATTATTATTATCATTGTGTCCTGTCGTTTCACAGTGCTCAGAGTCTAGAAGCATCATGGAAGTCAGGTAGGGATAATCTAATAAAATTCTAATCTCGTAATTGCAAGGAAATTTACTCTTGAATTATTTGTGTTACTATAGTTTAACATACAATTCCAATGAGAATATACAGTACTGCTCAAAAGCTCGTGGACACTCGATCGTTATCGATATTCGAATTGCTGTAACTTTGTGCAAAATTGTCGTAAAACAATTTTCGTGGGGTCATTTTAAAGATTGAACTCTCTACTTTAATGTCACTCAGATGAATTTTTATCAACGTCTTCTTACACTGGGAAACGATTGAGAAAAGTGAAGTTGGTTTTTGAAAAACATTGGAAAACTTCAAATCGCTACCAATTGTTTAAAAAAATTCGTCACTCATCTGTGATTGCTACACATTTGAAGATCGAAGTTTTCCTTTTACAATGACTCTATAAAAGTTGCTGTACGATTCTTTTTTATTGTATTATTCTACTTTAAGCGAAAAGTATCCCATTGGCAGTTCGATGTCGATGGGATAATTATCCAAAAGTTTATGAATGTATAATAATGTAAGCACAAATGTTAATTAAACGTCTGAAATGGTAATTGAAATCTTTGTAAGTTTCTTATGACTCGAGTGACATTTCACGTTAAAAATTCTTAATTATTGTAACTTTGAGCATAATAAAAAGTTACCCTTTCCCCATACCCCAAAAAGAAACTTTTGAGCGGTAGTGTAACTCATATAGGTTTGTTATCAATTGAACGTTTGCTGTTCTACAAAATTATGCCCAGTCGAGATAGCAATTCATAACATCGCGATTAACACTCTGCTGTGTGTGTGCGTGTTTAAATTATTCTGGACGATAGAGAATCGGGTGTGGAGCCAAGTGTTTAGAACTGTACAGAAGAGACTGAGAGCTTGTTCGTTTGCAAGGAGTGCATGTAGCCCTTTCCAAAGTATGATGAGGTGTGTGTGTGTGTGTGTGTGAGGATTTGGGACGAATTCAGCGAGCGAAGAGGCAGTCGAAAAGCGAGTGTGGGGCAGCGTAGCACCGAATGCGATAAATAACATTAAAATACTTGTTATTAATCGTTTTTGTTCCCAATATATTGTCAATTTTACATTTCGATTTCACGGTACCTATATCTACAGAAATTTATTTGTAAAAAGCTTCGTACGTATTCAATGTACATTTAAAATACTAATTTACCTTTTATTTAATAAATCCAATCCCCTTCATTACCAATTATAATCTGACATCGTCTCCATACGATTTTCGTCGATGTTTAAGTAAAATTTTAGTGTTCTTTTTTTTTGTTCTAAAATACACTCTCTCCTTGTACCTCTTTAAGAGTACCATAGTGTTCTTCGATAAGAGTAGATCATTGCTTTATGTTGATTTCGAATAAAATATGTACATGAATATATAGATACGAATACATAAAAAATATAAATACAGAATAAAATACGTACATGAAAATATAAATACAAAATATAATACATCAAAAATATAAATACAGAATATAAAGTTTCTCCATTTTTTATTTATCCAAGTTTCGACTTCGCCAAAGTTCCTGCTACAACTACACTCTTCCTAATGAAGATATTTTCTCACCCTCTGTTTCTGATCAGCTGGAATCCTGGAACCCAATTGAACATCTATTCCAGTAGCTACAACTCCAACAATTTTCACTATCTTTGCACGAAGAAAAAATACCGTACCCACTCACAAGACGGAGAAACATACCTGGAGAAATCTCTCGAGAAAATAGTCCATCCACCACTAAAGAAAAAAGAAAAAAAAAAAAATATCATGAATCCAAAAAAAAGGTCATGACAAAAATCCAGACAGCAATCGTTAAAATTACCAACTCGTTGAACACGGCGAGTGAGGGTCGCCCTCCGAGCGGAATGGGTGAACCCACTCGGCGTCACTTTCCTCCGTATCGAAACGATCGACCACCAAGTGGACCACGCGTAGCTACGGTCTTCGAGGACGCCTCGAAGTACCCGGTGAAGCGTCATCGGGGTGACTCGACAGCCGAAACGAGCCCAATTCGACGACCGGGCTTCCCCGTCGAGCGGTTTCCTTCATGGGGGCTGTCTAACACGCGCCAGGTAACATATGATCGCTGGCACACGCGTGGATCCACGGTGAAGGGGGACCCCCGCGGCAGGGACCACCTGCCGCCAGGTGCGAGTCCACCAGACATCTGCACGAGGGGCCTGTGCCCGTTCCGTTTCCTTTTCACTATCCTCCACAATTCCCCGCGATTAAGCACGTCGAGCTCCGTTCGTCCCACTCCGTGCGAGACTGCGAGAACATTAGGTGTCTGTCCGATTGTGAGTCGGGCCCCGTCCATTACGCCGGATAATGTTGCTCCTACCGAATCTAGGTTGTTTATTGGGCCCTTTCTCAACCGGTTGGACATTTGGGACTCCGGTGCTCGAATTATTGGCCAATCGGGGCGAACCGAGGAGACGTGTAATTGGTTTTAGGTTGTATTGCGAGTCTTGGGTCTTTCTTGACCCACCATGTTCTCGTAATATATTGCTCTTGTATTATTTTATTCTCCTATATTTATTTAGATACCATTGGGTAGTGTAATGTTAGAAATGATGAATCGAGGCGAACTGAAAAGATATGTAGTTGTTTTAAGGTTGTATTGTGCTCCTCGGGTCTTTCTTGACCCACCATGTTCTGGTAATATATTGCTCTTGTATTATTACATGCCCCTATATTTCATTACGTACTGCCATTGGGTAGTGTAATGTTAGAAATGGTGATTCGAGGCGAACTGAGAAGATATGTAATTGCTTTAAGCTTATATTGTACTCCTCGGGTCTTTCTTGACCCACCATATCCTCGTAATATATTGCTTTTGTATTATTGTATGCTTCTATATTTCTTTAGCTTGTGTATTATAATGTTCAAAATAATAGAGTTGAATGAAAGGATGTTTTGAGGTTATATTGTGCTCCTCGGGTCTTTCTTGACCCACCATATCCTCGTAATATATTGCTTTTGTATTATTGTATGCTTCTATATTTCTTTAGCTTGTGTATTATAATGTTCAAAATAGTAGAGTTGAATGAAAGAATGTTTTGAGGTTATATTGTGCGCCTCGGGTCTTTCTTGACCCACCATATCCTCGTAACACATTGTTTTTGTACTATTATATGCTCCTATAATATTTTCGTTCCATCACTTCGAAAGAAAGTGTTCGACAATTGTAACCCACTGTCCAATTGTTTACGAGAATGTCTGTAATTTGCCTAACAGGAAATTTTATTCTTTGGACGAAGAAGTTGAGGTCGTATGAGGTATTTACATTTTATTTATCTTTCTTTTGTTATATTTGAAAAAAAGAAACGATAGCTAGAAACACAATGCACTGGTATGTATTGGTAATTTTTTATAAAAATCGTAATGTATACAGACAACTTCTGTAAATATAGCAACATATATAGGTGATTTTTATAAATATCCCACTATACATAAGTAATTTTTATAAATATCCAACTATGTATAGGTAATTTTTATAAATATCCCACTATACATATAGTAGGTAAGTTTCATAAATGTACCACTATACCCAACTAATTTTTACAAATATCCTACTATATATAGGTAACCTTTTATAAATATTCCAGTATGTATAGGTAACTTTTTCTAAATATCCCATTATATATAGGTAACTTTTTCTAAATATCCCACTATGTATAGGTAATTTTTCTAAATCTTCCACTATATATAGGTGACTTTTGTAATTATTCCACTATATATAGGTAATATTTCTAAACCTCCCACTATACATAGGTAACTTTTTATAAATATTCCACTATGTATAGGTAACATTTTCTAAATATCCCATTATATATAGGTAACTTTACTAACTATCCCATTATGTATAGGTAATTTTTCTAAATCTTCCACTATATATAGGTAACTTTTGTAATTATTCCACTATATATAGGTAATATTTCTAAATATCCCACTATACATAGGTAACGTTTTTATAAATATTCCACTATGTATAGGTAACGTTTTCTAAATATCCCATACAGGTACTTCTTACAAATATCCCACTATATATACACCTACAGGTAACTTTTCGTATATATCCCAGTATCCACGAATTTACGTTTCCACAAAGGTTATGAAACCACTGTCAACGTTTACCGGTACAATACCGTTATTTTCGGTAGTGGACCCCGCGCAACGGGGCACGGTATTTGTACACAGCCCGTACGGGCAATATATCTACCTTACGATACTGGACGAAGTAGAATTACCTCTCTCGATAACTAGAAACTAATCGGCACCGGTCAAAAGGGATCGTCGGTGCGTAAAAAACGTTGAAAATTCACAGAGCCTCCCTCCGACCACCCCCCGCCCCCTCCGTCCGCCCCACGTCCTCCCTTATCCGCCCCGCGATCGTAGAAATTCATCGAAACGTAATATCGAAAATGTTGGCCCGATCCGCGGGGCAAAAACGATCGACGTAGATGGCGACTCTGCAGTTAGGACTCGACGTGCACTCGAAAACGGCACGAGATCGTTTTTACCCCGGGGGAGAGTTCATCGGACCGGGCCCGAGGGCTTCCTGTTTCAACCTAATTACATTCCACGCAACGCACGCCGGAGGGGGAAAGAAGAGCAGGGTGGACGCAACAAAATCTCGTTAATTCATAAAAATTCTCCGTCCGTTTTGCGACGGTCTTTTTGCCCGCGCGAAATTAAAATCCCCGCGCAGTCGAATACGATCGATGCCAGAGGAATTGCTCCGGGGATTCCGTCGATCGTCTCTTTATTCTCTCTTTTCGCGAGGTGGTGGGGGGGAAGTGGGAGGAGCGAGGGGGAGGGGTTTGGCGGAGAGAGCACGACTGAAGAAATTATCGAATGGAGCGATGAAAAATGTCTCGATCGGGAGCGTCATTCGTTCTGCGAATGACGATAATGCTTCTTGGTTGAGCGTGATCGAAATCGGGGATGATCGTAAATAGACGGTGACTCTCGATGATCGCTAAATTAAATTGAAAGTGTCGATTCTGTAGGAATTATTCTCTTTTTTCCTCTGGATCGTAATAGCGAAGGTTTGTGTTCAAAAATATCTTGATTTTAATTTATTAAACAAATTGAAGGATATTGTTTTTCTTTTCTGGATCGTAATAGCGAAGCTTCTTGTCCAAAAAATATTTTGGTTTTAATTAATTGGACAAATTAAAGAATATTATTCTTTACTTTTAATATATTTAGGTGGTAAAGTAGCGTATAAAATTTTGAATTTCGTGGAATTAAAATTAACAGTAGTTTAATTATACAGTTGTTTCGTCAAAATAATTCTCTTATAGGGGATGTTACTTAAAATTTTTATTTGGATAAAATAAAAAATTGTATGGTTAGAGTATGATCCTAAAAATTTTAATTTAACAAATTGAGTATTGAAACTTATTTGTAAATAGAAAGTGTGAGTAAAAAATGTACGAATGTATGTTGTAAAAACCTTGATTTTCGAATTATGGATGATTAATTCTTTTCGTACCACTTCTGGGTCTTTCTGGACCCGGAGAGACTTTTAAATTGTACAATTATACCGCTGGTACAATTTTCCCTTAGAAATTAAGATAAGTTAAATATAGAATCTTTCATCAAAATTTAAAAAAGCTTTTAAAAATGCTCAAAAATGATTCAATTACCTAATCATTTTCTTTTTTTTCCTTCATCGTAATGTAATAAATATAATAAGATTCTTGTGATGTTTTGCAATATTTTATTTCAATGTTCTCAAGATATGAGTAATATTTTAGTTGTAACCGTAATGTATAATAATTTGCAAATGGAAATTAAAGAGTTTTTCTATTCGATTATGCGTTCGAAGTTTTTAGGTCAAGTACGTATCGAATGTATCGAACTCGTGTTTATAACGATCGTTGTTTTATAACTAGAGGTTTTCAAAATATCACGAGTTAATTTTGCACGAATCGTATTAAATATTTAAATACGTGAGTAGTTTAAATGCTCATCGAGGATGTTTTACATTGTATCTCATTAATGAATTTATATTCGATAGAAAATTTACAGGTGGTAAAGCGATATTTTTTTACTCAACCCCATTTTCTTTTTAAAATATTAATTACGAGCGAGCGGGTCGCGAAAAATTACCATTTTCAAAAGTGAATCTCGGTCCATAAAAGTTTAGAAAACCCTGGTTCGAACGAAAAGGTTTGAAAAGGGGTTAAAATTCTAAAAATCGAGGGTAGTTTTGTAATTTTGTCGCTCGGTCTATTATGGACGCTGGATGGGTCGAAAAAGACCCGAGTACCGGGTTAGGGTTAACCTCTGTATCGAATAAATTTCACAGTTTATTTTTTAGTAGTTGTACTTACTAAAAAATATAATTGCTAAAAATAAACTGTGAAATTTATTCGGTACAGAGCTTAACCATGTTATCAGTTTATTTTTCAGTAATTATATTTTTTGGTAAGTACAATTACTAAAAAATAAACTGTGAAATTTATTCGGTACAGAGGTTAACCCTGTTAGTAGTTTATTTTTTAGTAATTGTATTTGTGAGTAAAAATGAAATAAAGAGGTCGAGTATTTTGTGGAATAGTTCATAACAATTAACTACTTTGTATACCCAGTGTTTTCATTAACTCGAAACCGAAGCGTGTTCACATTTTTCAAAAATTTATATACCCCAAAATCATTCCAAAAATCTCTTACCCTAAAAGAAAGCATACTAAACCAAAGAAGATCGTATTTACAATTTTTAAAAATCTATAGTCCCCAAAATAGTTCCTAAAGTTTCCTTCTTAACCTAAAAAGGACATATAAAACCAAAGATGATTGTGTTCACATTGTTTAAAAATCTACAGTTCCCAAAATCGTTCTTAAAGTTTCCCTCTTAACCTAAAAAAGGCACAGAAACCCAAAGCAGATCGAAATCGACCGTGTTCAAATTTTCAAAAAACCCATAATCCCTAAAATCGTTTCAAAAGTCTCCCTTAACCTAAAAGAAAGCATACAAAACCAAAGAAGATCGAGATCGATCATGTTCACCCTGATTGAAAAATCCACAGTCCCCAAAATCGTACCAAAAGTCTCTCCTAACCTAAAAAAACCATACAATAGCAAAGGAGATCGAGATCGATCGCGTGGGTTCACCACGGTTGACGATTCCTCGAGTTTCGCGGCACAGTTTCGTCGAACATTTTCAATGGCGGTCGATGCGATATACGGGACGCGCGATGACCGTCGACCGATGCCTATAATGGTTCCGTGTACGTGTATCTAAACGTACGCGCGTTTCCACCCCCTGTCCCGTTCTCTGTCGCACCCTGTTTGCGGCCATTTACAAATTTCGCGTAGATGCATATGGTTTCCCTGTTTCCGTCTCGCTCCCGCTCGAGGGGGCGACACCTACGCGCGTGTTCCTCGCGTTGGTGTCTCTCTCCCACTCCGACCCCCCCCCCCCCGTCCCACCCCCTCTCGTCCCGTACACTTGCGGTTGCACATGCCTCGTCAGTATATGTACCTCCCTTCTCTCTGTTTCACTTTGAACAGCGATATATATGCGTATGCATACGTATATATACATATATATATACATATACATATACATATACATACATATAGATATACATACATATATATATTTATATATGTATATATATATGTATATGTATATACACATATGTGTATATATATACATATATATATGTATATGTACATATGCATATGTATGTATGTAGATACCTATATGTACACGTACACGGGGTTTCGCGCGAACGCGTCAAAGTTGCTCCGGTCGTCTTTGTGACTCTGTATAAATTGTTGTCTCTCCCCTCTCCACACCCTTCCGAATCCTCCCCTCCCCCTCTCCTTCCATTTCGTGTTCGCGGGAAAATATCGCGCTCGATTCTCTCTCCTCGGGGGACTTGTCGTTTTTACGCGTTTCGTCGGTTCGTCGTTGGGTATGGAAAAAATTTTTTTTTCTTCTCGCACACGCACCCTCCCCCCTACTCCTTCACCCTCCGTGGAATTTTCCCCCTACGGGTGAATGTTAGTTTCTCTTCTACCGGCCACCCCCTTCCCCATCCTTCTCGTGGTGTTACTTGTTCTTTGCGCGGATCGGTTCCCGCGCGCGTGTACCGTTCGTGAAAGTAGACCGTCGTTTGTGCCACGCTTTCTTTCTCGAACGTCTCTCTCGCCACGGTGTGTACCGGATTTTACTTTCACCGGTCCGCTGTAACCCCCACCCTTCGCTTTCTTCTCTCGTATTTGCGTGGAAAATCCGAGCCCGAGCCGGTTATTATTAGCCACCCCCCTCTATATTCGGGGTGGCTGCGCCCACGCTCTCACCCTTCGTACCTTTTCGGTGTGTCTTTGGGCGTGGATCTATTGTTAATAATAATAATAATAATAATAACTATATTCGTGGCGGTTTTGCCCACAATCTCACCCTTCGTTCCTTTCGGTGTGTCTTTGGACGGTGTACACTGATCTATTGTTGATAATAATAATAATGATGATGATAATAATAATAGTAGTAATAATAATAATATTAATGATGATGATGACGATAATTATAATAATAATAGTAGTAGTGGTAATGATAATGATGATGATGATAATAATAATAATAGTAGCAGTAATAATAATGATGATGATGATGATGATAATAATTATAATAATAATGACAATAATAATAATAGTAATGTTAATAATACTGATTATAATAATAATGATAATAAAAATAATGATAATAATAATGTTAGTAATACTGATTATAACAATAATGATAACAAAAATAATGATAACAATAAGTTAGTAATATTGATTATAATAATAATAATTATTATTATTATTATATTCGAGGCAGTTTTGCCCACACTCTCACCCTTCGTCGCTTTTGGTATATTTTCGGTGGCACTATATCCATCTGTTGTTAATAATAATAACAATAATAATTGTTTATTTCACGGGCTAAGAATTCTTTAGTGTGTAGGATGCACCGAAAGTCGTGGTAGAACCGGAAAGGAGGTGACTCTATGTGCGAAAATAAAGTGGAGAGAAAAATTTCTATTTCCGAAAAATGGAGAATGGAAAATTTTATAACATTACTTCGTTCGAGGCTTCATTTTCGAGAAAATCGACTTTGAAGTCTCGTGAAGTATGCTTGAGAGATAGCGAGAGGTGATCGAATGGATTTCTTCGTAATTAATTTATTTATATTCGTAAACAATGTTATCACTTCTAGCAACGTCTGTGTTTGTCTCTTGTTGTTATTATTATTCTTAACTGTGAAATTTCGAGGTCGATTTTCTCAAGAACGAAACACCAAATACCAGATATTTATTATTTTTTTCCATCATATTTTTACATGTCATTTTTACACCTACTGTCTAGTTGTACCACAATTTTTGGTACACCCTGTATATAAGAAACAAACAAAGGAAAGAAGCACAACAAAATCGAAAATATCAATTTCACAAACAGATGTCGCTTACACGAATAATCGTACGGCAAATGTTATTCTTTCACATCATTACGTTGGCTACAGAAAGACAAAGTTGCCTTAGAGATTGTTATTCCTTCAGTGTATTAACATTCTCGTCCTGGTTGTTTGTACATAGAATTCACGAAACCGTGCGAATAGGCGGGGTTAATTTCATCCTTCACGCGTTTCGAACCCCCTCCTGCGTTGTTAATTAACCTTCATAGACATAACTCTAGCAAGAATGTTAATATTAATGTTCATTGCGAATATTTGGTATTTTTTCATCTTTCAATAACGTTGAGCGTCAATTAATTTCTTTGTCCACACATGGCTGAATTTTGTAAACTAAGAATGTTAATTTTCATTTGGTGTTTATTTATTTTTCAATAGACTTAAGGGTCAATTGATTTCTTTGTCCAACAATGGCTAAATTTTTCATTGTGGAGTATTTGGTATTATTTTTCCACAGGCTTTAATATTAATTTTTCTTTTTTAACAGTTTAGTATTAATTTTTCTTTATTAACGCTTCAATATTAATTTTTTACATTAATTTCTCTTCATCAACGCTTCAATATTAATTGTTTATATTAATTTCTCTTCATTAACTCCTTAATATTAATTCCTCTTCACTAACGCTTTAATATCAACATTTCTTTATTAACGCTGTAATATTAACTTTTCTTTATTAACGCTATTAATGTTTTACATTAATTTCTCTTCATCAACGCTTCAATATTAATTTCTTATATTAATTTTTCCTTATCAAAGCTTCAATATCAATTTTTTATATTAATATTCCTCGATTAACTGCTTAGTATTAATTCATCTTCATCAACGCTTTAACATCAACATTTCTTTATTAACGCTTTAATATTGACTTTTCTTTATTAACGCTTTAATAGCGTCAAGCTTCAATCGACTGCTCCACACACGACCAAATTTAACAAATTTTCCACCCAGCGTCTCCTATTCACCGAATAAATTCACAAAAATTGAATTCCCTCCCGCGATTCCAACCGACTTTCTTCCCAAAGTTTCTCCGTGCCCGTATACACCACAACCGTGAACGTTAGCTCTTTCCAAAATTCACACAGAAAATCCGCTTACACTTCCAACAGTGTAAGCAGTCGGTAACTTGGCGAACGGGACGTCACACGAGCAAGAAGGGTTTTAGTGCTCCAGTTTCCTACGACAGACAGCGTAGAATTTTCCACTCTAAGAAAACCGAAGTTACCATCACGAAAAATTCCAATTTAGTCCACAGAAAGAAATCCAACAATTTTTACCCGATCGAAACAAAATCCTCCCAACACTACCTCCATTTAATTGTTCAGATAATAATTTCGTTTCCAAAATGAAGAATATGCAATTTAATAAAACGTATATAACTTAATAAAATGTATACAATTTAATAAAATATATATAACGTAATAAAATGTATATAACTTAATAAAATGTATATAACTTAATAAAATGTATATAACTTAATAAAATATATATAATTCAATAAAATGTGTATAATTTAATAAAATGTATATAATTTAATAAAATGTTTATACATCGTGTTTCATTTTCACCGAAAAAAAGAGAAAAACGAAATGACTTTCCGAACGACCTAACACGTTCCTCTTCTTGTCTGGTAGGGGGGTTAGGTAGAATGAATTCGAAATCTGGTCGAAGCGAAGTCTCCTTGGACTTCTCCCCCTCCCCGGAGCCGTCTGGAATTTTCCACGGTCTCGTTTTCGAATTTACACACCCTTTCGCCTTTCTACAATTACCGTGGCGAAGTCTGCGCAAACTGGCCCCCCACCCCGCCGCTTGTTCCACGTTTCCGTGTTTATGGCAGCGCGCGTTTATGTGCACGGACTGACCGCTCCCCTCCCCTCGTCCCTCGTCGCTCCTCGGGACTCCTCGGGCTTCGTTCGCCTCGCGTGTAACCACACACGCGTACGTACATAGAACCGAGCTTCGGTTGTGCTCGTGCGCCGCCTATATACACCCTCGGTACATACATATCGGTCGCGCTATCGATTATTTTACCCATGTGGAACTTTCCCCTATACCCTGCTCGCCCCACTCGGCGTCGCGACGCCCGGTATAGAGCGCGATATCGACGTTACATCGCTGCACACCCCTCCGTGGCCTCCCCACTCTCCTCGGCCACGGACTAACCCCAGGTGCGGCGAAATCGGGCACCACGGTGCCCACTTGCTTCGATTCGGATGAAATTTCTCATCGAGGGTGTGTTGTTAAATAATTCGGGGAACGTTTCGACTTTCGAGAGGAAATAATCGTAAGCGAGTGGAAATTTGGAATTTTCCGAGAGTCGATGTTTCCTGGTTTTTAACAACACTGGGGGGGGGGGGGGATATCGATCGACCGGGGGGAGTGTTTTCGATTTGGTGACGGAGTTTCCTTTTCGAGGTGGTGGGAATTTTAAATTTTCCGAGTGGGAAAATTTTGAATTTTCCCAGTGCGAAAATTTTGGATTTTTACAGTGCGAAAATTTTGAATTTTTACAGTGCGAAGAATTTGAATTTTTACAGTGCGAAAATTTTGAATTTTCCCAATGCGAAAAATTTGAATTTTCTGAGTGTGAAAATTTTGAATTTTCCCAGTGCGAAAATTTTGAATTTTCCGAGCGCGGAGATTCGGTTGTTTTCAACCGCCTTGGTTTTAAAGGACATCAAGCGCTGGTGGAAAGTTTTCGAGTTTGAAGACCAAGTTCCCCTTTAGGAGGGGAGAGGATTTTCCAAGTGCAGAAATTTGGAATTTTCCGAGCGTCGAAATTTGGAAATTTAAAAATATGAAAATTTGATATTTTGTAAATCCTTTCGATGAAAGATATCGATCACTGAGAAATGTTTTCCATTTGCCGAGTTTTCTTTTTGGAAAAAGAGTTTTCCGAAGTATGCAAATTTGAAATTTTCCGAGTGTTGAAATTTGGAATTTTAAAAGTATGGAAATTTGGTATTTTGTAAATCCTAACGATTAAAGATATCGATTACTGTGGAAAGTTTTCCATTTGGCGGGTCTTCATTTGGAAAAAGAGTTTTCCAAGCGTGGAAATTTGGAATTTTCCGAGTGCGAAAATTTGGAATTTTCCAAGTATGGAAATTTGGTAGTTTGTAAATTCTTTGAATGATAGGTATAGATCACTGACGAATGTTTTCCATTTGGCGAGTTTTCTTTTTGGAAAAAGGCTTTTCCTAGTGTACAAACTTCTAATTTTCCAAGCGTGAAAATTTCTATTTTTCCAAGTGTGAAAATGTGTAATTTTCCAAGTGTTAAAATTTTCCAAACGTGGAAATTTTCCAAGTGAAAAAATTTGGAAATTTTCCAGCATGGAAAATTGGAATTTTCCGAACGTGGAAATTTGGAAACTTTCTGGTACGGAAAATTGAAATTTTCCAAACGTGCAAATTTTCAATTTTCAACCACTTCGATTAAAAGATACCGATAACTTGGGAAAATTGTCAATCTGACATGGTGTTTCCTTTTCTGAAAAGAAAAAAAATTTTCCAAGCACAGAAATTTGGAACGTTGTACCCCCTTTGGTTAAAATATACATATCAATTGCTGGAGAAAGTTTTCGATTCAGCGAGTCTCTTTTAGAGAGGGGGGTATCGGTGAAGGACGTATGGGGGGGGGGGTAGCGATCGACCTCATAGGGGACCGATCGATTTTTGGAAGAGACGAGCGTATCATAATCGTGCCCCGATGGTGATGATTCAAGGTCGTATCGGGTACGAGTCGCGTTCAGAGCAGGTTGTTCGATTTGGATTAGGTGCGAATTAGCTGCGTCGGAATCTGTCGAGTACAGTTTCAATTAGTCGAAAATGATGTATAGAATGTTTAACCGCACTGATTTCACTTTATAATTTATGGAAAATAGACTGAAACTAACATACTTCTTCGACAGGAATTCCACCGTATAAATTACGTAATTAAGTGTATTAATATTCACTGCATTTGAACGTTTGATATTTCTTAATCCATTAATAGCTTTAATTATCGATCGAATCCTGTTTTGTCTACCTGTGAATAATTTTGTAAATTTTATATATTCAAGGTTTCTCGTCAGTTTATGAAACAAATAATAATAATAATTATTATTATTATTATTATTATTATTGTCTCCCCGAGTAAAGATTCTTTTACGAACTGAGAATCGAGCTATCGTTGATAATTTAGAGCACGTTAGTTCTCCGTTAAGCCTATAGTCTGGGTTTGATCCACATTGGCGGTGGTACGATTTGGATTAAGTCGGGATTGAGATGTTAGGCTAACTCGTTTGAAAAAATTATAATAGAATAGAAGGTGACTTTCTAAGAATTAAGGTTAACATTTGAATCTCAAACGAGTGCAATTTATCAAAATTTATGCAAAAATTTGTTAACAACTATTTTTCTTTTTATTCATTTTCTCTACCTATTTTTCTTGCAGCTATTATTTCTTCACTTTATACTCTGTCATTTATTTTATTTTTTTATTTTATTTATCTTCCTAATGGGTGCAATTATTATTGTATATATTTCTTATTATTATTATTCTCTTTTTATTTCATATCACACACACATATATATATATATATATATATATATATATATATATATATATATATATATATATATATATATGTATATATGTATATATATATATAAATTATTATAAAAAGGTAGAAATTATATTAAAATAGTAACGTTCGCTTGTAAATTTACTTAAATACAATTCGGTTGATAATTATTAGTATAAGTTATTTAGTAGCTTATAAGAATCGAATTTAGTTACATTTACATTTTTTGCAAAGAAATAGAACATCGAGATTATTGACAAATTGAACTATTCTGTCCAATTGGTTCGAGAGAGTTTATTGTGGAAGAGTATTGATAAAATATGAAAAAAGATCTCACAGTTTGCAATGGAACATTGAAATTTTCAATTTTTCCCTCCTTTTTTCTTTACTCTTTACTATTTTATTGCATTCTTAGTACATTGTTTTCAAGGTTGGGTTACTCACAGTATACAGCTGCACCTCGCTTCGTATCGAACGTAGCAATTTAATTCCACTTGTGTGCATTAACTTTTTACTCTCATTTTCTTACCTCCTTTCTTCGTTTAATAAAATGTTCCTTTTTTTACTTTTCGTTTCAACGAATTACGTTAAATTTCAAACACTTTCGATTCTTGGGTCCTCGTTAAAAACAATGTTGATCTACGAGGATTAAAAACACGTAAAAAAAAAAAACTAATTGAATATTCAGTACTGGACGAATGTGTACGAATAAATTTTGAATTGTTATTTGGGTGGACTCTAAATCGATAAAATTGCTCACGTAGAAAGGAATGATAAATAAATATATTGCTCTGGTAAATTTGACGAATTTTAATCAAAACATTGTTTCTGTAATAATACATAAAAAAGTGAACAATAAAAATACTTTTAATAGCGTAGGTCCAGAAATTATTTTAACGTTATTATTGGGAAGTGTTAATCGAGCTATGTTTTGTTTATAAAATTGTAAGTGGTATTAATAGTCCAAAAATTATCGAGCTTAATGTTTCTTTTTAATTTGTGAGATCTCTTCTTTTCAAATATCAACAATATTCTTCGAATCACTCTCATAACCATTTAACAAAGTAGTATGTCTTGTCAATAACTTGGATGACAAGATAGACTTCTTTGGAAGAAACCTAACTGCAACTAAATCCGATTCTTATAAGCTACTAAGTAAGTTGCACAAGTAATTGATAAATTGTATTCATCGGAGTTTGCGATCGTCACCAATGTAGTTTGTGTTCTTTTTACATTTGATATGTATTTTTATATGTTAAATAAAATTATTCTATTATTTACATTAGGTACATTTCATGCGGAACGAGTTCATGGATTTTTTCTATCTGTCAAAAAAGAAAGGAATTGTTTTCTCTAAAAATCGATATTAATTTCTATAAAAAAAATTATTTCCTTTAAAAATCCATGTCAATTTTCATAAGAAAATTATTTTCTCTAAAATCAAACATTCATTTTCATAAAAAATTATTTTCTCTAAAAATCGGTGTCAATTTCCACAAAAAAATTATTTTCTCCAAAATTCCTCGTCAATTTCCACAAAAAAAATTATTTTCTTTAAAAATCTATGTCAATTTCTACAACAAAAATTATTTTCTCTAGAAATCTATGTCAATTTTTACAAAAAAAAATTATTTTCTCTAAAATTCCTCGTCAATGTTAACAAAAAAAATTATTTTCTTTAAAAATCTATGTCAATTTCTACAACAAAAATTATTTTCTCTAGAAATCTATGTCAATTTTTACAAAAAAAAATATTTTCTCTAAAATTCCTCGTCAATGTTCGCAAAAAAAATTATTTTCTCTAAAAATTTATGTCAATTTCTACAAAAAAAATTATTTTCTCTAAAAATCCACGTCAATTTCCACAATAAAAATTATTTTCTCTAAAAATCGACGTCAATTTCCATAAAAAGAAATTGTTGCTCTGAAACTTTGCGACCATTTCCGCAGGTTTCGTCTCCATTGGCTCCAGGTCGCGACGCGTTTTTATTTCTTTCCGCGTGTCTTCGCCGACCGATGTATACACCCGATATCGATTTTATTTCCTCGCGAGCGCCGATGGATTTCGTCCAGGAGCACGTTCCGCGGTACTCCTCTCGTCTCGAGCTAGAAATTAATACACATAGTTGTGATGTCGGTTTGTGCATTTTAAATCCGCGCGAGCCGCCAATCGTGATCGATCGGTTCGTCGATTTGCGCGCGCACTTGCGAATTTGAACGTTACGACGAGATTTTCCCGCGAAAAAATGATCACGCGTCTGTTCGACCGTTTCTTTTGCAAAATTTAATTTACATATATGCATTTTAAATATTCGTTGGTTCGACCGCGCTTCTTTCGAAAAATTTTATGTATGTACATAAATTAAATTTGTTGCAAAATTTAATGTACATATAAATTAAATTTGTTGCAAACTTTAATGTACATATAAATTAAATTTGTTGCACAATTTAATGTATATGCATAAATAAAATTTGTTGCAAAATTTGATCTATATATAAATAATTTAAATTTTTCAAAAGAAACACGTTCAAGTCGATATTATATTTTGTATGTACAATGATTAAATATTAATTTAATTTAAAGGTTCAAATCGTTGCATCGTTTTACGTATACGAGAGAAAGTCCAAGACCTAACAATATTTATCGATCGATATACGACGTTTTTCGGTCAACTACGAAGAGGCGTTGCGTCACAGCGAGGCAACTCGTAAAACGTATGCATGTATCTTCCTTTGCTCGAATCACGAGCCGATTTAACTTTTAAATTCTCCGTACTTTATTTCCTCGTATTTGACCGTGGCAATTTTCCCCCATCTTTCGAAAGAAATAATTTATAATCGATACCGGAGAGTTTACTTTAATTTTTAATTTAAAAAATTCTTTTTTGTACTACGATTCGAAATTGCAATCCCCCTCTTCCTGAAGAAGAATTCGTTCGTGCATCCTTGGGGGAATTTAAAAAAAAAAAAAATAATTTGGGGTCGATATGAGGTAGTTTGCAAGAATTTTTGTTTTTTAGGTTTCTGTTCAATGTTTCGATCCCCCCAGAGAAGAATTCGTTCGTATACCTTTGAGAGGGAATTCCCTTACTAATTTTCTCGAATCGTATTCCATCGAAGAAATTTTTTTTTCAAAAGAAAAAATAATTTGAAGTTGATACGAGGTAGTTTGTAAGAATTTTTGGTTTTTCTTCGAGGTTTCGATCTTCCTCCCCCCCGAGGAAGAATTCGTTCCCCTTGGGGGGATTCCCTTATTAATTTTCTCGAACTGTATTCCATCGAGGAAATTTTTTTTTCAAAAAAAAGAATAATTTAAAATCGATACGAGGTAGTTTGCAAGAATTTTTAATTTTTGTTCGAGGTTTCGATCTCCCTCCCCCCCGAAGAAGAATTCGTTCCCCTTGGGGGGGGATTCCCTTATTAATTTTCTCGAACCGTATTCCATCCAGGAAATTTTTTTTTTCCAAAAAAAAAATAATTTGAAATCGATACGAGGTAGTTTGCAAGAATTTTTGATTTTTGTATTGCTATTTGATGTTTTAATCTCCCCCCTCTCCGGAGAAAAATTCGTTCGTGTACCTTTGAGGGGGAATTCCCTTATTAATTTCTCCGTGGATACGATCTACGTCGTGTTGGAACGAAGGACCTTTGTTTATCGGAAACAAAGCTTCGAAAATACCTCTCTTCCAAATTGTGTATCAATGTAATTCGCCGTCACCCTTTGATAAACAAACAGCTAACGTTTTACGGACACTGTTCTCCTCTTCGACGAAACGTCGATCCGATCCCATGGAAATTTACGATTTTATCGCCAAATGGAACAAACCCAGTACTGTACGAAAACAACGAGTCAACATTACCGACGCATCGCGCGTTTGCGGATCGAATAATTTCTCGATCGTAAATGCCCGCGTAGTTATAAATAGGATTTTGCGTATCGTAAAACGCGTTAGAATTTCTACCGATACGAGTATCGCAACAGAATGTAAATTATCGAGGGATGAACACGATTCGGGAAAAAGTTCGGGTATAGAGAGACTTTGGGGTCGTCGAGACATTTTTATACGAATTATTTAACGATTTAAAGCGATAAAGGCAACTAATGTAAATAGATTATAGAAAAATTTGATTCTTTTTTTGAGGTTAGAGTCGTCGAGATATTTGTATACGAATTATTTAACGATCTAGTGCGATAAGGCAGCTAATGTAAATAGACTATAGCAAAATTTGATTCTTTTTTTGAGGTTAGTGTCGTCGAGATATTATTATACGAATTATTTAACGATGTAAAGCGATAAAGGCAACTAATGTAAATAGATTATAGAAAAATTTGATTTTTCATTGAGGTTAGGGTCGTCGAGATATTTTTATACGAATTATTTAACGATTTAAAGCGATAAAGGCAACTAATGTAAATAGATTATAGAAAAATTTGATTTTTCATTGAGGTTAGGGTCGTCGAGACATTTTTATACGAATTATTTAACGATTTAAAGCGATAAAGGCAACTAATGTAAATAGATTATAAAAAAATTTGATTCTTCATTGAGGTTAGGGTCGTCGAGATACTTTTATACGAATTATTTAACGATCTAGTGCGATAAGACAGCTAATGTAAATAGACTATAGCAAAATTTGATTCTTTTTTTGAGGTTAGAGTCGTCGAGATATTTGTATACGAATTATTTAATGATTTAAAACGATAAGGGCAACTAGTGTAAATAGGTTATACAAAAATTTGATTTTTTATTGAGGTTAGGGTCGTCGTGACATTTTTGGATGAATTATTTAAAGATTTCGAACGATACACGCGCCTACTGTAAATAGATTATAAAAAAATTTGATTTTTTGTTTGAGGTTAGAATCGTCGAGATATTATACGAATTATTTAACGATTTAGAGGGGTAAATTTAACGCAAACGAATTAAAGAAACAATCGTCGATCCATCACCCTGTGTTTCCTTCTTTCGTATTTTATATTCCACTTACAAACTTGTTTAATGAACCAAGTTTATTATAATCGTAATTGGGTCGTATTTGTTTACTATTCCAGTCGTATCTGTATTTACATTGTCTTTTCTCAAGATACAGAATTTTTGTATCTTGATACGTTCGTTCGTATCTCTTTATTGCAAACTGGGATATTTTCTAAAACAAAACTTTATTATTATCACGTAATACATTTTACACCCTTTGTATTCAGTCTTCAAGGTTGTTCAAATTAGGTACGAAACCCTTACTCGTGTCGTCAGAACTGACGGAGATAATTAAACGACCAGCTTGGCCAGGGACGTCTAGTTCAAACGATCGCGGATATAAGTCGATCGTGATTCGAAAGAGTCGATTAGGATCATCTCGCGGCAAACGTTGGTGTTTTTCTGATCGACTGGGACTCGAATTTTCAAATATTGTCCAAATAATTTTCCTAGAAAGAGTGTCGATTTTTCCAGTCGAGATCGAAGAATTTCGGTAAAGAAAAGATCGACTCGCAGTTTGTAAATTGCAAAATATTTTAAATACGTTATTTTTGTCGCTCGTTTGATAAATCGTATGGATTTTAATGCAAAAACAACGCGTTGTATCAAAGTCAGAAATATTAAATAAACGATTTCGAACAAAGAACGAAGGCAGGGTATCCATTACATCGTTTTCGAAAACGTAAAACCGGCACTGTAAGTTCCCGATCCCGCGATCTCGTCCAACGGAATCGGTGGTCGCTAACCGGGGGCCCGACGAGCACTCTCACGTCCCTGAGCCACCCCTCGTTGCGTTCCGCGCGCTCTGGCCTCCGCCGCCGCCTCCGCCGGCGTCCCTCACCGTCCTGCGTGTCCCTCTCCTCGCGACCCCTGCGTATCGAGTTCGTTACAGATCCCCGTGGCAAGATCTCAACCCCTCTGGATTCCCCACCTCGCGTCCCTTTCCCCCGCCGGCACCTAGAAGCAGCCGGCGAAGGACGAGGCGCACCGAGCTACTCGCAGACGCACGACGTGAGAGCAGTCGCGTTCGCGATTTGCGCAACTCCGTGGTCGCTTCGTCTTCGTTGGGCGAACGTCCGCGCGGTTCTCCCCCTCTCGCTTCCGCACACGCATAAACGCGGCGCCCGCGACATCCGTTGGCCCGAGCGCGCAGTTCGGAAATATGCGAAACAACCACCGCTACCGTGGCGGCCGCGCACGGTAAATAACAACTTTCACCGGTCAGAGAAACGCGAAAACATCGCGAAAAGGATCCCGGGTCCCGTCGCCGCACGGTGGTCGTGGAAGCTCGCCGCGATCGGTACGAGGGTATCTTTTCTACGTGCATCGAAGAGAGAGAGAGAGAGAGAGGGGTTCTAAGCAAGAGTACGACGAGAGAAACGGAAAGAAAGCCGTGGGACGGGACCGTGGTACGCGTACGTCGAGTGGAGAGCGCGGGCCTGCGCGTGCGCGGGGAGATTCGCGCATACGGCGTGCGCGCCGTCTGCGCAGGGTGATCGCGAGTCGAAGAGGAGATCGTCACGGTGTTACGCGCGCGGTTCCGCGATCAGTCTCGCTCGCGTCGATTTTCCGCTATCGTGGCACGGTGGAACAACCAACGGGCGAGTGTAACGGAGAATCGAGCGGTCAGCCTCGACCCGCGCGATCGATCGCCGCGCGTCGACGCCCGAGACCCTTTCCCCCCACCCAGTACCCTGGCTCCCCTCACCCCTCTCATTGATTACGCTATCGACGCCTCGACGTTCGCCCCCTTACGCGTAGGAAACCCCGCGCTTCGTCGAGCGACGTTCGATCGACGCCGCTTCGACCGGTCCTCGCGACTCGATCGGCGCGTAGACAGAGACAGAGAGAGACAGAGAGAGAGACAGAGACAGAGAGAGAGAGAGATCGGTGAAGACCCCGGGGAGGACATCTTGGAACTGGTCCCCCTCCCCTGCCGCGCGCCTCACCGCCCCTAGTCGGCCCTTACCCCCGTCCGGGTCCCCTCCGCGCCCCATGCGGACGGGGATGCGCGTTTCGATCGTGGAATTGCGTCGAACCGGAGGCTCGAGCGCGTCTCGGCTCGCAAACGCTCAACTCGGGTAACACGTGGAGGAACGCTGATCGATTCCGCGCTTGACCAGTGGAGAGGAACAACTCGGGGCTCCGTCTCTCGCCGAGTACGTTCGATTGCGTATTGATTCCGCGGGAACGACCCTCGCGAATCGCGCGCGCGGCCACCTGGGGATTTCCCCCGGCGGTGGAAACGGTGGTTTCTCATCACCGTCGCGTAACCGCCGTTACACCGTCGTCGCGAGGTTCGAACGTGTGCCTCCCCGCGACCAGCTGGAAAGTGGACACGGGAATTACTCGAAGAGC